>NC_089589.1:103022501-103365214 GCF_019320115.1 Miscanthus floridulus
CAGAAGTGTGAATGCAAATTAAATCTATTACTAAGTTGCTCAAGGTAGAGTTAAATATCAACAGATGATATACATACTGATAGGTTGGCCACAAATCCATTGAGAAGTTCGATTCGTTGCATGTAATGTTTCTAGTGTGGGAAAGTTGGCACTTGAGACCTGACTACTACACCTGCCTCTTAGGCAAACTTGGCAGCTTGCAATGAATCATGTGGCCTTATGTTCCCCTTGACAACCGAGATAGGCATCCTTCCTCGCTCTTCTCTGCTATGGTACTACACAGTTTTCATACATTCAAATTGTTAGAAAAATAACATGGATATCAAATAGTGTGACTTGATTTATAGACATGTCTAAGGTAGTACCAACTTTCGCAAGTTTGGTCATTCTGCTGGTGGGGAGGTGGAGTCTCCACTTCGGCATAGCTAAGATCATCTTCACGTGACCAGTCCCTCACAGGCCTTTGTTCGCCTTGTGCGTGCTGAATTTTGGACCTAGTTGGAACTACAAGATGCTTCAACTCTGCTGGACTAGTTGGCTTCACTCTCTTGGATTGCCATCCCCTATGACCCATATCAGTGCTGCCTTTTGCCCTGCTGGCAGGGACTTCTCTATGGCTTGTTCAACCCATAGCCTGAAATTGGAGAAACAAACTTAAGCGGCAAGCATGTAAAAATTGCATTGCTATCCACACAGCAAAGAATTGAATTGCACTGGTACCTAAACCAACCCCGCTCTCACCCCAACATGACAAGATAGAACAAGCACCTCAATTGCAAGGGGTACTTGCTCTTCTAAATCTGTATCTATATCACCATATCCCTGAACACGCTCCCCTGCTTCAGGGAGATATTTTGGATGTCAACATGTAGATCA
The DNA here is from genome assembly GCF_019320115.1 of Miscanthus floridulus. Lineage (NCBI taxonomy): Eukaryota > Viridiplantae > Streptophyta > Magnoliopsida > Poales > Poaceae > Miscanthus > Miscanthus floridulus. The sequence goes on from NC_089589.1 coordinate 103,023,378, forward strand.
CAAAGGCATTTATTGAGTTAACCTTGTACCAAATGTCAACAAAACAAAGTAGGAGCGTGCAAATTAGGCATATAAACTATAGCTTATACGGAAGCCATTACTTGAATAAAGAACATGTGAACTATAACTTATATGGAAGCTATTATACTCGAATAAAGCACATGTGAACTACATCTCAACTAAGAAACATGTAACCCCATCACTATATATCTACATGTCCCAGGTTCAACTACTAGAGTACAGCACGCATTAGAAAAGGAATTTGGTTACCTCTTCCTATTCCTGGCTATGCTACGTTGTCGGGACCGCCCTCCTATCATCCTGGTCGCGGAAGTGGTGCGGCTGGCATCGACGAAGGGGTAACAGATCTAGTGTGGCGGTCATCAATGGTGACACTGGGGCTCGATCGTGATAGGTGCCAACATAGGGGGTCTAGATCTGGTGTGTACCACCGCTGACGGCGGTCCTTCCACCATCAACGGACCTGTTGTTGATGAAGTGGATCGGATCCGGCTCTGGCTCTGGCTCCGACTAGGGTTCAGAAAGGTATGAGAGAGGGTGCAGCTAGAGAGTGGAGATGGAGTCAAGCTGCTGTGCTGATGCACCTAGCTAGGGTTCAGACCAGAGTGGCTGAGGGGCCTAGGCTTTGGAGCGAGAGGAGAAACGGTGGGGGTGGTCCGGCTAGAGAATGGAGATGGAGGCAGAGATGATGACTCCTTGCGCTTTTATGTGGCCATCACAATACCGTAAATACCCTTGTCTAAAATTGATGGCGTGGTAAACCAATTTTCCATGAGGAGGACAAAAGCGAGAGAGATCTAATTTTTGGTTCGTGTTGGCGGCACTGCTGGGCGCGGGGATTTCATTTTCGCCTGAAATCGAATTTTCACGCAGGCAGATCGCCACCCTGTCTGGTGTCTTGTGAGTAGAGACCGAATTTTATATGACGAATGGTGATGATATATAGTACGGAGTAATACACTAATGTGTATTAACCATCGGATCACCAATATTAATCCCCCAAGTTTTGGTGGACCCCGAAGTTTTGGTGGACGACGACTCTTGACAGCGTTTGTGTCCGTGATGCAATTACGCAACACGTGGGACAGTCCGCTACTAAAAACATTCTCTGATCAGTACCCATCTTTTCCTCTTTTGTGCGCCATTTACATTGCCATTCGCCCCCTCTGGCGCCACCTCCCCCCTCCCCCTCCCCATCCCCCACCCCCTCCTCCCCGCACACCAAAACCTCTTGCCTAGATCCTTCTGCGCCGCAGGGATCTACTATGCCGTGGTGATCTACCGCGCCGCCGTCTGTCAGTGCGCCACTTCTCCAACGAGCAAGCCGGTCAAGATCTCCTTGTTGCCTTGGCATGGTGAGGCTGTCTGCGATCTCCTCTTTTTTTTCTTCATGAATTTATGGTGTTTGATGAAATGCATGTGTAATTTTTTCTGATTGTTGCAGATGGCCTAAGTTAAATCAAAGCGGGTAGAACTACCACATCATAGAAATAGCCAGGGGCAGGCAACCATTCTCTGAGAAGTAGAGGAATAGGCACAACCATAGCCTAGAAAGAGCCAGAGGAAGACTCACAGTGTCCCAGAAGTAGAGGAACAAGCACCACCATAGCCCAGGAAGAGGCAGAGGAAGGCAGACAATATCCAAGAAGAATAGGAAGAAGGAACCAAAGCTATGCTAGCCCTAGAGTCCGAGAATTCTCGCAGGCAGACTCGAACGACCCACTGACAGCAGCAGCGTGAGGAGAGTTCTAAAATGGAACTTAGAGAGGAGGAGCTCACTGAGGAACAACTATAGCAAATGACTGAGTTCCACTCCAAAAACCAGACCAGTTGCTTTGCACCTTCCTAGATCAAATCTATAGCTACTCATGGGGGCGCAGGCGCTTGCACTCATGGAGGTTCGATGTGTTCTACAATTGGTGGTACAAGGAGCAGTCAAGGAGGTAATTTGATGTGTGCCACAATTGGTGATACGAGGAGCAGTCGAGGAGGTAATTTGATGTCTGCCAATTGTGGTACGAGGAGCAGTCGAGGAGGTTTGGTGTCTACCAATGGTGCTATGAGGAGTAGTAGTATTGAAAGAAAGAAAGAGGTGGTTCAGTTCTATGGCTTTTAGTATTATAGCTCAAAGAAGATACGGAGCACCAGGTTCTACGATATTGAGTTCTGGTTTCCACTCCTCAAAGAGCCTAGCACAAAATCACAGTTCTAGACTATGACTCAGGAGAGTTTCTTTGGGAGCTACCATGCTAGAGGGACGACACTAGCAGACCCAAGGATACTTGTTTCGGATGAGCTTGAGAGGGCAGCTGGTATACCCATCTGGCCCCTCTTTTAGTGGTTCCCGGGCTTCGTTCACCTTTTCAGTGAGGTTAATCGAACTATGATAAGCTAGGTGTGTTAGTTCTATGCAATAGTGTGGATTCATCTAGAGCATGACTTCATTGCTTTTATGCTCGATGGTCAGCCAGAGTGAATGTCCTATAACCGCCAGCAACAACTCCTCGGGGTTGACACTTCAGACAGAAAGCTCCACCAGATAGTCTATGGAGATGCTCTTCCTCCACGTCATAGCAGGGCTAGAGGTACTTTTCCTACAGACCAGGAGATTTGGCTGCTCTTCATGGAGCCCTTCACCGACGACTCCTTGTGTACACCAGACATACTGCATCTAGAGGCTTACGTTCTACACATGGCTTTGAGGAAGACAGTCCTGCCTTGTGGCGGCAACAGGGTGTTGTTGACCTGCTTGCAGCAGTGGCTACTACTATCAATATGGAGAGGCGAGCAGTTTGACTTCTTACACTTTTTCCTGTCTGAGATCGAGGATGTGATAGCTGACGCTATCTGTACTGGATGGCAGCACATGTACCCTCACATCATCAGCTATCTACTACACTCGATTGACTTTGAAAGGATTGGGCCGCTGTACAACGAGTCGATCTGCGAGGTTATGACCTACATGCCAGCAAGTCTGGACGATTGTCGTCTTGTATAGCATGCCCTTAGGTCCGTTCAAGAGCTGTTACCCATACATGACATTGAAAGACACAAAATGGTGGATGCAATCCTAGAGGAGGCAAAGCACCAGTCTAGGATTGGAGGAATCTTGAATGTACGAATGCAAGATTCAGACTCCGATGACAACGACATCTATGACCCTACGTCAGACGACCACGATGAGGGAGGGTCGTCCTCCAGTGGTGTGGCCGACAAAGAGATGGATGATGTTCCACCTACTACAAAGACGTTAGCCAAGCAGGCATCGCTTCAGCAACCATCGGAGCTTGGACAGATACTTGCTAGGCTAGTTGTTGGCCAAGAAGAAAACTAGAAGCATATGGAATGACAAGAGAGGTGTTTAAAAGCAAGTATTGATAAGCAAGCAGACAGTGTGTTCCTTCTCAAAGAGCAGATGAGCCAGCAATCATCTGCTTTTTGTGAGGCCATCAACCAACAAGGCAAAAAAATTGACCTGATGTGCAATGTGTTCACCGATTGCTTTAATCAACTATATAGTGCCATAGGGGTTAAGGCCCCTGACTTTTAGACACTTCAGTTGCAATGTGGTAGTCATGTCAACCCCATTATTGGTTATTTGACTGGTCCTAATAATACAACTGTCCACATAGAGTTACCCATTGCGATGACGCTACATAAGCAGAGTTCAGCTTCAAGTCCTGATCAGGCCGGTGATCCACATTCTTCACCCCCTCAAGTCAAGGTGCAAGTCACCACGGAGGCACATATAGAGCCTCTCAAGGATTCTCCAACACCCGAGATACTTGAGCCAACTTTAGGTTCTGATGAGGCAGGTGATCCACCTTCTTTGCCCCCTCAGGTTGAGGTGCAAGTTGCCAGCGGGACACATATAGAGCCTCTTGGGGCTTCTCCAACGAACGAGATGCCAGAACCTGCTAATGCTAGTATTACTACAGTCGAACATAAGCAGAGTTCAACTTTAGCTCATGAGGTAGCTAATCGACCTTCTCCACCCAATCAGGTCGAGGGGCCAGATACTATGTGCGATGCCATAGGGGCACATACAGAGCCTCCTAGGGCTTCCCCAACAATCATGGAGCCTGATGCGACCACCGAGCCTACTAATCCTACCATTAATAGAGCTAAGTCAACCCTAGGGTCTGACACTACTACTTCAGTTCAGCAGACCGAAGAGTCCACCATTCGTCTAGGTAACCACTTCACTGAGCATGGTGAGACATCAGATTCAAACGATGAGATTTTAACGTACTCACCTGGCGAGATGCACTCACTAGGCGAGTTCGACCTCAACAGCACCGTCATGATTTCGATGCCTGCTTTGTCGTCATCACCACATCCTTCGGATGCGTAGTCACCTTGATTCCCTACCAAGGAAGGGACGTACAAGAGATTGGTGATAGTTCAACAGTCGAAGGGAGGGATGCGGTAGAAGGTGAGAGAACGGAGGCATAGAAATTTAGATTTAGAATGATTCTTGATGTAATAATTGAAGTCTTGCTTATGACATAATGTCTATTTTATGGTTCTATAATAAGTTGCACATGTTGAACCTTTTTTATCACTATGTTGTCACGTAGGCATCAAAATTTAGATTTAAAATGATTCTTGATGTAATAATTGAAGTCTTGCTTATGACATAATGTCTATTTTATGGTTCTGTAATAAGTTGTACATGTTGAACCATTTTTATCACTATGTTGCCACTATAAATTAAACCTAACATCTAAGTGTGATATGAGCGACATCTATCTAGTCTGACTACCTTGTTGCAACTCGAGCCATTCCTCTTAAGAGAGAACTACAGGGTCGAACAACCCCATTGCAAGTCGAGGAGTCACCCGGACACTAAATCTATTGTCCAACACATTACAATCATAGAGTAGGGGACTTTCTTTCGTGCATAATCAAATCATGCATGCGCATTTAGAAAAGAGTAATAGATATTGTCCGGCGCGTTACAATCGCATAGCGTCGAACTTTCTCATGTGTTCTTTTAGAAAAGAGTAAAACACATTGTACTGATGATTAACATTTACAATGCCTGATGCAGGTGAAAGCATTTAGAATAGAAATATGTGAAGTTACTAAGTTACCTACGGTGTTTCATAAGAGGGAAGGAAGCTTCCCTAAAACCTAACTCCCATTCGAGAGGGGAGGCATGATCCAGCCCATGACCTCCAAATCACCTCATCCGAGCATGTCGGCTACACAAGCCAATCACATCCAAGCACAAGAAGCAAACACCATGAAAGACAAAGGGACGCGCTTAAGTTGCTCTTCGAATTAAAGTAACAAACTATTCTTTCATTAAGATTGGAATGACCCTAGATACAATCTATTGCTCAAAGAAGGTAGCGAGGATGACGTATCTCGCATGCATGGCCGCCACGATGGTCTCCATGATGATGGTAAAGTCGCCAGTGAGCTCCTCTGTGTCCTCCTCATGGCGCCAACTAGAAAGCTAGGTTCAATCAGGCAAAGATCGTGGCCAGAACGAAGCTGTGCCGAGGCCAGGGCTAAGGTAGCCCCATGGTGCACCCTGCTAAGGGTCACCATCCTAACCTGAGCTGGCATGGCCCATAGATGGTCCTTAAGTAGGGCACCCCCTACATTCACGTCATTGACAGTGACGAGGGCCGCCTCTCGAAGAGCGGCCAACTCCTCCTCCAGGGCTGACAACACTAAAAACCGTCAAAACAAGATCATGGACATTTGGATAGAGCTTCTTGATGAAGGAAACCTTATCGATCATCCTAGCATGAGCATCAGCAGCTACCGCCCTAGCATTAGTAGTCTCCCGCTCTGAGGTGGCAAGGGCAGTCTGGACGGCGTTGAGGTAGAGCGCGAGCTGACTAACCTCACCCCTGGGGTCAGAGCGTGGGTCACGAGCCACATTCTGATTAAGGAGGGGCTCATGGTAGTTCTCGATGGCCGCAGGGAGAAGACGCCTCTAGTTTCACAGGGCGTGCATCCAGATAGCAGGCGACACCGGATACCGCCTGACCTCTAGAGTTGTGGCATGAGAAATGGCCCTAAAAAGATTAAGGAGATCAGAATGGAACTAACTCTGGCCACTAAGAACAAGACCGCCTTACCAAGGCAGCGCAAATGGGAGCGAAGATGTGGCGGAGGCCCGCTCCCCTCCGAAGGTTTCTCTGCTAGGCACTTCCCATGGTCCATCACTCTGGTCGAAGACGCGACTCGCTTGAGGATAGAGAGAAGGCGAAGGAGTACCATAGGAAGACATAGAAGAGCGTTTGCCTCGCTCTTACCTCTCTCATAGATTTATGGCTAAACCAGACACACTGGGCTCTCCGAGTTTCGTGCAAATTTAATACATATTTAATTGCTGTGGATTTCCAAGCACCTGGTTGCAGCGGGTGCAGTCAGAAAAAGAGTAATGGATATTGTCCGGCATGTTACAATCACATAGTATCGGTCTTTCTTGCATGTGCATTCAGAAAAGAGTAGTACACATTGTGCCAACGATTAACATTTATGCAATGCCTGATGCAGGTGAAAGCATTCAGTCATTGTCTAGCATGTTACAATCACATAGTATTAGACTTTCTTGCGTGTGCATTCAGAAAAGAGTAGTACATATTGTTCCAATGATTAACATTTATATAATGCCTAACGTAGGTGAAAGCATTCTATCATTATCTAGCGTGTTACAATCACGTAGTTTTGGACTTTCTAGCGTGTGCATTCAGAAAAGAGCAGTACACATTGTGCCAACGATTAACATTAACAATGCCTGACACAAGTGCAATCATTCAGAACAGAAATACACTAATACATTACTAAGTTACCTACAGTATTTCATATGTTTCGGGGATCAGTTGGAGGCCATTGTCCATTTCATTGTCAATGGTAAGTTGATCCGGCGTTAGGAGATGCATCCACTTCTAGCACCAAGCCACGGCCTCCTCCTTTGTGGGTTGTGCTTCGTACAATCAGCGGCACAGCCCGTCAGTCCATTTCTCCATGAAGCGCTTTAAGACCTTCTTCATCATCGACTCCGGCGACATGACCGGCTTCCACCTAGTGAGGAGCATGTTGAACATGTCGTACCCTTCATTCGGCGGGACGACACTAATGGCAATGAACCGGGATGCCAAGGATGGTACAAAGAGCTTGTCGATGAATGGTGTCCACCAATCGGTCCCATCGAATGTGAGCTCAGACTATAGCACCATCTTGTCATCATAATCTATCATGAAGAACCACCTACATAGAGCACCTTGCCAATTTTTTCCAAGGAACTCACCCTGTAGGAGGTCAAGCATTTTCTAGGGCAAAATCTTGGACGCCCACCTCATTAGGTGGTCAACCCGCACGCCCATAGCTACCATTCCTCCCGGCAGTGTCTTGTTGTGGACATTTCCATGTCCGCGCTTCACATAAGGAATGATGACACCATCCACAAACCTGTTCCAAACATCAGGCCAAGCCATTTGCTTCCATGGTAATACAATGTCGTAATTTTTGTGCATGTTTTCTCCAGTATACTTCAACAGGAACTTCTGGACCACGGTCAGCACCTTGGTGAGCATCGACTATAGCAAGTCCTGGTCAATGGTCGACATCCATGTATGCAGAAATACGTTAACTAGAACAATCTCCCAGGAAGCGTCGTACCTGTCGGTGGCATCGGACATTCTGGGCAACACTACATCATGCAAGAATTCCCTAGCGTGAGGGAACTCTGGCAGTAGGTTGTGCAAGAGCTATACCAATTGTTCATGCTACGGGAACCTGGTGGGAGTCCACGTCTCCTTCAACCATTTCATAATGTGGTCGACTACTAGTTCAATGAGCAGCCTAGCATATGGCGAGGAGGCAGACAAGTCATCTAAGAGTATGTACTTGAGCTTGCTCACCACCTCCATCTTCCTGTTCAGCTACTCCAGCGGATCATACCATGTCAACTGCTTGAACATCTCCTGCATGATAGGGACCAACATCTTGCACGTTGTGTCCGGTAGGGACATCTCCTTGCAATAGGAGGGATACTCAGTCAGCAACTTCCTGAACTCACTAATAACCATATCCAAGACAACCTTGGTGTGGCTCCCCTATGGGCTTAGTGGTTGCATGACCTTGTCATCATGAGGACTCAAATTGCTTGCACCTTCATCATCAGACGGGGTTGAATTGGTGGAAGGATTATTGGCTACATGGATGATGTAGTAGGCGCTGGCGTGGTCGGTGCCGAGACCCGAGTACCTATGGCATAGTCGCACCTGGATGAGGTTGGCGTCCCCTTGGTGGTGCAGTCTAAGGCCGTGCCCAGCACTATAGCCCATGCGTTCCATTATCCGGTGAACCACTAAGTTATTCACAGCGGTTAGCGTCGGCGTTGTCGGATAGGGCGATGCTTGATGCATGCCCAACAGAGCGGAAAGGATAGACCATGACGCTAGGCCTCGAAGACAAATGGCATGGGTCGCCTATAATCGATGGCAGCAATGGCCATGGCATCCTCATCGGCAACCGCGGTGTCATCAGCATTGATAATCACGGCACCACCAGCATCGACAACCACTATGCCATCAGCATCAATAACCGCAGCACCAGATACAATGCCAGTGTTGTGCTCTACTGGCACCATATGCTAGATGTTGCTGCCAATGGGCTCATCGAAGGCCATGGGAAGCAACGACAGTCTTGTGGATGGATGTCATAGCAAAGTGGGAGACAAAAGAAGTTGTGCACTACTAACTTTTTCACTTAAGTACGGGAATGTGTTGTGGTAGTTTGAAACACTGGATGGATGATGATCAGTAACTACTGCATCAATGCGGTTGAATTGAGATTGGGCCACGTCCGTCGCATCGCCATGGGCATCACAACCGTCAAAGTTTGCCCTTTTTGATCAGAAGACGTGGGTGTATAGCTGTTGAGATTATCGGGACCCTAAGAGAGTCCGACCCTATGAAATATAGATGCTCCAAATCACTGTGAGTCGATGAACAATGAAATATAGGGCTAGCAACTCTTAGGGGCTATCCAACTAGTCCATAGAACCCAACTATCAAGGGCTAACTACTAGTTCTAGTATATAGAACCCAACAATTAGTTCACTTTTTTTAGCCATGGCTAACTAGTCATAGTCCATCCAAACAGGGCGTAAGATAGTTTGATACTAGGAAATCTTAACAGGCTAGATAATAGTTCTGATGAAACAACAAAATATAGATTGTGTCAACTCTTGCGCCGAGTTCACCGCAACTATCCGCCGTTCATCTTGCGCACCTCTACCTTGTGCTTAGCTTCATCATACTCTTGCTCCTCCTCCCATTCCTTGTCCTCATCATTGTTGCAGATGGCCACATGGATCATGCTAAAGAAGCAGGTGTCACCAACATTGAGGTGGTTGCTTGCGCAGAACTCGTCCCACCCGTACTTGAACAACATGCGCACTTTGTTGTCCGTGTGGGTCCTCTACAAGGCCATGAACCAGGACTGCCCAGCCATCTATTGCTCAACGGTTTGCCACTACTAGTAGCCATGTGCTACCTTGAAGTCCACTAGCATGTTCTTCGCCTCGCACAAAAAAAGATTAATGGGAAAGACGACACTGGTAACTTGCGACATCGGTACGTTCTGTGTCTCGCGTGAGTGCTCACCAGATACTGCACTTTGAGGTGGTACTTCTTTAGGATCACTGCAAAACTCCTCAGCTCTGCGATGGGTAGGGGGACCTGACTACCGCCATCCTTGAAGTCATGAGGGTACTACTTGCGGCAGGTGGTATGGTCGAAGACCTTGATGTTAATCTATGATCGGCCGTCATACCGTAATACAAGAGAGAACCCGTCTTGGAGGTCGAGGGCGTGGGCGAAGTGCTTCCATCCCCGGCGGAGGTACAAGTGACCGCTGTCGGGGAACACCTCCACCTTCCATCTAGGCCAGGCTCTAGTCATCGTCCAGACAAAGCTCGAGTTTCCAGTGACCTTCGACGGCCCAGGCCATTGCAGCTGGCAGTTTCTACATGCATGTTGACGGTCACTAACACCAATTATAAACCATCAATATAACCTGCATTTGTACTTAATTCAATCACCAAACATAGGTATAGGGGTTTAAACTAATAAATTCCATGAGTTTTGGTGAATCGGTGTTTTCAGTAGGGTTTATCTGGAAGACCATCAAGGGGGATCTATTCATCAAAGGAAATTATGGAATTCCACCGCGTAAACAGCGTGGGAAGATTCTAGAAGACTCTAGGAGGCTCTCCACCGATGTAGAACATAAGGGGCTGCCATGTGGGGCAAGCTGGCCCCACCTATAGGGCGGCTAGCCTATGGGTCCCACTAGTCAGCCTCCTCTTCGAAAGTCGGTTCCCCACAGCCATTGAGATCCAATCTTCACCATTTATTCAAGTCGGTTTGATCCGAGGGCTCAGGATTGATGCTCTGGTCTATATATAATAGCCCCTACCCCCTTCCCTTAGCAAATCCCTGAAACCCTAATTGATATCTTAAAGATTAGAGCCAGCAATCAAGAGAAGATTAGTCCTCCATAGGATCTAGTCTTATAAATAGAAATAGTGAGATAGAGAGTGAGGAAAGAGTTTGGAGGAGGTGCTGACCTATCGGTGCTCTCTCTATAGCTTGTGAAAGGTCCTAATGGCTAGAGGGGGGGGGGGGTGAATAGCCTAATAAAAATTTCTACAACAACACTTAACCAAAATGGTTAGACAATTATGAGGCGAAGCAAGTGTTGCGCTAGCCTACTCAAAATGCAAGCCACCTACCATAATTCTAGTTTCGATAGAATCTATTCACACAATAGCTATGACACTATCCTATGTTAGTGTGCTCTCAAAGACTAACTAAAGAGCCACACCAACCAAGCAAGCAAGCTCTCACAACTAGCTACACTAAAGAGCTTGACAACTAGTTTGCGATAATGTAAAGAGAGTGATCAAGGATGTTATACCGCCGTGTAGATGAATGAACCAATCAATCACAAGGATGAATAACAATGAAGACCAATCACCTCGGAATCAATGATGAACACAATGATTTTTACCAAGGTTCACTTGCTTGCCGGCAAGCTAGTCCTCGTTGTGGCGATTCACTTACTTGGAGGTTCACGCGCTAATTGGCTTCACACGCCAAACCCTCAATAGGGTGCCGCACAACCAACACAAGATGAGGATCACACAAGCCATGAGCAATCCACTAGAGTACCTTTTGGCTCTCCACCGGGGAAAGGTCAAGAACCCCTCACAATCACCACGATCGGAACCGGAGACAATCACCACCCTCCACTCAACGATCCTCGCTGCTCCAAGCCATCTAGGTGGTGGCAACCACCAAGAGTAACAAGCGAAATCCGCAGCGAAACACGAACCCCAAGTGCCTCTAGATGCAAACACTCAAGCAATGCACTTGGATTCACTCCCAATCTCACTATGATGATGAATCAATGATGGAGATGAGTGGGAGGGCTTTGGCTAAGCTCACAAGGTTGCTATGTCAATGAAAATGGCCAAAAGTTATGAGCTACAGCCGGCCATGGGGCTTAAATAGAAGCCCCTACGAAATAGAGCAGTTATACCCCTTCACTGGGCATAATGTGGGCTGACCAGACGCTCCAGTCCGTTGATCGGACGCTAAGCCCGTAGCGTCCGGTTGCTCGTAGCCAGCCACGTGTCCTGACTTCAACGGTCATCAGTCTTGACCGGACACTGCGCCTAAGTTGACCGGACGCTGAACACCTAGCGTCCGGTCGTTTATAGTAAGGTTCCAAAACCAATGTTTGCCGACCGGACACGTCCGGTCATGCTCGACCGGACTCTGCAAGTGTCTGGTCACACTGTGACTTCTTACTATGCTGACCGACAACACGACTAGACATAGCCCTTCAACGTCCGGTCGCTGAGCGACCCAGCGTCCAGTCAGTTGACCGACGCCAGCATCATTGCGACCAACTCCATTTCACCTCTAACTTCTTCACCCTTTCTCAAATGTGCCAACCACCAAGTGTATCACCTTGTGTACATGTGTTAGCATATTTTCACAAACATTTTCAAGGGTGTTAGCATTCCACTAGATCCTAAATGCATATGCAACGAGTTAGAGCATCTAGTGGCACTTTGATAACCGCATTCCGATACGAGTTTCACCCCTCTTAATAGTACGGCTATCAAACCTAAATGTGATCACACTCTCTAAGTGTCTTGATCACCAAAACAAAATAGCTCCTATGGTTTATACCTTTGCCTTGAGCTTTTTGTTTTTCTCTTTCTTCTTTCCAAGTTCAAGCACTTGATCATCACCAAGGCATCATCTTCATCATGCTATGATCTTTGTTTGCTTCGCAACTTGGAGTGTGCTACCTATCTCATGATCACTTGATAAACTAGGTTAGCACTTGGGGTTTCATCAATTCACCAAAACCAATCTAGAGCTTTCAGCTTGTACCTTGGCTGATCCAAGTTCTACTTGAGGTTGCTTCTGAGATTTCCCTAGTAATCAACTTCTGATTCAAGTAAGCATCTTGTTTATATTGTTCTTTAGGTTCACGATTGTTTTGAGTGCTTTATTCCTATTCTAGAGGGAGTAAAGTATTAATTGTAAGTGTAAGTGTGGTGCTTAGACTTGGGTTAATTGTGGTTGCACCCTGCATTCCGGATCGGTGGTAGCTCGCGCATATGACTTTTATAGCCTCATTGAATCCTTTGTTGTCCACCTCTTGTCTGTAGGCCAAGTAGGACCTGGTTGCAAAGGAAAGCATCCTTTGCTAGTGTCTTTCCCTAGTAATGTCCCTAGTTGAATACTAGAAGATACAGCTTACCAAAGTTAGAACAAGAGAACCTTAGTAATCCTCTCTACGCTCCTATTTATCCTAACCTTGTTGCTACCCTTAGTTAAGTTAGACCGTAGTTAGTCTCACACATTTCCCTATGGATACGATACTTGGAATACTTCTGGGTGAAAGCTACAGCGATATCCATGCGTTTGCGGATTTATCTGTGTGCGTTAAATGTACCAACAATGCACAACGATCAATATAGCTAGATAGAGGGACAAGTTTATTTCTAAAGGCAAACCCCAGCAGATCAGATTTAGCACATAGAAAATAGGCACTTACCAATATTTTTGCATACAATCCAGGAAGAAGGATCTTCATGCACTCTAGGTCACTCTGGCTTGGTCCTGCCATGTCTTCTTGTAGCCCCGCCATGCCAACTAGGGAACTTGATAGTCTTGAGGAATCCTTGCTGGTATGTCTCTGTTCTCGTTCTCCACTCGTGGGGGAGGGGTGGCTTTCTTTTTTGTGTGTTTCTGGTGTTGTCACAAATGCAAGGAGTGCACATAGTGTTGGGGCATCAGTGGAGGAGCTAACATGTACAGTAAAAACCAGTGCCAAGACTGATGTCGTCTCATCGGCGTAAATGGAGGAGACGTGCTCTATTTTCATCAATGTACGCTTGGGAACATCAATACTCCTGCATCTCCAGTCGAACACGCCTTCTGCGGTATGACTGTTTGAGGTTCCTGAGGGAGTGTGATAGCCCACGAGGGGTGAAAAGACCTATCACCACCGCACCAGGCTTTCAAGTCTCAACCGTTTCATGGTGGTCAATTCACTCCTGTCTAGCTTTCATCCTGCATTCACTTCGCTCTTGGCAACCGCACAAGGTTTCTTTCAGAAGAGCAAGTCTTGTCAACCAGAAAGTCCTACCACCTTATATTTAAACATGTCAGATAGTATTCATGTCATACACATTTGTGCAAACTTTTTCATTCATAAAGAAACATTTACCATTATCTCGTTGAACACGTGATAGTCCGAGCATTGTAAATCAGACTGGGCCAAACACATCTAACTCTTGCCAACCACACAATGGTTGCTTTGTGCCTTGGTTTGGTGAAACAAACACGTATCAGTAGTGGTAGTAGTCATGAGTGGCTCTAATCATGCTCAAAATGAGTGGCTCTGATCCATCATGAACCCAACTCGTCTTATTTGCATGTGTCTGAGAAAAAATGTTGAACTTGTAATAGCCATGCAGCGAGGAGTTCATCTAAACAAGTCTCAGCTCGATTAAATGAATAACGGAGGAGGCATAGATGTTGCATTTTTACTGCACACGTTAGAAAGTCCCCCGCTGTCCATTGGATCCCTCGTCGGATAGTAAGTGTACCCATCTCTAGCTAGCCGCTGCATGTGTCTTCAAAAGAGAAATTGCTTACCAAAGTAACTCCTCTTCACTCTTCTGTCTGCCCCTTGACTGTTGTGACTGCTTGGATAGGAGCGAAAAGACCTATCACAACCGCACCAGGCTTTCAAGTCTCAACTGTGTCATGGTGGTCAAAATCTCTTAAATTTTCACTCCTGTCCAGCTTTCATCCTGCATTCACTTCGCTCTCGGCAACCAGACAAGGTTTCTTTGAGAGGAGCAAGCCTAGCCTAATGCAGAACAAATGAGCCATAGGTGTTGAAAATTCTACTACACATGCAAGAAAGTCCTGCCGCCTTATATTTGAATGCGTCGGATAGTATACGTGTTGTACGCATTTGTGCAAATGTACTCCTAGCCCCATGTCATAGATTATGAAAAATGTTACTTTCTTTTAGGAATTATTAAATTAAAAGCCAAGGAGAACACGGTCACATGACCACGCCCCTACTAGTGAGTTCCTTTCCTCAATGGGCTGATTGACCATTATGGCATCAGTCTTTGCAACCTTGGTCCGAACACCATTCTCCATGTTGCTATTTTCATCAATCTTTGTGAGGCGTATCTAGGGATTTTGCCCCACTTCGATCTATTCTGTCATTTTTTCTGTCTCAAGATGAGGGGGGCTAGATCCAAGGTAGTAGGCAGTGCTTATCTGTAGCTGTGGGAGAGGATGGTGAGTCAGTACATCACCATCCCGCTGAACACAAATCTGAAGTACTGGGCCTGCAGATGGTTCTACATCAGGTGGGTGGAGCCATATGTCTAGTGCGACATTGATCAGGTGCTGATGGCCAACTCAATGTGGTCGGAGAGACCTAGCCCGGACGAAATAGAGCAAGTAAGGGAGCTCTTGTAGTGGATAAATCACAAGAGGTTTGACGGAGTCATTGTGGCCATGAACTTCACTTTTCATCGGATCCAACTTTGCAAGGAGAGGGCTCACCCAACGTTTGAGTTCTGAGGAGATACTAACGGGACCCAAGAGGTGTCCGAGGAGATTGCATGAGATGAATTAGTGCGGCAAATTGGGATGTTGTTCAATCTCATGGGTCGACTATCCATCAAAGACCAGCAGCAGGCCTTTAGCGTCGGAAATCTCCCCCTGGCAATGAGAGCTTTTTCTGTGGTGTTTTACTTGATTGTCCTTGCTTTGCAATGTAATCATTTGTTTTGTTGAAGATTCATGGATAGGACCAGGCGGTTTACTTTTTGGCAATCCCATCAGAGGAGTGGCCAAGGGCTATGGACACCTGGCTAAGGAGTCCTTAGCGTTAGCCGAGCACTGATGTGGATGAGGGGGGCTTCGAGAGCCAAAAACTTGGAGGTAATGTCATGCGGACGGAGTATGTCCATGAAAAGCTCCGCGGAAAGCAGCCAGTTGACGAGGAGCTATTTGTGAAGCGAAGAAAAATAGCTAGGCCCTCTCGAGGTGAGGAGGGCCTAGTGAACATTGGGGAGCCAAATCAGCCCTAGAGGCGGGAGATGGTTCTATCAGACACTTCTTCTAAAGATGAGCCGACGACTCTAACACCGCCGAACGCGGAGAGGCCTCCACCGATAGTCCCAGCCGAGGCAAAGACGTGGGAGAGACGGTGAGCTCAAGAGGCAGCAGCAGCAGTCCCCAGGAGCACTCAGGGGACCATGATGGCTATGACTAGGGCCAACGGGTGAGTCCCCGAGCAGTCATGTGAAATTCCAACCATGACCCCCGATCCTACCCGAATGGCAATGTCAGTAGCAGTAGAGATGAGAAGCCCGAAGATGGCAGATGTGCCAAGTGCCTCTTCCATGGGTCAGGGGGCTCGGGAAGGACATGTCAGTTTAGGACCGCTTGGCGGGAGTCTCAATTGTAAGTTCCTTCGTTGTGTGCGGCATTCCATCAGCACATAGTCTTTCTTTGACGATCTCTTTCATGGAAGGCATGTTGAGGAGATGATAACTCCCCACGTCAATTAGGGACAAGGGATGGCAGATCTAGTTGCCCCCGCTATGGAATAGCCAGTGGCCGTGGAACCGGCCACCCTGCAATGGAGGAGCCATCGGTTACCGGATAAACCTCGCTTGGCGGTGGGGTGCACGATGAGGGTGATCTAGGTGACGAGGGGTTATGGAGCGTAGCAGTGACATCAGCTGATTCTACCAGAGTAGGAGTAGGGGCCGTAGGGATGCACCGAGGAGTGTAGCGTAGGATCCGCCCGTGGCCGCTGAGCAGGTGACAGCATTGGTGGCGTCGACGATGGAGATAAGGCTCAGACGACCCATCCGAGCATAGCTACGACCAAGGAGGGCACCTCTATAGCCGGCTATTGTGGAGGTTGAAGAGATTATGTGGGAGCCCACTCTGCCCCCAACTCCTCTGCACAGTTATCTAGCGCGGTGAGGAGTTTGAAATGCTGGAGGAGGGGGAGGCGACTGTAGAAACTAAGAGGCTGAAGACCGACCTGACAGCGATGATGGCTCACATTGAGGTAAGGCTAGATACATCCTTTGCTATGTCTTTTGGAGATCATAGTCTTTTGATCCTTTGCTCTTTGCAGAATGTCATGAAGGTGTCCAAGTAGCGCCGACGATAGCTGGAGGAGATGGCCCTAGTGCTAGAAGAAAACAAAAGTCTATAGGCGACGGTAAATGACCTCTAGGAGAACCACCGTAGGGAGGATCTGGAGGTTAAAGTGCTAGCGCTAGAAAAGGACAAGTAGCTGCTGGAAGTAGACAACTATTTGCTGAGCAAATAGCTCAGCCATAGTGGTACCTAGCAAAAAGGTATGACTCTTGGTCTTGCTTTGTTTGTGTTTGGTAGTTCAAGATATCTAACTGTGACATACAACACTAGAGATGGAGCTCTGCCTTTCCTAGGAGGCCGTCGGCCAGCTAATTGAGGCGAAGGAGAAGGCGGAGGAGAAGGACACTGAAGATCTTCAACGTGAGTGCCACTCATGCGGTTATGACTTGTGCAATGTTTAGGCGCATGCTTAGCATACGGTTGCGTTGTTTGCAGAGTACCAGCACCAGGCGCAAGCGTAGTTCAAGGTCTTTGGAGGCCAAGTGAAGGTGTGAGATGAGAAGCTTTAAGCAATTACGGTGAGAATCCAACCCGTGCTTGATTGCATTAGGCTTAAGCCGCGCGTGGGGTCATCTCGGTTGCCCAGCGATATGCCATATCGGTCGGTCATCGATCATTGCCGAGTAGCCTGGTCGGACTTCAAGGAATTCATGCGCAGTGCTCCACATGGAGTCGTCATCCATGCCATTGCGCAGCTACCATCGCACTACCCTTCAGTGGACCTCCAAAGGGTGGTGACCGGGTATGCGTGAGGCACGGATGCAACACAAGATCGTTAGGCTAGAAGATGAGGTGGAGGAACTGGTGAAGTGGTTGGTCGAAAATGTCAAATTGTTTGGTGAAGGGGGAGTAGTGCTCCATAGATAAGACAAAACTCAAGTTGAATCATTGTGTAATAGTGCTTAGCAACTTTTGTTGAACACTTGTTGTTATGGTATGTTTGTTTTTATATTTGATATAAACCATCTGACTAATAGTGTATAGCTAAATCCCTAGCCCTAGCTAGCTTGTTAACTGTAATGCATGGCACAAGGGCCGTGTGCATGTGGTAAGAATAGGGCATCGCTAAGGAACTGCTGCCGACCACCCATGACGCAGAGGGCAGATGCTCATGCACATGTAGGGAGAAGTCGGAGATAGGATCATCTCTAGAGGCGTCCGAGCATCAATGTGTCTGTTCGGGCATTTGCCTTAGGCGTAGTTGGCATGTCATCTTTAAGATGTTGTACATGGAAATAGAATCTCTTAGACAAAAGCACGAAGATAACAATATTGGGAAACATTAGAACAAAAACTTTATTGAATACTCAAATATGAACGATACATATCTTTGAAAGGAGACCCTTCAAGGGTAGAAACACCTAAGAAGATTGATGTGCCAAGAATTTGAAACATCTCTTTCATCCATGTCGCATAGCCTGTAGGAACCTAGTTGGGTGACCGCCTTGACGATGAAGGGGCCCTCCCAGGGTGAAGATAGCTTGTGCATCCCATTGGTCTTCTGCTTCTTGTGGAGCACTAGGTCTCCAACCACAAAGAACTGATCATTGATGTTGCGGTCATAGTATCTTCGCATGCTATCAAGGTACCTCGCTATCTAAACACACAAAACCAGGTGCTCCTCCCCTAGTCTATCCAACTCAACGAGCTGGGCTTGGCAGAGTTTTCTTCGTTGTAGTTCTCCACTCTAGGTGCTCGAAAAGCGACGTCGACTGGTAAAACGGCCTCGGAGCCAAAAAACCATGAAGTATAGGGAGACGCCAGTGTTGCAACTGGGCTAGGTCCTCAGTCCCCAGACCACAGCTGGCAATTCCTTGAGCCACTTGATGTGGTGCTTCTGCTCGTTCTTGTAGAGCCTCTTCTTCAATGTGTCGAGAATCATGCCGTTGGCGCGCTTAACTTGGTCATTAGCCCTGGGGTGCGCTACCGATTCATACTTAACTGAGATGCATCTTTCATCGCAGAAGTCCTAGAAATCAGCACTGGTGAACGTGGATCCCAAGTCGGTGATGATTCTGTTCGACAGGCCAAATCAGTGAATGATGTTGTCAAGCAGCTCGGCTGCCATCTTCACTATCGCTTGGACCAGGGGTTTGTATTCGATCCACTTGGGAATTTGGTCGATGCAGATGTAGACACAATGGAAACCTCCCAGCATGGCCTTGAAGGGCCCGATCATATCCAGTCCCCAACATGCGAAGGCCCAAGATGTAGGAATTGCTTGTAAGGCCTGGGCGGGGACGTGGATTTGCTTAGCAAAAAACTGACGATTCTCACATCGGTGAACGGATGCCTTAGCATCGGCAACCACTGAAGGCCAATAGAAACCAGCTTAGAAGGCTTTGTCGACCAGTGTTCTAGATGCTGCATGATTGCCGCAAGTTCCAGTGTGGATCTCCTTGAGTATCTTCTCACCCTCTTCCACGAAAACACATGTCTAGAGTAGCTCTCCCTTGGCATTCTTGTGATAGAACTTTCCTTCAACTAGGATGTAATGCTTGCTACGGCATGGTGAGGCATTCTTTCTCTATGTTGTCCGCTAGGACGTCAAGAGTGGTGAGGTATTTGATGAAAGGTTCCCAACAATCACTGCTTGGGGCAAGGACCACTGTGACTAATGGCTTGGCAGGTAGCTTTTGTTCAATGCCCTCTTGCCCTTGCTTGATGGATGGCGTCATGAGGTCCTAGATGAACACTTCAGCTGGAACTTTGGCCCGGGTCTACCCTAACTTTGATAGCTCATCGGCTGCTTGGTTGTTAGCCTGGATCACATGGTGGTACTCGATACCGTAGAACTTGTCTTCTAACTTTCTTATCACAGTGTAGTAAGCGTCCATCTTCTTGTTGGTGCAATTCCAATCCTTGTTGAGTTGATTGATCATGAGTGTGGAGTCACCGTACACCAAGAGGTGTTCAACACCGAGCTCGACAGCTATACGGAGACCATGAAGTGCCGCCTTGTATTCAACGGTATTATTGGCTGCTCGGAAGTGTAGGCGAAGAACATAGCGAAGCTTATCCCCCGATGGTGGGATGAAATATACGCCTGCCCCATCACCATCAAGGTTGAGAGACCTATCGAAGTACATGGTCTAGTGCTCGGGGTGGTCGACTGGGACAGGAGTCTGCATATCTATCAACTTAGCAATGAAGTCAGCATGCGCCTATGACTTGATCATGTGGCAAGGCTTGAAGTCGATGGTATAGGTGCTGAGCTCGACCGCCCATTTAATGATGCGGCCGCTGGCTTCCTTGTTGGGGAGGATGTCGCCGAGTGGGTACTCACTGACTACCTCTATGTGGTAGGCATCAAAGTAGTGACAGAGCTTCTAGGATATGATTAGGATGGTGTACAACAGCTTTTGGGCCTGGGGGTAGCGAGTCTTAGACTTGTTTAGGACCTTGCTAATGAAGTAGACTAGGCGCTAGACTTTGTATGCATGTCCGACCTCTTCTCATTGAACAACAATGGCGGTGCTAACTACCCGGTTGGTCGCTGCGATGTAGATTAGCAGGGTTTCATCCTTTTGGGGGGTGGTCATGATCGAAGGTGTGGTGAGGAACCGCTTGAGCTCGGCGAATGCCTTATCAGCATCCTTCGACTAGACAAATTTCTCTTGAGCCTTGAGTAGCTTGAAGAAGGGGAGTCCCTTTTTGCCTAGACGGGATATGAAATGACAAAGCCGCCATGCACCCTGTTAGCTTCTGGACGTCCTTGACATAGGTCAGTGGCTTCATGTTGGTCACTGCCGCTATCTTCTCTAGGTTGGCTTCAATGCCATGGCGACTAATGATGTTGCCTAGCAGGATACCAAATGGAATGCCGAAAATGCACTTAGTGGGATTCAACTTCCATCGGTACACTTTTAGGGCTTTGAAAACTTTGGTGAGGTCGGCGATGAGGGTGTCGGTAGTATTAGACTTAACCACCACGTCATTGATGTAGGCCTCGACGTTCTTCTCGATCTAGTGCTTGAGGCAGTGCTGGATGGCTCTTTGATAAGTCGCACCCATGTTCTTGAGCCCGAAGGACATGGTCATGTAGCAATAGGTGCCAAAGGGCGTAATGAATGACGTCTTGATCTGGTCTTCTTCCTTTAGCATGATCTAGTGATAACCAGAGTAGCAATCTAAAAAGCACAGGAGCTCACAGCTGGCTGTAGAATCTACAACCTCATCAATGTGAGGTAATCTGAAGGGGTCTTTAGGGCAGTTTTTGTTTAGATCGATGTAATCAACGCACATTCTCCATTCTTTATTCTTTTTTCTACCACTCTGGATGATACACCTCCTTGATAAAACTGACAGCTAAGAGCTAGGTTATTTCTACCCTAATGGCCTCCTTTTTGTCCTATGCAAATCATTGAAACTTCTGCTTGATCGGCTTGGCGGTCAGCGAGACATTTAAGGAGTCCTCGATCAGCTCCCAAGGCACATCGGGCATGTCTGCCGATTTCCATGTGAACACATCAACATGCTCCCTTAGGAAGCAGACGAGCGCATCTTCCTATTTGGGATCGAGGTCGGCCCCGATCCAAGAAATCTTAGACTGGTCGAGACAAGGACCACTTCCTTCACCACCTTGGACTTGGTTGACGCTCGGGCGGCCTACATGGTTGGGATCTCCAGGTCCTACGAGGAAATCTACTACGAAGACGCAAGGTAGTCCTACATGCGGATGGAGATGTCAGTAGCCTTGGCGAGCGTGAAGCTTTCCTTCTCATAGGAGTAGGCAATGTCGAGGTTGGTGCAGAGGGAGAGGACCCCCCTGCTCTGTCAGCATCTTCAATACCAGGTACATGTAGTGTGGCACGACCATAAACTTGGCGAAGGCTAGTCAGCCAAGGATGGCATGGTATGCTGTGTTGAAGTCGGCAACCAGGAAGTTGACATAGTCGACGCGGAAGTGTTTGGTGGTGCCTAATTGTACCGGCAGTGTAATCTATCCTAGAGGCAGGGATGCTTTTTTAGGAATGATCCCCCAGAATAGAGAGTCCATAGGGGTAAGGTCTTCTTTCTTGATCCCTAGCACCTCTAGGGACCCAGTGAATAGGATGTTGAGGGCGCTCCCTCTATCAATGAGGACCTTCTGGAAGAGCACGTCCTTGATGTTGGGATCCAGGGCGAGTGGGAAACGCCCTGGGTATGGGATATCTGACTACTAGTTGGCCCTAGAGAAGGTGATCGGGTGCTTCGACCAGTTGAGGTACTTGGGATTAGTGATGGGGCCATCATATGTAGCGACCGACATGACACATCGAGCTACAAACTTCTGCTCTCGCTTGTCTTCAGAGATAGCTTTCCCACCAAAAATTGTGGTGACGGTCTTGGCCGAACCTGGTAGGTTGGGCCCTTGTTCTTGCCTCGTTCTCTGCCTTGACCATCTTTGGTCTCATTGTCGTCGCGCTATGGCTTCTTTGATGATTCGCCACCGAGCACTGTCTTTAGGCCTCTACACTCTCGCATGTTGTTCTTGGCATCCTTGTGGATAGGGCATGAGCTGTTGTAGGGTCGAGATGGCGACTAGAGGGGGGTGAATAGTCATTTCTAAAACTTAATCGCGTCGGCTAACCGAAACAAGTGCGGAACTAAAACTATTGGTCTAGCCAAGACTACACACCTCTATCCATGTTCTCTAGCACCTTGCAAAGATCCTAATTAAGCAACAAAGGTGCTGGGCTAACTAGAGCTCACCTAACCAATTCTAGGAGCAAGGTCACATAAACCTATGCCACTAGTATTTCAAGCAATGAGGGAGCTCCTACACATGCTAGTAAGCAAAAGCACAAAGCCAGCTAAGCTCACTAGCAATGCTCAATAACAAGTCACCCAATGCCAAATTAGAGAGTGCAAATACTTAGCTACACAAACTAAGCAAAGTAACTAACAAGGTTGCACAAACCAAATTAGCCACGCAAGGGAGATACTTCTATGCTACACAAGCAAGAAGGTAACTAGTGAGCTACACAAGCTAACCAATTACAAGAGCAACTACACAAGAACAATGTATATAAAAGTAATCACAAGCTTGTGTAAGGGGATTGCAAACCAACGGGAAGAACAAGGTTGACACGGTGATTTTCTCCCGAGGTTCACGTGCTTTGCCAACACGCTACTTCCCTGTTGTGTCGATCGCTCACTTGGTGGTTCAGCAGCTAATTGGCATCACCCGCCAAGCCCGCATGTCGGGCACCGCAAGAACCTACCCTGAAAGTGAGGGTAGCTCAATGACACGCTCAACTAGAGTTGCTCTTCGTGGCTCCCACGGGGCGAGCACAATGCCCCTCACAAAGCTCTTCTCCAGAGCACCGCATAAGCTTCTTGCGGGCTTCAACAGAGACCACCACCAAGCCATCTAGGAGGTGGCAGCCTCTAAGAGTAACAAGCACCACTAGCTTGCAACTCGATCACCTAGTGCCACTTGATGCAACCTCATGATGCAATCGCACTAGAATTGCTCTCTCACATAATCGAATGATCACTATCAAGCATATGTGAGATTGAGGGCTCCTAAGCACTCTCAAGCATAGACACAAAGTCCCCCAAGGTGCTCCACACAAGCCATGGCGGAGACCACCTTCTATTTATAGCCCCATGGGCTAAACTAGCCGTTACCCCTTCACTGGGCAAATTTCAGGACGACCGGACGCTCCGGTCAGATCAACCGGACACACCCTGTCAGCGTCCGGTCGCTCTACGCCATCCACGTGTCGCTCTGCGTTCAACCGGAGCTGCCCGATCTCAATGGTTAAGTTGCGATCGGACGCTGCATGGTGAATGACTGGACACTACTGTGCCTGAGTCCGATCGTTTCTAGAGAGCTCTCTGAGCCTCTATTTTGCGATCGGACATGTCTGATCCACCGTGACCGGACGTAGACCAGCATTCGATCAGTTCTGTGCCCACACAGCTAACTCCAGCACCACCTACGTCACCATACGTCAGCACTGACCAGATGCAGACCCTGAGCGTCCGGTCACTCTTCACGCCAGCGTTCGGTCATGAGACTGAGACCACGTGCTCACTGCTACCACTGACCGAATGTGCCGGTCCTACCGAGACCAGCGTCCGATCAGTTATGCGAAACCCTATCTTTTTTGTATAGGGCACCGGTGGCACCATCGGACTGTCCACCGGTGGAGTTTCGAACCTTTCTCGCCTCTGTTCCATCTCCGAGTTGATCCACATCAACTCCAACTTCATCTCCTTTATAAATGTGCCAACACCACCAAGTGTATGTGTGTTAGCATTTTCACAATCATTTCCCAAAGGATTAGCCACTCAACTTGCCACGCCACTCAATCCTAGCGACGATGTAAAGTTAGATCACTCGAGTGGCACTAGATGACCGATATGCAAATAAGTTTGCCCCTCTTGATAGTACGACCATCTATCCTAAACCCGATCATAAACTTCTCTACACACCTATGACCGGTGAAATGAAATGCCCTAGGTTATACCTTTGCCTTGCGCATTCCATTCCATCTCCTCCAATGTTGATGCAACACATGCACCAACATGATCAACAATGATATGATCCACTTCATATCATCACATGATCATATTGCTTCATCGATCTTGACTTCCTTGCTTTTCACTGTTGCCTTCATCCATCGGCGCCAAGTCTTGCTTAAGCTTCATCACCACGTGGTCCATTGCTCCAAAGCCTCCAACTTGCCCTTCACGCTTGCAACCGGTCCATCAAGCCAAGTCATGTCTTCATCTTCTCCACCTTCATCACATGACTCAATGTCATGTCTCATTTGCAATGAGCTCCTTCATCATCAGATGTGTGAGCTTTGCAACATCTCCAAACCATTTTCACCTTCATGGCATATGTTGCTTACACACATGTACTTGTGGACTAATTACCTGTGTATCTCACATAAACACAATTAGTCCATCTAGGGTTGTCACTCAATTACCAAAACCACACAAGGACCTTTCAGTCGTCTAGCAGTTTGCTAAAATCAGTGTCATAGGTGCGCTTGGCATGGGCATTGATGGTGTTGCTAGAGTTATCAGGCCAATGACGGCAGCCTTGTCTGCCTCTCGAGCTATCCGAGCGGTCGTCACAACGGGGCTCGCGGTCATCTTGGTGGTGGTCATGATCGTCGCGGCGATCTTGGTCGTCATGGTGGTGGTCACAGTCATCGTAGTGCCTGTCTTCATGACGGTCATCATCGCGGCATTGGTGGTGAGCGGAGCGGGCAGCCCATTTGGCTTCTTCGGCGTCGGCATATCCATTTGTTATTTGTATCAGTTCACCGATGGTTGTGGGCCTCTTGCGGTATAGCTTGCCATGGAGTTTCTCGTGCCAGTGCCCTTTGGTGAAAGTGGCGATGGCCTTAGCCTCACTGATGTTGGGAATAGAATTTCTTGTCTCCGAGAAGCGCCTAATGAAGTCACATAGGGACTCCTCGAAGGATTGATGAAGCATCTCTAGGTCATACTTAGTGCCAGGCTGCTTGCACGTAGCCATGTAATTGTCGGAGAAGACTTTCTTGAGGTCATCCCAAGATCAGATGGAATTCTCCCTTAGGCTAAGGAGCTAGTTGTTCGTAGACTGGTTAAGTATGATGGGTAGATAGTTCGCGATGACATCTTCATCTTTGCCTGTGGCTCTTACGGTGATGTCGTATAGAGTTAGCCACTGAGCGGGGTTGGCCTTTCCATCATAGGTATTAACACCAAGAACCTTGAAACCCACAGGCCACCGGATGGCTCAGAGCCTTTCTGTGAAGGGGCGAAGTCCTGATGTGCCAGCGGGAAGTGGCGCTTAACGGGCAGCAAATCCCTCAAGTTCCGCATTGAATTGCTGGAGACGCTCCATCTCTGCGTCATAGCATGTAGGCTTGCTGTTTTCGATGTGGTCATGGACATCTACGCTGGCGTTGATGTGGTCATGAAGGTCATGAGGGAGGGGTTCATTGACCTCCTAGTTGCGGGTGCCGCCCTGACCTCCCTGGGGGAATGGTGGATAGGGTCATGGCATGAATGAGCATGATAGTTGCCTCTAGATCCTCTATAGAGGTAGGGACCTCTGGCCAGGGGTTAGGGGCCCTCGGCGCTGTGATGCTGGCCTCCTTCATTGTGGCAAGAGTGGCGGCTATGAGCTATTGTGGTGGAATAAGATGGGGCGTCGTTCTAGAACTCGTGGACTTGGACTTGCACTGCTATGATATGTGCTCGGACCTTCTCAACTTCTGGAGTGTGAGGGAGTCTGTCGAGCTCGTTGAAAGCGATGGCTAGATTGGCGCTTGGAGTCTGGTAGACTGGCTGGTCACCCACCATGTCAAATGCCTCCTCTAGATTACACTAATGATGGGGTGGGCAATGACCATCCTCATCGGCCCCTTGGGCTACTTCTACATCTTGGTGATGTTGGCGATTGGCATTCTTTGCTAGACGAGCTTCGCGCTCTTCAACGGTTTCACCGTCCTTGGTGACGCTATCATGGTTAACGTGGAAAATCATGCCCTCGAACCCCGAAGGGAAAGTAGGATAGCTTGATACAGTCTTGGTTAAGCCCTCAGAATAATCATTGAGGCTTGTAACACGCCGGGTGTTAGTCACAAGTTAAGCAGTGGATTTGGACTTAAGTAGTCTATGTCAAGCAATGATCATGATCTCTAGTCATAATTTTTAAGTGATGATGAAGGTGTTGAGGTCCAATCTATAAAATTGAGTCCCAACATGAACTTGGACAACACACCTTTGCTTACATGTGGACCCTGGTTAGGGTTAGGCCTGAGTAATGTTAAACATACTTGACCAGTGGAAAAGTTTCATGAAGTTTGGAATCAAGAAGTCGCATGAAATGACAAGCTATAATCTTGATTGAATTGCTTTATTAAGTAAATGGGAATATGAGATGTCTGCCAAACCTTTCTACCTTGCCCAAATGACTCTAATTGAACTCCACAATAAAAGTCTTGAAGGGTTCGTGTTGAGGAAATGTCAAGAAAATGCCTCAATTGGTCAAAAACCCTAATTCCAGGGTTTAACGAGGTGCTGCTTTGACCAAGATGAAGCAATGGTTTATGTACTAGATATGAAGTTTGACCTTTAATAAAAGTTGAAGTTTGAGTGGAGTACAACAAACTTAATTTTTGGACGAAGACCTGATTCAACTTCTAAGTGTCTCATATAGTGGTCTTAAATTTGAATTCAGTGCTGTTTTGACCCCACGGAATTTTTTCTAAGTCCTCGATTAGTAGCAGCGTGATGGCAAGTTTGTGATATTTTATCTTCCAAATTTATATGGCAGCTTAAGTGTAGGAAACAACTAAATAAGTCTCATAAACTTGGAAGATAAAAATTCCCACTTTTTTTCCAAGTTTGTAGGAAACAACTAAATAAGTCTCATCACTTTTGGAGCTTGTTTGGATGTTCAAATTGAATTTCAAAAATAGAACCTCTTACTGTTTTGTCCCTGTTTGGACTGAATGTCTGAACCCTAAATTTCAGTTTTGGGTACTCCACTTTGGATCCTTGTATCTCTCTAACCAGACTGAATCAAACTTGGACACTTCAAGAAAAGTTGGAGATCTCGCGTAGCTCTACAACTTTGGTTACTATAGCTTGTGCCAAAACTAAATGGATTAGGAGTTGGAAGAAGAAGAAGAATGCCATTTCAGTCAACCTAAAACCAAAATTTAGAGTTCTATTTTCGAGTATCCTCCTTTGAAGATCCGTATCTTGAAATCTAGGCCGAGTTAGCTATTGATCCTTAAATCAATGTTGTTCACCTCACAAAGATCTACAACTTTGCCTCTTGTACCATGATCACAGGACGACCAGATCAAGAGATAGAGGACGGGAAAGATTGATGTTTTAGTAGTATTGTTGCGGTGGTTTTAGTTAGTTCCTTTGGAGTTTGAAACATAGCGTGCCGTCGTGGCCGACCGTGCGCAGGAGAAACATGCCGCGTGGCCCTCGCACTCGCTCGCATGCTCGCCACCACACCCTACTCGCCTATTTGGAGAACCGAGCGCCCTCCCTTTCTCCCCACTCTCTCTCACTCTCCAACCGTGGCCGCGCCATGACCGCCATGGCCGAGTAGAGCCGTGCCCATCACCACCACTCCCTTCCTTGTCCTCCACCCACCCGGCCAATACAACACCACCGCCGCAACCTGCTCTGCCACCATCTCCTCGCTCTCGCGCGCCTCCCTGCCAAGCCAAACCAGGCCGGGAGCCTAAGGCCACTGCCGCTGGTCTGCCCACGACGTGGCCCAGATGCCACGGACCATCTCCGATCGAGTCGAGGCCACCCATGGGTGCACGCCAGTCCCGTGATGCTCCCCGCCGCTACCGGCCCCTGCTGGCCAAGGCTGGCCGACCCCGAGTCTATCGTCGCCGACCGTCGGGCCACTACTGCCATGGCCGCACCACCTAGGGCTGCCTTAGGCCAAGCCAAGCAGTCCCATCGATGCGTATGGACCATCTGGTGCTCCCCCAACGTTTCCCCGACATCGGCAACGACCTCATCGATCGGAAATCACCTGGCCGACGATCCTCCTCCGCCTCCTCTGTTCTGATTCGTGTGAGGGACCTCATGCAACAATTGTAACAAGTGCAGGGGGCTAACTGCAAAGTCTGTGACTGAGTTCAATAGTGGCTAGAAGGGCTGTTTCGCTGGAATTTATTTTTGTGGAAGTTCGGGGTCCTTGGTGCAAATTTGTTTATCTTTTATGGCTTAAACTTTGGAAAATCATAATAAATCATAGTAAAATCATAAAATAGCAAATGAAGACTTGTTGAAATCCTTGAGAGTAGGTATATGCAGTAGAGTCATTAGATGATATGTGTTAGTAGAAAGTTTCTGCTGTTTTTATTTATTCTTGCAAAGTGCTTTTAAAAATCCTTTTAAGTTGTCGGATGCATATCTTGAGTTTTAGAAGTCTAAAAATGTAATTCTAGTTGCGTTAATCTTTTGATGACATGATCTAACTAATAAAAATATTAAACATGCTAGTTGTATATTGTTTTTATAATGTTTTGATTTAATCTTGTTAAATAGACAATTTTAGCTTGTTTTGCTTGTTATTCTCATATCTAAAGTTGTGGTGCTCCAATTGCTGTGAAATTTTTGTGGTAGGCTACTGATGATATATTTGTGATGTGGTAAAAATTTCATGGCCATTGGATTCATTATGATTGATTTATTGATTTAACTTGTTTAGTGCTTGATAAATGGTTTTAAATAAGTTATAATTTTTATGAAGATGCAAAAATGGAAAAGGTGGTTCCATTACCTTGGTATGATGCTGTTGTGTCATGTTGATACACAATATGGCTATGTGTTTGTAGAAAATAGTGTGTTTTAGATTTATCTTGCTCTCACATGTTTTCTTGCATTAGCAATTTGTCTTTTTGTAATAATTAATCTATAAAACCTGAGCATGTGAAATTTGTGCAGTATGAATGTTTTGATAATATCTACCACTCATAAAAGCATCAGCCCCAAACTAGTTGTTCTCATATATCACTAAAATTATATATATGATTATTGGGAAAAAGGATTAATAAAAGCATAATTGTAGATAAAGCTTGTAATTGTATTTGGTGATGCTTTCAGTAATTGGTGTTCAATAAAGTGTTGCTTAGTATGTTAGTGGTGGTTGCAGTTCTTGAATGGCTCATGTGTGCATGCTCTTTGTTAGCAAAACAAGTGAAACATCAAATTGTTACATTCTGAAATGGCTGCATGTGCATTTTCTGTTGTGATGATAACTTCGTGGACCAAATGATGTTTTATGTAAATATGGTGAGTACAAAAGTTGTAGATAATTTCCTTATATTGCTTGTCCTCAAATTGGATGATTTTAGGCCTAATGTTTTAGGAGTTATAGATTTTAGAAGTTTGTTGTGAGGTTTTTGCATGTCCTCTGGACAGATCTGAATGATTGTATTGTTTGGCTCATTTAAACATGAAATAATGTATTGGTGATAATAGTAGAGTTGTAGTGATTTTCCTAACCTTTCCAAAATGTTAGAGAACATCCTTTTTGGTGGTCTATAACTCCAGTTATAGCTGTTCAAAGTGGAATGACAGATTTCTGTCGAAATCTGGACAGAGATGCCTTCTTGGTGTTGTTTAGCCTTCTTAGCTGTAGAATTATCTTAAGATGATAATAAGAAAGTTATAGATAACTTAATAAGATTTCTATAAAGTTAAGGATCATGCTTATTGGATGAATATAACTTGAGATATGCATTTCTAAAGCTAATATCAGTTTTCTGTCCTTAGTTGTATAAGCTCTCCTTCATGATGTATTTTTGACCTTGTTATTTGTTGAATCAGCTTTTAGTGTTAATAACAAAGTTTTAGATAATTTCATTAGATTTCCAAAAAGTTTAGGATCACCCTTGTAGGTGGTTTATAACTCTAGTTATGGTTAAATTGAATGGCTGATATGTTGTTATCCAGATTTTGTGCATATACTTGAAGTTGATTGCTTATGCTTGATCTTGATTGTGTGATGGCTAGGATTAGCTAGTGCTAGATGATTGCTTAAAGTAGCTTCACTTGAGTGCCTCATTGGTGAAATCTTGGTGTTATTTTCTTCTAACATACCATGATAGGTTTGTGCAATGATTAATTAAATGACTTGCTTTCTAAGTGCTTATATCTTGAGGTGTAACCCGATGCTCGTCTTGAATGCTTTTATATGATACATCTCTTGCTACCATTCCTTGCATTCATGGACTTGCATCTTGCATCTCATCTAGGTACGCTCGATGCACCACGTGAAGGATGTGATGATGGAGTCGAACTAGAAAACGGTGTTGATGGACCTATCCCGAAGATAGAAGGACCCCTAGAGTACATGCCTGAACAGGAGATGCTCGCCAAGCGAGTGTCATCTATCAAACACTAACCTAGTGTCGGATCCCAGGCAAGCCCCAGAGCATTCTAAGCCTCCTATGTTCTTACAAATATCACTTGATTCCTTTATGTTTGAAGCATTAGGTTATAAGAGTTGATTGGAACCACTTGATGCATGGAACTACCTTGTCCAGAAATATACCTTGAACCCTATGTAGGTCCAGGATCGAATGTATGCTTAGCAATGCTTAGGCCGATAGAAGTCAGGTGATTTCTTGTCACCTGTGAGATATAGGTGGATACCAAAGCACAGATGGCTATATTTGCTATCGTGGAAATAACCATGTGTTGATAAATAAAAGGAGACCGGGCATGATTGTGATATAGAAGCAACAAGGCATAGAGGTCTTGGTGCCTATTTATCCCTATCTTTGTCGGTTAAGGTCTAATTCGCTATACGTCCTCATGTCATGTTGAATGCATGCCTTGCACTTAGTTGGCCGGATAAGTCATTCCGACCGCGAAGCCAAGTAGCTCAACTCAGGCCGGGACCTGGTAAGTGAAAGTGCGCACATTGGAGGAAGTAAGGATGTGTGGGGAGCCAGTGGCATGAGTCCAAGGGCAGGCTAGGCCTGAACTTCCTAGTAGACTGGTAGTATCCCTGAGGGTGCGGCGCTGCTCGGACCCACGACTGTACCTGAGTTGTACCAAAGGTGACCTAAGACTACCTTGGCGCTGGTATCTTTGGATTTGTGTTAGGAATAACTCCTCAGCTAGTTGGAATCGATTCAAGTCGCAATCTCTCTCGGATAGTAAGAACTTGACTGAGCAGCGGCAACATAGCATTAATTAATGGAATTTGTTGGTTATGATGAATATGGAAATGTTACACCAGCTATTTATACTATTGCATGTTACCAGATGCTATTCCACATGTTTGGCACAAGTTAGTTGCTAATCTAGAGATGAATAGCTATAATTAACTTGGTTACCGAATTATAAAATCTATAGCTCAACTTGTGGCTTTTATGCAAAATTTTGTCAAGCTAGCTCCACCTATAAATCCTTGCATGATCCTTGGAGTCACTTTATTTCTAGTTTATGACGGGTAAGTCTATCTGAGTACATTCGAGTACTTAGGGTTTATCCCACCATGTTGTAGGTGAAGTTCTCGGCCTGCTGAAGATGGTGGCTAACCGCCAATGGGCTTGGTGACTCTATATTTATTTCTCATCTATATGCTTTTATCAGTGGATGTCACTTATGCTAGCAATGCATTTGGAACTTATATTATTGTAATCATTTGAAAGCTATGTTGTTTTCCTTTAACCAGTTTTGAAACCCAAACTTATACTATTATTTATGAACCCATTTGTAATATTATTTCTGCTGCAACTCTGTGTATGTCAGTTGTATTTGCTTAATCATGCGATCTTGTTTATAATGTTGATTTACCGAGGTCCTTCGTGACACTCGGTGGACTACCGGGTTTATATAGGTGAAAGTATGCGCGTGTTAACATGTTTAACGAGGACAGCCATACTTGTTCTTGTATAAATTGGGCGGTTCTATCATAGGGCTCTCATTTAGAACATTGTGGAGAGATTCGGTCGAAAGAGAGGAATCATCCGAGAGCTGGCGAATAGCCACCATGTTTACCACGGGCGCGGGCTGACCGGAGTCAGTCTGTCCAATCATGTAGAGGTTGGTGACATGGTCACGCTCGACGTGGTTGATAAAGAGGTGGTGGATGGCACTCTAGTACACAGATCCTGTACCCTCCAGCCCAAAGAGATAGGGCTTCAGTGGGTCCTCCATTGGGGTCTCGTAGTCAGCCAAATGTAGGCTGATAACGGGAAGTGGTCGACGCCGTGCCGTGCGCCCCTCTAGAGTGGCCATGATCACCAGATCGGAATCTGCCCGCCTTGAACGATGTGGCCGAGCAGGTCACTCAGTTGTAGCGGCTTGGTGATCTTAGAGTACAGGAAATTTGTCGCTCACTCTAGATTGATATAAGACTAAATCCATTAGGAGCTACCATTCCGCTAAGCGGTTTGTGACCCGATCAATGGATGCGATCAGATCATCATTGCTGATAGATCTCCTAACCCAGCGGCGGGGCGTCGAGATCAGAGATGTCATTGTAGGTGTTGGCGCAATCGATGCAGGGTGATCCTGAACTACCTCCACGATCTCCCCATTGCCATTGGGGCCGATGACCCAGGTCTTGGATCCGACCGTGATGATCTGGCTTGGCTCGAGAAAGGACATGGAGCTTGGGAAGATGACCATCTAGATCTTCATGAATTCAACATGCACACCCCCCTACCTGGTGTGCCACTGTCTACCTAATACACTAGGCAGTCTACTGAGGGGTATGCCCATGGTAGTAGATGAATTGGTGGAGGTGCGTGTGAGGGAACCGGATGGTGACACAGAACGCAAGAGATAGCGATTAGATAGGTTTAGGCTGTAGACTTGGTGTAATACCCTATGTCCTATGTCTTTTGGTGGGTTGTATTGCGTAATACCCACCTTATATAGCCTAGGGGGTAGGGTTACAGGTGGGTTGTTTGTATCCTAATTGGTTTACAAGATAGGAAGTTACAGATATTATTGGATCTAGCATATTCGAGCAGGTTTCCTAGATCACAGTGGATCTTCACACAGTCTTGCGAGGCACGCCGACCTGTGCCGTGCTTCACACAATGTCGTCTTGTAGGCTAGGCCTCCACTAGTGGCATGGCCCATGCGCGGTCTTGTGGGCTAGGCCTCCCCTAGTAGCTCGGCCCATGTACAACCTTGTGGGAATTGGGGGTCATACCCCCATAATGGCCTAGCTACAGTCCTTGCTTCCTCCAGTGGTTCGGTGGAGGTGGGGCCAATGGCGCACCCTGGGTTGGTGTTGGCAGAGGCAGCGGCGATGTCCAGTCCCCATAGATCGGCGTTCCCTTCACCAAGATTGACGCCATCTCATAGGCTGCTGCTCTCCCCATCGCCTTCGGTGACAATCGTGATGCCACCGGCACCAGTGGTTCGCTCGCCATTGCCAGCCCCTGCATGGTCTCGCTCGCCATCGTTAGGTTCGCTTGCCATTGCTGAATCCGTTCCCCGCATGGGTGGGTCACCTACACCGTCGTGGTCCCCCTCGCCATCCGCTAAGGCCGATGATGAGGACGATGGTGAGGCTGAGGCTAAAGCCAATGACAAGGCTGACATCTTGGTTGACGCTGAGTTCGAGTCCAATGGCTCCCCAGGCTACGTCACGACGGACTCAGAGGATGATCGTCTGCATAGCTATGCAACGCCTGTTCTCCTGGGACCTACTCTGTTCTTGCGAGTCAGCTCGTATGGTGGCCTGGTGTGCTCCGTCTGCCCCAACCATAAGGCCCTGATTAGATCGAGGTCGACGCTAGGGCGCATGTGCTGGCAAGGGCACATGCCCCAATAGATAGCACCTACACTAATGACAAGAACATTGCCCACCATCACGCCCTAGCAAGGAACCATGGCTGGATGGCCTGAAGGGATCATCTGGCCATGCTGGTTCACCATGGTGGAGATGATTGTTGGCTTCAACCAAGGCCGGTTTACCTTGCAGGCGTTGGATTTTGTTCGCACCTGTTGGTGCCCTTGTTGCATGACTTGCGTAGAGGTGTGGGATGGCACTACTCATTAGTAGTATCAAGTCATGTCCACATATGTAGTTAGGACTAGTTTGTTGCCAGGTGCCGTTAAAATTAGTATGAAGTCATGTTAATCATCTATAGTTAGAAATAGTATGTCTAGGTAGTAGTTGGATGACTTTGAGTAGTGGGATGGCACTGCTCTCCTCTTATTATTATGGCAGATGAAGGCATGGTTATGTAGGCTGAACTCGTATCGTTGCTATAATCCACATATATGAAGTCTGGTTTGCCGTTATCTTTCTATCTAGTAGCACTGATATCCTCTTATTATGCATGTAATGTGCGCATTTGTGCAAATATTTTGGTTCACAAAGTATCATTTACCAATATCTTTGTGCACATGTGATGGTCCAAGCATTGTAAACCTAAACGGGCTAGACATTTCTCAATCCAACCGCACAAGGGTTGTTTTGTGCCTTGGTTTGGTGAACCAAACACGTATCAGTAGTGGTAGTTGTAGTAATGAGTGGCTTTGATCTGTGTTGAACCCAACTTGTCACTTCGCTCTCAGCAACTGCGCATGGTTTCTTTGAGAGGAGCAAGCCTAGCCTAAATGTAGAACAGAGTAGTCATAGGTGTTGAAATTCTACTGCGCACGTTTATGTGGTGAACCCAACTCATCTTGTTTGCATGTATCTGATAAAATTTGTTGAACTTGCAACAACCATGCCATGAGGTGTTCATCTGAACAAGTCTCACCTGTAAAGAAAGTATGACTGCCATACATCTGGTATCATCATGCCTGTTCACCGGGTGGAGAGGTCTAGTATGCTGCCTCATGTGAAGTCATGTTAATCATATGTAGCTAGAACTAGTATGTCTAGGTAATAGCTGGATGCCTTTGAGTTGGGATGGCATTGCTCTCCTCTTATTGTCAAATGGCACTGCGCATTTGTGCAAATATTTTGGTTCACAAAGTAACGTTTACCATTATGTTCATGCGCACTTGATGGTCTGAGCATTGTCCATCTGACTGGGCCGGACACTTCTCACTCTTGCCAAGCACGCAAGGATACCTTTGTGCCTCGGTTTGGTGAACAAAAAATGTGTCGGTATTGGTAGTAGTCATGAGTGGCTTTGATTTGTGGTGAACCCAACTCATGTCTTCTATAAAATTTGTTGAATTTGCAAGAACCATGCAGCAAGGAGTTCATCTAAACAAGTGTCGCCTCGATCTAATGCAGAACAGAGGAGGCATAGCTGTTGCATTTTTTACTACACACGCGAGAAAATCCACCGCTGTCCATTTGATCTCTCATCGGATAATAAAAAGTGTAGCCATCTCTATCTAGCTACTGCATGCCTCTACAAAACCAACCAAGAGAAATTGCTTACGAAAGCAACTCCTCTTCACTCTTTAGTCTGCCCCTCGACTGTTGTGACTACATTTTGGAGTGAAATAATAGAAGAGGCTTTCCTTCTGCATCCAATTCACTATTGGCAACCGCGCAAGGGTTGCTTTGTGCCTGGGTTTGGTAAACCAGACATGTATCAGTATATGTACTTGGCATGCTAGTCGAACTAATTAATGATCTCGCTGTAGTGGTTGAAGCTTGCTATTTGAAAGGAGTGCTTATGTCAATGGCTTATGCTGTGTATATGAACCTTTAACAAGTACTAGTTGTAGTTGAATGGAATAGTCATGTACACAACAGACAGTCCGCATAGTACAATACTAACCCTGGTAGACAAAGCCTATGCGTCTGCTGAAGCACAAGTTTATAACAACTAAGCATACCAAATATGTTCAAAATACAAAGCCAGAAATCCAAAGCAAAGTGCAGTTTTAGAATACATGTTCTCCCAAAGATTATACATGAAATCTCCTACAAGTCATCGTCATCTCCAGACATGTGATCTCTGCCACCACTGTTACTATCGTCACTGCAATATTTGTTTCTAGTATCATCTTCATCCTCGCTGCCAAGGTCTTCTAAATTGGCTTGAATGACAGTGCCTTCTCTGCCATGACTAGCTTCGTGCATAACCTGATCACCATGACCCAACAGGACTTCATGCTCGTTGTCAGAACAGTGATCATCTTGGTGCACTACAGGCTCTATTTCATTCACATCATACATATCCCTATGTTCAAACTTCTGCACGACCCTCCAATCTTTGCCCAAGGAGGTGTCCTGCAGATAAAAAATCTTCCTTGCCTGTGTCGTGAGAATGAAAGGGTCATCCTTGTACCAGAATGATTTAATGTTGATGGATCTATAATGTCCATCATCGTCCATGTCTGCAGACTTTGTAGTGCTATCTAGATTGTACCAGTCACAGAGCAGAACAACCACCGTCCTATGGCTTTGTACGCTGGAGTTATACATCAACTAAATAACTTCTCTAAGGACACCATAAAATTCCACTGATTGGCCTTCATTTGTGACGATGGTCATGACACCTCTGTTCTATGTATTTAGGGATTACTCGCGGTCAACAGTGCTATACCTGACTCCATTAATACTAAAAGTTGCATAGACCTAGGCTCGGGTATCAGGACCACATGACAGTGCATACAAACCTTCACTGACCTCTGTTGGTTTCTCTCTATGTAGCTCC
Source organism: Miscanthus floridulus (assembly GCF_019320115.1). Lineage (NCBI taxonomy): Eukaryota > Viridiplantae > Streptophyta > Magnoliopsida > Poales > Poaceae > Miscanthus > Miscanthus floridulus. Next base: position 103,060,252 of record NC_089589.1, read on the forward strand.
TTGATCTGCACACAAACATAAAACCACTGTCACCACTAAGTTGTCATATAACTCTGCCAATGATCGGCCTAACGGAACTAAAATATGCTAATCACGTACATGAGACTTAAACCACACTAGAAACTCTGCTGCTAGCCTACTATCAACATCATCACTTGCTCCTTGTTCCTCTAAAATTTGTCTATATATCCTATAGCACATATAAGCATTGTTATTGGTAACATTTCGTACGTAATATAGGAAACAATAAATCAGCATATAAAAAATCATACTTACTGCACATATGGTCCAACCTCGTCGCAATTATTAAGCACATACCAAGCTAGCTTATTGATTTCAGCTTTATACTTGATGTCCTTTACCCTAATCTGGCCAATGGGCTTGACACCATGCATGAAAATAGAGGTCTCACTAGGTGCTGGCCCATCATGTGACATATTGTCGTCCTGGTTATATCTTGTTTTAACATCGTCCATGAACCTCTCCCAAAATGCCAACGTCTCACTTTCTAAGTAAGCCTCCGCAATTGATCCTTGCCTTGTTCCTTAATAAATTCTTCAACGTGCCCAGTCGCCATTCTATTGGGTACATCCATCCATACTGTACGAGCCCTCTAAGAAGTGCCTCGTTAGGTAGATGGATAGCCAAGTGCACCATAACATCGAAAAAGGCCGGTGGAAAAATCTTCTCAAGCTTGCATAAGATGAGTGGGAGGTCCCGTTTTAGCTTTTTCGTGACTTTTTTCCTCAGAGTTCTACTACATAATTGTCTGAAGAAGTTCCCAAGTTCTAAAATAGCTTCGTATACATCTTTGGGAACAAAACCTCTTAAGCCTGTAGGTATGATCCTTTGGAGAAGGACATGGCAAGTATGCGTTTTCAGCTTGCCAACTACCTTGGTACCATCTGCACTTATGGATTTTGATAGGTTGGCTGCATAACCATCTAGAAACTTGACACCTTTAAGGAACTTGCAAAATTCTGCTCTGTGTTTTTCTATCATGACATAGTGAGCTTCCAAGAATTTAAGCGAGGTGCCTTGCTACACGCCGTGATATTAAGTCCTTATCTTCATATCATGCAAATCTATCCAAGTGTTCGTTGTGTCCTTTGTCTTGCCCTCCACTTTCAGCAATGTCCAAAGAATGTTTTCACATATGTTCTTCTCAATATGCATGACATCAAGATTGTGTGGCAGCAAAAGGTCCTTCCAATACGGTAGCCCCCACCAAGCAGATTTTTTATTATAAATCACTGGCTCTTCTCCACGCTTTCGTTTTCTTTTTCCACCATTCTTACCTAGGCAGACATCTTTCACCTTCTTGAGTTCCTCAAGGACCTCCTGTAAGGTGAACTTTTCCAACGCATCTCGGTCCTCAGTTTTTCCATCAAAATCCAAGCTCTTCCTCTAAGGGTGATCCCTATGAAGGTAATGACGGTGTCCAAGGTAGCCTAGCTTCTTTCTTAGGCTCCTTGACAATAGATTTTTGTCACAATAAATACATGAATAATAACCTTTTGTAGTTTGGCCTGGCAAGGTGCTCAATGATGGAAAATCATGTATGCACCAAAGCACTGTAGCGCACAGAGTGAAGCCTTTCTTATTATCACGATGCAGTACATGAAAAGTGTTGAGACCCTTCCATAGTACTTTTAGTTCTTCTATAAAGAGGCTCCAAGAATACATCGAAATCCTTTCCTGGAGAGGTTGGGCCCGGGATCAGTAGGGACAAAAAGCAATTCGATGGGTTCACACATTCCCATGGTGGCAGGTTCAGAGGCGTTACAAGAACAGGCCACATACTATATGTCGAGCTAAAGTTGCCAAATGGATTGAAACCATCTATGGCGATGGCAAGCCTCAAGTTCCTTGGTTCATCTACAAAAGTTTTGTGCTTTCTATCAAAGTGCTGGCATGCCTCCCCATCTCCTGGATGACTCATTTCACCGATATTCTTCTCTTGCTTAGTCTCGTGCCATTCAGCGTCCGCTGCTATTCCTTGAGTAGCAAAGATCCTCTTCAACCTTGGTATTAGAGGAAAATGCCTCAAAACCTTATGAGGAACCCACCTGCTACCATCTGCATCCTCCCATCTAGACTCTTTGCATTTTGGGCATGCTTGCAATTCATCACGATCACGTCAAAACAACACACAGTTGTTCTTGCACACATGGATACTTTCATAACCTTGTCCCAATTCTCAAATATATTTGTGGGCCTCCTCACATGATTTTGGTACATTGCTACTAGGGAATGCATCTGACAGCAACGCCAATAGTGCATCAAAATAGCTGTTGCTAACTTGATAGTGGGACTTGATATAGAGCAACTTGACAAGGAAGAAGAATCTTGAGAAGGTAGATCTAGAAGAAACTGATTGCTTCAACTCATCCAACACTCTTTCAAACTTTGGGACTCTTCTAGCCTGCTCTTTAGATGTCAACAGGTTTTGAACTAAATCATCAAAAGCTGGTAATATGTTATCATCGCGGTCCTCCTGCTCCGCAATCCAACCATCATGATGAGATCCATGCACATCTGATGGCTCTATAATGTCAGTACCTCCTCCCTCTTCCCCATGATGAATCCATGTGGTGTATGTGGGTGACATTCTAGTTATAAGTAAGTCATCCTTCACCTCCTGCCAAGTTTTAACCACCTGGTTAAGACAATGTGTACACGGGCAAGGGTTGTTTTGCTCCGGGTATTTTTCTTTAACCATATCCTTGAACTCTTCAACTCCTATGATGAACATTGGTGAGAATGGTCTCCCATTAGGAATCCAGGATCTATCCATCTGTTGCAGCAAAAGTATGCAAAGTCCGTTAGAGTTTCGACCATTGGGTGGACAATGGCAAAACTAGCATTAGAACAAAGCATATAGTGTTCGAGAGCACTAATCTGTGCATTTGTTCATATCATACTATGGGACAGTATGGTTTTCTATTTTTGTGTGACAAAAGCATTGATTTCAATTGAAATTCATATAGAATAGCCTTTCTTTATTTGTTCTTTACTTTATTGTGTATAGAAAATGGAGTCCTATGATCACAGAAGAAGGTACTCATACCTTTGTTTTACCAATTGGCATGGCTCGACTGCAAGCCACCTCTGCCGTGGCACACACCTGATCATGCGGACGCCAATGCCGCCACGCTCCACCAGGAGAGCCCCACCACACCACCAAAAGGATGCCTGAGCCACCATAGCAGACCGGGGATCCTCTGCCTCCTCCGCCGTAACCGCCGCAAGTCTAGCGGGCACATATTTGTTTTCACTTGCAGGGGATATATCCAATTTAGGTCAACCTATAACATAGCCAATAGGATACTATAGCGACTCCAAAGATATGTCAGCATAACCAGTTGTCTAGCGCAATGGTAAAGATGCTCCAATCCTTGGTCCAGATCTTGTGTTCGACTCCTAGGTATCATACCTTTTTTTAAGAAATTAAACCCCGATGACACACATGGTACAAGTGACACACAAACCATCAAATCCCATAGGTAGGATGGAGATGGAGAAAGGTTACACATGACATGTAAGCCGTCGGGTCCCACAGGTCAGAAGCAGAAGGACTAAGTGGGGACTTTTATGATGAATTGCAAGTGTCAAGTGACACGCAAGCCGTCGGGTCCCACAAGTTGGATGGAGATGGAGAACGGTCCAACAAGTACACGTAACACGTAAGCCGTCTGGTCCCATAGGTCGGATGCTGAAGGGTCCCGTAGGTACACGTCGAACGGATAAAGGACTGAGCGAAGACTTTTATGATGAATTGGAAGCATCACAAATGAGTAACTGTAGGTCCCACAGGTACACATCAGATGGAGAAGGGTCCCATAGGTACATGTCGCATGGAGAAAGGACCGAGCAGAGACTTTTATGACGAATTGTAAGCATCACGAATGAGTAACTGTAGGTCCCACAGGTACATGTCGGATGGAGAAAGTACCGTGTGGAGATCTATGAAGAAGCTGTTCGTTACAGATCGAATATTGTTTGTCACAGATGTGTAATTAGTTCAATGACGAAGCCCTGCTTGTCATAGTTTTAAAGGAGATCGTCATAGATGAGATGCGTGAGTGATCTGTGATGAAACCCTACGCTCTTCTTATGATGTTTTTGGTGACAATGCCTGATTTCGTCATAGAAAGGGAGGGTTGTAGGATCGTCACCACCGATCTATGACAAAACGGAAATATTCATCATAAAAAGCGCTCTTCTGTGATGGTTTTGGATTCATCATTAAGATTTTCGTCATAGAAGTGGATATTTCTAGTAGTGAGTCGGCTCAGCCGACTTCCTCTGTTCCGACAGCTGACGAAGCACTTTCAGGTGATTCAACAACTATTATTGATCGTTCCCTAAAGATGAAGAGCAATATCATTTAAATCAAGGACGTGCACTTCTCCAACTTGATTGGCAAGGTAGAAAATACAAATATTTTGCTCAAGTTCCAATTCGGTCATACTATTTCAATTTCTGCATCTATTAGAGATATTCTTGCTAATAGTTATTAAAAACCGATTGAGAATGACATTTTATTTGTTGATAAAAAACAAATTCCGATTCTATCGGGCAACACATTATGCCATATGGCAAGGCCGATAGTTCTAGTTTATCAAAGCTAAAGCTTCCCAAAAGCAATTGCAAAGGTGTGGCCGAATGGATTGATGTCAAATCTGATCCCTTCGTTTGCCTAGCTTTAGAGCCGACTCCACAAAAGAATCGGCTAAAGAAATCAAAATACACATTTGACTTTACTTTTTGTGATCATGTCTTTGATATCTTGCTCAAGAATAAGTTTATTAGAATCATTGATCACAATGCTTTGCCATCTATTCAAAACTTAGAAAACCTTACATATTGCAAGTGGCATAACTCATCTGACCATAATAATTCTAATTACAATATGTTTTGTCGAGTGATCCAATCGGCCATTGATAAAGGACGATTGATATTTTCTGAACAGGTTTCGAAACGGCTTGCATTAGTCGATTCATTCAAAGCTCAAGGCTCGGATGCCCAAGAGAGAGATGTGGAGCCCTCAAGTGAAGATAAGATTGTTGTTCATGAATTGCAAATTGAAGATATTCTAGAGGACATCAAAGTTATCACAACTCCAGAAGACACTGGGGGGCAGGTGAAATCTCTACAACTAATGCAAAGGCCGATTGATCCCATTGAGCAAGGAGAGTAGGCTAAAGATCCTCCTTTGAAGCATGTCTGTCAAGATGAGGATAAAGAGGTGAATGCTCACATAGCTATTGGCGGTAAAGGCCGTGATAAGCAAAAGAGTAGAAGGCCAAAGCTCAGCTTCGAGGAACTTCTAGCTAAATACAAGAAGGAAGCAGAAGCAAATGTCGCCAATTGGCCAAAGAAGGTCCAATCATCAAGGTTGCCTCCAAAGCATAAGTCTCAAGAGTGGAATTGGCAAGGAGATAAATCTCATGCAGCAGCAACACATTCTCCTTTTGAGAAGCCGATTCCCGTGTCATATGGACCACAACCCACTGGTTTTCATCCTTATTCACCTTAGGGCTGGTCTGATCAAGAAGCACATATTCCATCATACTTTAGGCCACAATATGTAGAGTATGCAGCTCCTAGACATTCAGAGGGATCATCATTTTATAAAGACCGTTTTGATCAAAATTGGTCCAGAGCTCAACCAAAGAAAAAAGTGGTAAAGCAAGTCTATCATGTGAAGTATGATGGCCGAAAGAAGAATAGTTCAGATCTGAATGCAACTATTGAAAAACCGATTACATTGTTGAAAAATCTGGCTATAGATGGCAAAGAAGTGGGGAAATCATATATTGATATTTTAGGTGCCAAATCTGAACTAAAGAAGGTGAGAGTGCCTAAAATCAAGAAAGAATTGCCGCTGTCCAAAATAGAAATAACACCGAGATGCTCACTCTGTTTACCAAAGTGACAAGAAAACAAGGTACAAAAGCTTAGTGCAGAAAAGCTGAAAAAAAGGGCTTGGCGTGGGTTAGAAAAGAAAGTGTTCAATTCTAGGTTAGAGGAAGAAGCAAAATAAGATCAGTTGGTGCTGTCTTTATTCATGGCAAAGAAAAAAATTCTGGTTCATGATCAGCTTAGCTTCAAGCAAGATGAAAAGTTGATTGGACAAATTTACCAAATTAAGGAGGATAGAAGGGTAGCTGGCAGTGTCATATATGAATCAAATCAAAGGCCAGCCCGTAGCAGTGGTAAGGGACAAGGAGAGTTGGCCAATAGAATTATGGTTGGAAGTGCACCGGCAATCGTTGAAGGAGCTGAATTTACAGGAGCTGCTATTTTGGTGCACGGCAATGAAGAAATTATCATTAATGGTCGGATTCAATTTCAAAAGAAGACCAAAGTTCTGGCAGGAGGTGGTCACACATCAGAAAATTTAGATTTTCCAAAAAGAATGGAAGGGCTAGCTATGGCTAATAGAAAGAAGATCACCAAAAAGGTTTATTGTATGAAATCAAGTGAAAAAACTGATTAATGTACCAGGTGCGGCTGTTACACACATCAAGGTCAAGGCTTGCCGAACCTGGCGTGATGACAGTTTGGTCTTTGATCAAGTAAGAAAGAGAAAAGAAAAATTGCCTTCTGATTGCATTATCGGCAGGAAAGTGGAGTCAAATTGCAATACTGTTAATGAGAACTTGTTGCCGATAAACAATGGTTCTCAAGATGGTTCATTGGAGGACAAGGACACACGTGTTAAAGCTATTGTGCCTGCATATAAAGGTGTCAGTACATCAAAGTTAGCTTGTCACACCAGGAGAAGCAGGAACAAAGCCACAATATCATTGGCGACCTCTTCATGGGAGCTCGTTATCTATCATGCCAATGCACGCACCTTGGTATATGCTTCTTGAGGTACGCCTAATTATAAAGCTTAGATATATATCGTCCTTGGACGTTTCATGATATTCCATATTCTGACGAGAATATTATTATTGAGTATGCTTACATGTCCAAATAGGCCGAAATATTTGATGGATAAATAGTTCTGTATCATATACTAGAATTTATTTCGGCTATAATAGTATACTCAGAAGAAAAATATGGACTATATTTATGGCTGATGCTTGTTTATCATCGTCCTAAGAACAAATATAAATATAGCCGATGAGTGCTCGCAACCATCGTGCTATGAGAAGACCCTCCACATAATTTAATTTGATGGCTTAAAGGCCCTGGGGGCATGATATATGTGTTTTGGATTTACCTCATGGATGTAACAATATATTTAATCGGCTTGCAAAGAAGGCCAAGGTGTTGGCATAATTATTATTTTCACATCGAGCCGATTAAATTACATTGCACCAACATTCAAGCCGAATGCGAAGTTTTCTTATTCGGCTTGGTAATAATATTGCAATCCATGACGGTGTCACATAGCCATTGGTGACTTGTGAAACATCAAGTCGCTGGTGCGTTTTAATGTTGAAGGATTGCCTAATAGTAAAGTTATCATGTTAGCTCAACAAGCATCAGGATTCGACATTGGAGGGTGTAATTTTCATATCAAAGAGAAGCACAAGCGTGATGCCAAAACAATGGCCGACATACACCCATAAAACAACATGGCCGATGTATACATCATCCTTAGATCCCGAATAGCCGATGAGTTGGACATCGTTGCTGTTTGGTGTTTATGTTTTTAGGTTCGCATAAACCTCACCTAAAAACAGGGGGGCATATGTTGACACTCAAATTGGGCCCACACCAATTTTATTCGGACTGCTGGCCGATTATTTGAGCTAATTGATAATCAGTAAATAAATTGCTTAAAGAGCTTTCTATGTGCTGAAACATGGGAGCACGTCGGTTATGGACAATGGAGTACTGATGCTGTACGTTGATCATACAAGGACATGTCCAGGGGAAGCACCTTAGCGACCTGGTTGTTAACGTGAAGGAAAACCTGCATGCAAGGCGCGGCGGTTGATTCGGACTCTACACTACAGCATGCATGCCGTGTTTAATAGGGAGTCAAAGATGGAAAGACAGCTTACGAAGCTGATTAGTTTTGGAATGTGCATGCATATATATACGAGATATTGGCATGTGTGCGTATGCTTTTGAGATGGTTAACCGAATCTGTTTAGATCAAGTTTGATCGGCTATTTTATTTAGCCTATGTATGGAAAGACCAGCCGCCCTATAAATATAAAGGGTGACGGCCGATCGAGGTATTCCAACACTCAATCGTCAAAAAATACATCTACTACTTCTCTTTACCCTCTTTTCCTATCTATCTCTTCTCCTCGTTCTTCATCGGCGCAACATGGACAGTGGATCGACGACAACGAAGCTCTAGAGCGGCCAGGCTGGCTAGACCAGCCCATAGGCGCTGCATGCCCTAACGGGTCCCTCCCGGGCGTGTGGGGTTTCGGGTCTCAAGAGACCTCGCCGGTGTGTCTTGCGTATCGCATTCCCGGTGAGGCTCCTCTGACGACGTGTCTTGCGTATCGCGCTCATCGCTGGAGGCACAAGGTCCAGGTGTGGACATCCCCTCGGCGCCGACCGATCTAAAAAATCGGCTAGACCCTATATCGAGCGATCTAGCTCCTTCTCGAGTGTGTGACCTAATTAAGCGTCAACAGCTCCAAAGAGCTCATTCAGCACTTGCGTTGAGATGCTTTTGGGACATCAAGTTACTCTTCCAGATGTTGCACCAAGTTCTGTTGTCACATATCATGTGAATAGATGCTGCTCTAGATTAGCAAATGCGTAAATGAATCTTTGCTGGTTACCGTGACCATACAAGGGTAAGTTTTGCAATCAATGCATTCGTCAAGGTCTAGGTGAGTTATGTGCCATCCTAAGAATTGCATGGGGTGGCTACTAACAATTTGTCAAACCTAGAATTGCAATCTCTTTAGGACGGAGGGGGTACGTTATAGCAGTGCGTGGGAACAAGATTTTTGACAAAAGTTTGCACTCCCTCTATTTCTCAAATCGATAATGATACCCTCAGAGCATCCGTCCTTCCAGACGGGATGGACCCGCCTCGCGTCGCGCTCCCTTGCTTCTTGCACCTCGCGCCGGACCCGCCTGGCGTCGCGCCCCTTGCTCCTCGTGCCCCGAGTTGGACCCGCCTTGCGCCTCGTGCCACGCACCCCGCCCAAGCCTCGCGTCTTGCACCATTGGCTCCTCGCGTTCGTGCCCCATTCATGCCTCGCGTCACGCACCGCCCGCACCTCACGCTACACTCCCTTGCACCGTGTCAATGAGCTGGCGGCAACAAGTAGATCAGCACATGTTTGCAACTATATGTCTCATGCGTTTTAGATGTAAGTTGCATATGTTTTATCTGGATATTGCAAAAGTAGATCCGGTGTTGCATATGTTGCAATGGCTACACTCGTTGTCGACAAAAGATGCTCGGCAGTCCACCGAGGGGTATGCCCACGATGGTAAATTGATTGGTAGAGGTGCGCGTGATCAGGAACTAGATGATAACAAAGACACAAGACACAAGATTATACAGGTTCGGCCTGTCAGCTCAATGTAATACCCTACGTCCTGTGCTCTATTGGTTTGTATTGTTGGAATACGAGATGAGATGTGGGATGGGGATCTACCGACTAGGGGACCCCTACCCCTTCTTATATACTATGGAGGGGTAGGGTTACAAGAAAAGTTTTCTAGTCGGTGATAGGGTAAGATTACAATATCTATAATATCCGATAAGATCTTCTAGTGCCTTGCGGTGTACACCGAGCAGTGCCGTGCGCCGTGGGTATCTGGGGTTATACCCCCCACACTCGTATGTTACAAGTGTATGTTGTAAATGTTTCAGCTATTTCAAACGTATGTTGCAAGTGTTTTATCTAGATATTGCATATGTTGTAGTGGCTATACACGTAGGTTGCAAGTGTATGTTCCAAATGTTTTAGAAATATGTTGCAAGTGTTTTATCTCGATGTTGCATATGCTGCAATGGCCATGCATTTGTTGCAAGCATATATTCCAAATGTTTCACCTATTTCAGAAGTATGTTGCAGAGTGCGTCATATTGCAAGTGTTTTCATTAGCACACAACATGCAAAGCAGCAATAGGCAGGCATGCATAGGCCAACAGCAGTAGGCGCTGTGGGCACGTGCAGCCTAGCAGCAGCATGCATAGGTGTGCAATAGCATCTTATGCATCCGGGCCCATGCAGCAGACGGGGCATGCAAAAACAGCATCGTAGGCACGCAGCCGCAACAGATGGTTGCTACCAGGAGAAGTGCTTTGCATGATGACCGAAGGAATCCTGCCAATTTTAATCCACCGCCATCAAATCCCCCATCTATAGAGCAAGCTTTGATGACACTGGCTCAGTTATTACAGACTATTGCTCAAAGTGTGTTGAACAATCCGCATCAAGCACCACCTATTGACAAGCGTGGTTAATTTATGAAGGGACACCCATCGACATTCTCTTGTAGAAGCGAACCACTAGAATTTGATGACTGGCTTAGAGCTGTGGAGCAACAATTGGACATAACTGTGTGTGATGACCATGAGAAGGTGCTTTTTGCGTCCGGCCAACTCCAGGGTGCAACACAAGACTGGTGGGAGTCTTACCAATATGGACGTCCCAACAATGCTGGACAGATCACCTAGAAGGAGTTTAGCGAGAGCTTCAGGTCCTACCATATTCCGTTAGGTGTGGAAGAACTTAAGCAAGATGAGTTACTCAACTTGAAGCAAGGATCTATGACAGTGTGTGAGTATCATAACTGGTTCACTCAATTGTCACGCTATGCTTCAAGAGAGGTGGATAGTGATGCTAAGAAGCAAAAATGCTTTTTGAAAGGACTGAATGATGGTTTGCAACTACAGCTGATGACCGTGGTGTATGCCAACTATCAGACGTTGGTGGACAGAGCAATAGTAATTGAGAACAAGCGTCGAGAGATGGAAGACAAGAAGAGAAAGCGTGACCTTCAACGCTAGTTAAGAAACACTCATCTCCTTATTGCTATACAACCAGAATATCAGTCACACCCTATGAATATGCTTGGGAGTATAGATTAGGATCAATATCAGCAACCTAATGATGAAGTGCAGCATTTCAGCTCTCAAGAGTCATGTCTATCATCTCCCACTATCACCTTGATGAAGACAAATACTTCTACCCGTGAGGAAGATTATGATTGTGGTGAGATTGAACGCTATAAGAACGATTGTCTTGACAAGTTTGCTGAGAATAATCAAGGACAGAGTCAACAGCAGCAGGAACTAGAACAGAATGTCCAAAAGGAGCAAGTGCGAGGAAATAAGTTAAAGCGAAACTACATTCAAGGCAAGTTGAACAATGTGGATCTGATTACCACTCATTGAGCTAAGGAGGTCATTTATGGTTTGATTGCAGTAAGCTCAGCCACTGCCATGGTTTTGTTTGGCCTAGTGTGTTACATTCGTTCATATCTAGGGAATATGTAGAATATCATAAGATAACTATGCTTCCGATGAGGAAACCCCTAATAGTTAACTCTCAAGGAGGAGAAAGGAAGGCAAACCGCATATGCCCAAAAGTTAGTCTTGATATAAAGGGGGTAAACTTCGAGGCAAACCCTATTGTTTTGGAGTTAATAAACATTGATGTTATCCTTGGAATGGGATGGTTGTCTACATGCAAAGGAGTGATTAAGTATGCCCAACGTTCGGTGCTTCTAACAACATCGTCAGGAGAAAGAATTGAGTATGAGGGTATTCAACCTGCACCTGAGGAATACGAGGATGATCTATTGGAAGGTGTATACACTAAGGATAGTAAAGTGGACTGTGATTTTTCATATGTTAGTGTAGAGGAACAAACACCTTTGGAGGAGATCAATAATATTGGTGATCAGGCCTATGCAAACTATCCAACTAAGAAAGGTCTGAATGCTCAAGGTGCCATATGAAGTTCAGTTGTGCTTTCTAGCTTTCACTTGGAAGAATCGGTTAATCTAATAAGAAAGGTGATACCCAGAGGATGTATATCACTTAAGGGCTTCATCATCCAGAGTAAGTATCCTTTGCTCGGTTGATAAGTTATTGGACCATCTACGAGGAATGGATGCATTCATCAATATGGCTCTGTAATTCGAGCTATCCTCAGCTGGGAGTCCAATCTTCAACATACTTAGGACAAGTAGGCATTGAGATATCTGATAACTATAGAAGGTTCTATGGAGTCTCAGGAAATCCCAATGATATACTAAGCATGACAAGAAGGTTGGGATTGAAGAAAGTTAATGATGTGATAGGAACCCACCCAAGGATATAAGAGAGAACTCAAAGTTTTCAATGAGATTTGGTTAAAGGTACAAGGGAGGTTTATCCAAGATCGTCAAGGTATTGATAGTGTTATTTGAGAAGGTTTTAAGTTCGTTGGGATCAAGAAACCCCAGGTAGGTATTTGAAGGAGTTAAAAAAAGAGAGGTTGAAGTAAAACCTATGTATTAGCTTTGCCAGATCAGGACAAGAGCTTTATATCCACTATGATGCACCCTGTCAAGGTGTGGGATGTGTCCTTATGCAAGAAGAAAAAGTAGAGGCTTATGCAAGAAAATATGAGATGGAACATCTGACGTATGATCTGGAGTTATCCATTGTGGAGTATGGAGGTACTATCTACTTGGGCATAACAAGTGACATTTAGGTGGATCACAAGAATCCAAAGGACATCTTCACTAAGGTTGTTTTGAGCTTGTGACATCATTGTTGGATTGAAGCAATCAAGGTTTTATGACTTGGAAAAGTGCTACCACTTCGAGAAGCAAAGTCGTGGTCGATGCCCTTAGCGAAGGAGAGTTGTGCTAAGAAGATTCAAATGACACCATGGATTTAGAATTATGTTTGAGAGTTGAGTAATTTAACCTGAGCAAATATAGTCGTGGCCGATGCCCTTAGCAAAGGAGAGTTGGTAATAGAATCTACTTTAGACCAAGAAAGTAAGAAGGCTCCATTGGAAGATGAATATTTTAAGAAAGAGAATTGATAGTATGGACTAAAAAGGAAAGGTGGCCTAGTGATTGGAGTTACCTGAGAGTTGTTTAAGGTACCTGTCAAACTCTTGGAATTAGTTGAGCAAGTTGCTTGAGTAAGGTTATTAGGGTATGCAAAGTAAAGCGGAATGTTTACCAAGAAGATGGAGCTACTCAAGGTTGTGAAAAAGATCCAAAGGCAAAATATCCACATCTCTTTTATCACCATCATCCGAATCTCGAGGACGAGATTCGTCTTAAGGGGGTAGAATTGTAACACCCAAAAATTTGCTCTTTCTAAAATAAAGTTAGAATGATTTAATTATGTATTTTTGTGCTCTTTAAATATAGGAAATAATAAATTTTCATTAAAATAAAATTCATCATAGGGTTTAGAAACATGGTTGTGCATACATGCTGGTGCATTTGTATTTTTGTGATGAGTTGTTTTGTCCAAAATTCAAAAGAATTTCAAATGCTTTTGAAATGGTTTGAAAATAGAATTTAGAAAAAACTCTCTCTCTCCTTTCTGGCCGAGCCAGCCTGCTCCCACTTCTCCGCTGCCCACCTGCTCGTAGCCCAGATCTGCTCCCACCTCCTTCATTGCCGCGGGCCGCTCGCTTCATCCTTCCTGGGCCGGCCCAACCAAGCCGCGTCACCGTGCCTCCTCTCTCCCGTCTCTTCTCTGCTAGCAAGTGGACCCCGCGTGTCAGCGTGCCGCCTTCATTCTCCCCGCGACATCACTGAGCCAAACTCTGCCGCTGCATCGGTGTCCACCGCCGCCACGCCTCCGCACCTTGCCTTGCGCCCCACTTCGCTTCCCCGGCCTTAAATAGGAGCTCCTGAGCCACGCTGCCCTCGCAAAACTCTAGCTCGCGCTGCCTCACATCTATAGTTGCAGCCACTGTACTCAGAACCCTAGCGTCGTGTCACTGAGCTCAACGTCCTCATCCACCGTGTCCCATGTCATTTTTGAGCCTCCACCGCTGAAGATAACCCTCTAGGTGAGTTCGCCATCTCCTTCTCCTTCTCCCTGTGCTTCCGATTTGCTCTCCCGTGGACTCTAGGGTCGATTTCAAGCGCGACGGCGAGGTCTCTCGCCGTCGGCCATGTCCACCGCCGCCCTCGGCTCTATTTCCGGTGCTAGCATCTCTTCTCGCTCCCCGTCTTCTAATCTCCGATGCCCATCTACGATTGAACGACTGAGATGGGTCGATACCCTTTCGGTGGGCAATTTTTCAAAAGAGCCCCTGCAGTTTCATGTAATAGAACCTGCAGTCCATAGCATATTTCTAGAATACGTTTTTTTCTTTGGAAAGCATAGTTTTCTTCGATTAGCAAAATATGTTTTCATCTATTTACAGTTTTGCCACTAGCCTTGTTTAGGCCATAACTTCTTTGTTTTAACTCCGTTTTGATCTGTTCAAGTTGCGTTAGATTAGTAATTGCGTAATCTACATGTTTATCTTACTATTAAACATGTTTTCAACTTTTTAAATTTGAGGTTAGATTTAATCTATTATTTTATTATAGGAAATCTTGTTTAATTCATAACTTCTTCGTTATAGCTCCGATTAGAGTGTTTTTTGTGTCTGTGTGCTCGTAGCAATGCTTAGATTAGTTTTCAAACCTTTTTATTATCTGGTGTACTATTCTAATTGAGTTTTATTGTTTGCTTCATGTATGATTGCATGGATGCCTGTGTTGTGTTCTATGATCATGTCCAGTCGGTGAGCTATACGTGGTGAATCCAGAAGCAATTCATTGAGGGTTTGGACTAGAAGAAGGATATGAGTTTAAGGCAAGTATAGCATGGGATCATTCTTATTTTCTATCAACTTTAATATTATTTTAATCATATGCATGTGTCTACCTTGACTACCACTATGGACTTCCTAGCATTTGTACTTATACCTTGTCACCTATGGATTATTGCATTGGGTAGTATGATGCTAGTGCCCAAACCAAAGCCGTGATCTTGTAACTTGACTAATGATATTTGCAATAAACACTAAAAAATGCTTTTTAGCAACATGGAACAAGGGGGCTAGAGCATTGGGCTATTTTTATGGTGCTCTAGATTCCTCTCCCTAAGGACTTATCTATAAGCGATCATCTGGGACTTACACTACAACTGTGAGGGCTACATGGCTCTGGCTTTAGTCAAGTATGAGGACCTTTTCTAGCTTGCTATTGGTTACCTTTATGGCGCAAGAGGGGCTCCGATAGGTATGATCTTTGCCTGCCTGGTTGAGTGCATTTTGGTTTCTTGGTCTTTTGTCAGTGACTCCTTGGAGGGGAGTTCATACTTATTGATGGGGAAACCTAGCGGCCCTAACTTGTTAGACGAACCTTTGAAAGACTTTATAGTGAACCCTGCTGACATTCCTTGGTAGTGGGTCAAGAGGTTGGCCGCCTCGGGTGAAAGGGTAAATCACGACTCACAGTGAAAGTATACAACCTCTGCAGAGTGTAAAACTGTTATAACAGCCATGCTCACGGTCACGAGCAGCCTAGGTCCCTTACGAAATAGATGATGAACACTGATGATACTAATGATAAAGATACTAATTAATGGTTAATTGTTTATGCCATTCATTATTCATGTTTATCTGATCATGTGTTTATATGGGTTTGTGAATAAACTTGATGTCACCCAATTGCTAAAAGATGACTCATTAAAAGCTAATCATAGTTAAACCAGTGTCAGCCTTTTGAGCCTCATGAACCCCATGTTATATTTGTTGAGTACGACATGTACTTATGCTTGCTTTACTTTTTCAATACTTTGGAAAAATCCCGGACGAATACCAGATTGCTAGAGTTTGGAGGAAATAGGCTTGTGATCAACCAGTCAGTTGTCCCTGTGGAATTGGAGTCTTCACTTGAAGATCGGAGTTGCCTTTCCGCTGTTTGCTGTCTAAGGTTATATCCTTTATACTAAATACATTATATATTGAGCATTGTCTTTCGATATTACCCTTATTTATAGCTATATGTGAGATTTGACTTTCTAGGCTCACATATGGTGGAGAAGAATGCACAGTCTTGTTTGATCAAAACCTAGGGCGTCATCCGAGACCCGCTGTTTGCCTGTCCAATGTTTGCCCAAGAGGTAACTTACTCATCCCTACTATAATTATCACTTCCATAACTACATTGCGCTGTAACAGTTATCATGCCATCCCAACTGTAGTGACTACTAATTTATTAAAATACAGAGGGAGAGGGAAGCATGGTCCCGATTTTAGGCTGGCTCCTCTTGAAGAAAGCCCTGTCAGCTATGCTTTAAGAACCTCGATCAACCGTCCAGGTGAGCTTATATTCATGCCATATGTTGGGTTGGAGTTCAACACCGTAAAAGATGCAAAAGATGTCTACAACCTTTATTCGTGGGAGATTGGGTTTGGGATTAGGAAAGGAAGAAATCGAACCAATGACAACAATTACATGACCAGGAAGGACCTTGTTTGCTCTTGTAAGGTATAAATTACATATCTGGACTTTAAAACCTCCAACAACACTGAATTGAGGCTCTAATTCAAAGTTTTACTTGTTGCCTGTTATGCAGGGTATATGAACATTCAGGACTGGCACTACCCCAGGCAACCTTTTCCCTGACAGCCAGAACCGTCATGGAAAGTGGCCCAAACCGTCAGGGAAGACTATTCCTGACGGTTACCGTCAGGGATCAGCCGTCAGGAATGAACTGTCAGGAAAAGTCTACCTTCCCTGATGGAAAACCGTCAGTGACCATTTCTTGATGGTAGTTACCATCAGGAGAGTTTTCCCCTGTTGGTTTTTCCTTCTTCGTCAGGGAAAATATTTCTTGTCGGTTCGACGCCGTCAGGGAAGGTTCAAACTTTCATTGTCGATCACAGTACCGTCAGGGAAGGATCAAACTTTCCCTGTCGGTTACGTACTATCAAGGAAGACCCAGCCTTTCTCTGTCAGTGAATGACCATCAGGGAATCTTCATTCAAATTATAATGTGCATACAACCCCAGTGAACTATTCAAACCATAGCCGATCCTTTTAACCACACACCAGCCAGTATCAAATGTTACACTCAAGTGTCATACATATAATCAACATCCAAGTTGTTCATACATTAGATAGTTCAATGGTCAATAAATCTTAAACTACATTCTAAAGGCCTTGCAAAATAATGCAGACCAAGTTACAATGCTCATGCAACTAGCATATAGGAAATAGATAGAAGTTACATATAATCATCATCCAAGTTGTTCATACATTAGATAGTTCAATGGTCAATAAATCTTAAGCTACATTCTAAAGGCCTTGTAAAATAATGCAGACCAAGTTACAATGCTCATGCAACTAGCATATAGGAAATAGATAGAAGTTTATTAATTACTACTTCCTACAAGCTCTTAGACAACAATACACGGTAGCTGCTACACATCAATTTATCTCCATATCCTACAGCCAAAATAAGAAAATATCAAGTCATGAGAAATCTTGTTAAATATGGCATTCAGATCCAAATTTGCAGCAAAGTCACTGTATATGGCATTCAGATCCAAATTTGCAGCAAAGTCACTCTTCTATATAGCATTCAGTACAAATCTGAGGTTGACAGTACAAATCTGAGATTGATGAATATTACCTAATGTAGTTGAAAAGTGTCTTGTGCTGCAGAAGCAGTTTGATCCTTTTCACCTGCAAGAAAAGGATTCCCTTATATCTATATATGGTGAAAGGAAACATAAAGTAGCATATGCTAGCTCTCTTTACAAGCAAAAAACATCTACTAGATCGCAGGTACATGAACAAGCAATAATTGCATGATTGCATCAAAGTAGAGACCAGGTGACTAGGAATTCATGAAAAACGTGTTGTCTACTAAAATCCTCCCCCCAACAACCCCCCCCCCCCCCCCCCCCCCCCGTTAGAAATAACAGAGCTGAACAACAGCTAACTGGACTTCACATATAAATCTGCACCTGACCTCGTTTCTATGAAGCACCTTGGCCTACATAACAACAGTAAGAACTAGACAGGTCTATGTGAATATTCAGTTTGATATTGTTGCTTGGAAAGCAAAATTAGGACTCACATTATGCAACTGCTCGCTCATGTATCCATCAGAGCCGATTTGTCTCCACAATTGAAGGCGTTGTCCACTGTTTTCCACAGCACCTGAAACATAGTTAAGACAAAAAAAGTTTAGATCCCAAATATATTAGTTACATACTTGCTAATCACAATCCAATCCCACATGAGGTGCATACATAAGGCAGCTTGTTAAATGTTCCTGTAGGGCAAAAGTTTTACTGGCTATATCTCACAAGTTATGGAAAGCTATAAAATTTTAAATTTCATCATGTTACAGGCCTGCATAGATGATTGCTTGTGCGAGGTCTCTAAATTAAAAGAGTGACCATGAGAGCACTACAGTATATTGGCAAAGTACTATAGACCATAGAGAGCACTATAGTCTGGGGTAAGGCGTTTGTGGAAGCAATCAATATAGAGGCAACGCAAAGTCACAAAGGGAATGAAAAAGACTTAGGACTTAGGCTAAAAAATATATAGAAATTCTACTTGTGCCAATGAATGCCTTAACGATCATGAGTACTATAGTTTAGAGAAACAAAACAGTACCCTCATCAAAGATGGAGCAGAATGTACTACCAAGTCTGGATGAAAATCGGCCACATGAATCTGTGTAGCAATATTACCAAGTAGAAATCAAACTTAAAGCATAAAGCTAGAGTGAATTAATGTGAAGCCAAAAAATGTAAGAACAATTAAAAACCATGATTCCTGCTTCCATATATGCATAAAAGACAGATTAATTGCAACAAGCACAGAATAGATTAATTCCCTAGCCAGTGTTCATGTGTATCATAGATAAGCAAAGCTATGAAAGAAATATCTGCAATGGTTTGGACAATCTAAAACACTAATGGATATGCTCCTTTTTAGAATAAGAAACATGCTCTTCTATGTTGGACAAAAATAATCACCATGTACAACGAAGCATATGGAGCTTCTTGTAGTTCAGAAAACTTCAACAAGATAGTGCACTAGAACCTATCTTTAGATTCAAAATGTTCAGATTTAAAATATTGTCTGGACAGCAAAAAAAATAAGAATATTCAGTCTTGTACCATGGTAGCTTGATCTTACCATGTCATTTTCTTCTCCTGAGGCATGTCAGATGGTGTCATCTCTTTCTTGTGTCAGCTTGTGAGTAATTAGATAATAGAGTTGTCTGCATCAGTGGGATATAGCATAACAAATTAGATCAGAAAATTAGTTGAGAAAGGCATTATCTATTCAAACAATAAAAATACTTGAAACTATCTCCATAATTTGCAGATCTGGCCTTTTCAAACAAGGAATATTAAGACAATAAGCACGCTTTTAGATGGTACATTATTTAACTTTTCCCTCATGTATATGGCCAGATACTTAACTGTTGAATAAGGAACATTCAGATGGATCTCGCTGGGGTTGTGTGCCTCCATGTCATGGATCCGCCGGATCTGGCATCTTCCTCCATGGGCAAGTACCTTGTGCATGGCTGCCACGCCATGGACCTGCATGGGGAGGAGCAGGGGCTCACCTTGCTAGATCCCACCATAGACATGCGTGGGGAGGACTAGAGGAGCAGGGGCTCACCTCGCTGGATCCAGGGGAAGTGAAGCCGTTGTTGACTTGGCCTCCATTGGGCCACCCTTCGTTGGAACCTCGCCCGCTCATGGCTGCTGGATCTGCCACATCCGGAATCTCTTCCATGACCCTGTGTGGGAAGCAAAGGGAGAAGCTGTGAGAGGGAACATAGAGAGGGAGCAAGGGGGTTACCTCGGACACGCATCGGCGGCGTCCTTGCCTGGGTTGCGTTGTGCTCCGGCCGGCCGCCGCCGTCTTTCTGAGGGAGAGAGAGGAGAGGGCGAAGAAAAGGGAGATTTGAAGAGTCCGCCCATGTGAATGAAAGGATAAGGACGGGAATTTTTTTACTTGCGCGGGGTGCGTGGCCGCCGTGAGCCTGCTTCCGCGCCATTCTTTTCATCCCTCTGTCTAACACGTGGGCCATACCAAGGCTGGGAGCGCGCGGGTCTGATTTTTCAGGGACGCCTAGAGTGTCCCTAACGGTGCAGATGCTTTCCCCTTCAGTTTTTTCGCACACGTCAGAGAAGGTGAAATGGCCGTGACGGGAGGTTCGGGCCGACGCGAGTGCTCCACGCCGCAAGGAAAGAATTGGGCTGGGGTAGTGTGGGTGGCTTGCACGCTCCAGTGAACATGGCTGGATCATTAGTCGTGTTGAGGCAAAGCATAATCACCCTTGCTCTGCCACATACGGGCAAAACAAACAGTGGCCATCTCATAGTGAGATTGATCCAATGGCCAAGGATGTTGTTCAAAAGCTCCGTCAAAATAACATACCCATAGGCATCCTAGGTGTTCATGGATCGCAACCAGGACCTTCTGTTAGAAAGGAAGCTGTCAGGTACTCACGTCACTGTGTGCTAGATTGGCGCAAGAGAACATGAAGGATGATATAGTGAAGACGCTGACGCTGCTCCAAGATATGAAGCGCAATGACCTGTTCATGGAAGTGAGGTTTGCTGTTGATGATGATGGGAAAATAAAATCGATGCTTTGGTGCACTGGAAAGAACAGGACTGATTATGCAGTTTGGGGATGTGGTTACCTTTGACATTGACACCACCTATCGTACAAATTTGTATAACCTTCCCTTCGGTCTATTTGTTGGTGTGAATAACCACTTCTAGTCTAGTTTTTGGAGGTTTACTTCTAACCAATGAAAGGATACAAGACTTTGAGTGGGCCTTCAGCAATTTCATTGAAATAAAATGGCCGGTAAGGAACCAGTCACAATTCTCACAGGTAACCAGATTTGGGTGTGCTGTTTATTTTACCTTCTCGATGCTATTCACAATTCAATTGTATTGTCCTGTTACTTGTATTTCCTGCTGACATTGTCTTCTTTGCAGATCAATGTGCAGCGATGGCTGCTGCTATAAATTCTATCTTCAAGTCCACCAAGCATCGATGGTGCCGGTGGCATGTTATGAGCAAGACAAAACAGCAAGTTGGACCGAAATATAGTAAGCATAGCAACTTCAAGAAAGAATTCAATAAACTAGTCACCGAAGAAACCATGGTCTCCAAGTTTGAAAGGAAGTGGAGGCAGCTAATTCGCAAGTACAACCTTGAAAATAACAAGTTCCTGGTGCGATTGTATAAGCACAAGGCAATGTGAGCCAAGCATTATTTTATGGATAGCTTCTATGTGGGTATGACCAGCACTCAGAGAAGTGAGAGTGCCAATCACATACTAAAGCGATTCATCTAGAGGTCTGCGCCAATGCACATGTTTGTACGGAAGTTCAATGAGTTTCAAAGTGACATGAATGATGAAGAAGAGAAGGAGGTTCATCTCACAAAACATGTGGGTATATCCTTCTGTTGTAACATTACCATCCAATTTTCCAGAGTCTTTGTCAATTAATCAAACATGTGTATCATAACATATCCATTAACTAATTTTTATGCAGATGCGTAGGAAGCACTGGGTGGGTGTGCGTATTGAGAGGCACGCTCAATAATTATATACAAGAAGAATGTATGAGAAGTTCTACAATGAACTTTATGCATCTGGTGGATTTCTTATCAAGAGCAGAGATGCAGATGGAGTGTTTCTACTTGCACATTCATGCACAATTGCCACTGGTAGAGAACAGAGCTTTACTCCCGGTGAGGAACCCCCTCTAGTCCCGGTTCCCCACCCGGGGGCAAGCATCCGAGACTAAAGGGGGTCCTTTAGTCCCGGGTCAGGAACCGGGACTAAAGGGAGACCTTTAGTCCCGGTGGGTAACACCAACCGGGACTAAAGGTGCCTCCTGACATGCCACGATGGCCGGCACCCTTTAGTCCCGGTTGGTAATACGAATCGGGACTAAAGGTTTTTTTCTTTTTTCTTTTCTTTTCATTTTTTTGTTTTCTTTTCAAAATAGGTTTTCGAAGTCGTATTGTACGCTGCTAATTATACATTTATACGCGCGTATAGTATGTTTCGGTTCAAGCACAATGAACGTATTAAATCACACAATTCAAGCATAGAAAAAAATATATATATATATATGCATGCATGCATCATATATATATTTACATGCATGCATGCATATGTGTATTTTACATTATATTATTTCATGTGCATATATTACAAAAGATTGCATTACAGTTGTTGTGATATAACAAGTTTCCTCTCATCCTCTAACTTGGCTTCCATGGCAGTGTTGGGTCGAAGTAGAACTCGCCCTTGGAATCGATGACCTGCTCATTAAAAAATCCGGCTATAGACTCTTGAATTTCTTTGATTTGGTCTTGCCGTATGACCTTTTCCTCCAACCATCGAGCCTACAGGTTTGAATTGAAGGAAAATAAATTCATATATATATATATATAAAGACATAGTAACACAATCAATAATAATAATTAAATGAATATATAGTGTATTTTTAACGTACTTTGACTCTCTTTGTAGGAGTTTTTTGGGAGACCACCTTGATAAACTTGCAAACATAGTAACCACAATAGTTGTTCCCCTGTTCCTGCCTCAGATACCACTTTACGAGAAAAAGATTTGTCATCCAATCTGGTGATCCGGTGAAAGCTATATGTTTAATTAATAAAGATGATGCGATTCAGAGGACTTACTTTCAAAGGGATTACATTTAGTGGCGCTTTGCATTTTCCCATGTGTTGCTTCTCAATAAAGGTTTTCCAAACACTGCCCAATAAAAAATTTGCCACGTCATCAGATATAGTTAATCATCATGTTTGTGTGTATATATAGTTGCTAGAGATACCGAAATTACATCTGGATAATATCTATCATATCTTGGTAGTCTTGTTGTGGTTTTCTCATCGAGTCATAGATTATCAAGTGACTTTTCACCAGATCGATGTCCATCAATATCCAGTGATTGATGCATGTGTTTATAGGATATAACGCATAACACTCATTAATTAACTAGAATCAACATATGAGCCATTAAGGATGATCGACATTATTAACACTCACTTGAAGTTGTAGGGAAAGAGTATATCCTTCTTGTGGCGTTGGTTCACTAAGAAGTTCATGAGGTTACTCTCTGACTCAGACTTCCAATTAGTCTTTGAAGTAACTGGGTCTTTGAATACTATATGGGGATCAACAAAACCAATTTCATTGCCGCCTTCCTTTCTGAGCTCTGTCATTGTAAATCTGCATATATATAGTACTTGTTAGGATAATTTATATGCATATACACACATATGATGAGTTTAATAATAGATCGAAAGAATTATTACTTACAGGCAATAGCAGCTAATGATAACTTTGTCCAGAGAGGTCAGGTGGCATAGTTGATGAAATTCTGCAAAGTCAACATACATAACATCATCGCCACAGAACCAATGTTTGTCTCTAATTCTAACACCAACGCAGAAGTCTCCACCGATAGACGCCTACATGTACCACTTGTTTAGCAGGTACATTTGCGTCCCCAGATCACATAAGGCTTGAGGGTTGTATAGACTCTGGCCTAGTACAAATTTTTTCTTCCAAATATCAACCTCCGCCGCACTCTCAATGTTTCGATCACCAAACATCTGGTAAAGGTCGAGACCAGTCACATCAATAAATTCACCAAGGTGATCCAAATCGACATCCGGAGGTATGTTTGCCTGATGCATTAATCCTAAATTCGAACCATATTCATTACCAACAACTAGCGGGGGGACTGATTGGTGCGATTGTTGTCCGAGTTGTGCAACTCCTTTCCCTGCCCGCTTCTTTTTCTGTGCCGCCTCAATTGACTTGGTGAGAGTGCGGTCATAGTCCGTTAACGTTGATTTGGATGGCTTACGAGATTCCCGCTGTTGTTGCTGGTAAGAAGCCACCTTTTTTCTTAGAATATCTGGAGCTACGAAGAAGTACGGTTTCTCCGGGTTTCTCCTTGCTTCTTGATTCTTTTTAAGTTTGTCATAGAATCTAGACATATCTTTTTTATATGCATCAGTTACTTCTTCCTTCTGTTCAGATATTATTTTGGGAATAGCCCTTGGTTTCACGGTGGCTTTCTTTGCCGGCGGGGACTGGTTCTTCGTTTGCGGGGCTGGCCTCTTGGTACTTGGCTTCTTGGTAGGCGGGGGCGGGGGAGGCGTTGGAGACCTCCTTGGAGGTGGTGGCAATGGCATTGGAGACCTCCTTGGAGGTGGCGGCTGCGGCATTGGAGACCTCCTTGGAGATGGTGTGGATGCAGCCTCGCCTTCCAACACATTGTCATCATACAGAGCACTATGATGATCTGGCGATTGAACAATTGGATTTAGGTTGGGGGAGGATCTGCTACAAAAAAAGGAATGACATATTATTATGAGCAGATTGTTAATTATTTAAGCCAATATAAATTAATGATGTAGTGTTTTCATCCACACCTATGGTGAGGTAGTTCAGGAGGAGGTGGAGGCGACATCCCGAGAATGATGATGTAGCGCTTGCGCCATAGAATGAATGTCTTCTCTGCTTCTCCTAGAGTCTTCTTGCCATCACCTCCATTAATGTCAAGAGGCAAATCACTAAAACCTTTTTCAGCTTTATCTACCGAGATGGTAGCATATCCTTCTTGGATTATATTCCCATGAATCCTTGGTGTCTTGGTTCGGTCGATAGGATTAACAAGACCGATAGCCACCTTGATTGTGGAATTCCCCTTCGGAATGTGTAGCTCACACGATGTAAAAGGTTCAGTGACGTCATCCACAGGGAAGCGCAATCCTGTGTCCCCTTGATTTGGTATCTCTGTGGAAGCGCAGCTGCTTTTCAACTAAACAGATTGGCTAATGTTGATTCTTGGCTCTGATGTCTGCTTGCTTGCACTCACTACTATTTGCACTTGCCTTCTGATTTCCTCCTGCATTCTCACTTCAAGGTTTTTTTCCTGCTCCTGTGCTTCACGCACCGCTTCCTCCAACCTCTGGAGCCATTGTGCCTCTTCTTCCTTCTTTCTCTGATGGCTTCTGTTGGAAGGTCTGTCCTGAGGGAATCCATGCTCCCACGAGACACTTCCTTTGCCTCTAGTTCGGCCACCATGTTCAATAGTCCCGATGACGTATGTCAGTTCATCCTTCTCTCTGTTGGGCCTGAATGCACCACTAGCAGTAGCTCTCTGAGCATAAAACAATCTTTCTACTGCTTCTTGCAGTCTTGCGCCATAAACGCACTTCCCTGTCTCCTGGTCCAGTGTTCCCCCATGAGCGAAAACCAATTCTTTGCACGCTCTCCCCACTCGAGTGATTCTGGTGTGATACCCTTGGCAAGAAGGTCTGCTTCCATTTTGTTCCACTTCTTCATGGCAGTCGGGTAGCCACCTGATCCCAAGTTATGGTGGTATGTCTTCTATTGGGCATTACATTGGTTCTTTATCACCCGACTCACACCCTCTTCCGATGTCTTGTACTGTACAAACTCATCCCAATAGGGCCTCTGCTTTGAGATCAGGCATGGGACAGTAAAATCTGGTGCTATGTTCTTCTTGACATACATCGTGTATAGGTGTTTCTTCCAAGTCTGAAACTGGGTGGCCATCTTCTTCATTGCCCAATCCCTAACTCGCTCCTTCAATTCATCACCATCTATTATATCACCATAACCATCTATTTGGAGCGTGAAATGTTCCAAGACATCATTCCAAATTAATGTCTTGTCACGATCGGAGACAAAACTGATATGAGGAGCATTGGTCTTCTTCTTCCATTTGTGGGTACTGATCGGGAGCCGGTCCCGTACAAGGTAACCACAGTGGTGCATGTTGTAACACGGCTTCAGCGGGTGATGAAGGCCTCCGACAGCAAGGTGTCGCCAAGGCGTCTTCGACCATCTTAGGGCGGAGACCTGGCGCTGACTAAAGGAACTTTCCTGGCTATGCTCGTAGGGCACTACACGAGGCTCGGTGGGCTGGTCGCGAATTCCACCCAGGCCAGGCGCAGACACCTCCGACCTGTGCTCAGGCGGACGCCACCCCACCTCGGCTCACGGGCGTCTCCGGCGATGAGGGTGGAGGCCGCCTTACCTTTGAACTAATTAGACAAACAATCTTGCCTAAGTGTGTGTAGGTACTCAAGCGTAGGCGCCCGTGGTCCGCGCGAGCGCGCCGGCATGGCCCCCGTGAGGCCGGGCGGAGACCCACGGTTGACGTCTTCGACCGGACCGGTGGCACCCGTGGTCCGCGCGACCGCGCCAGCATGGCCCCCGCGCGGCCGGGCGGAGGCATACGGACGATGTCTCCGACCGGACCAACAGAGACCCGCCGAGGCGACGACGCGCCACCGAAGACGGAGGCCAGCAACGGGAACCACGGCCCCCGCGTGGCCGAGCGGAGGCATACGGACGATGTCTCCGACCGGACCGATGGAGACCCGCCAAGGCGACGATGCGCCCCCGAAGACGGAGGCTAGCATCAGGAACCTAGGCCTTTGGGCCGAAGATCGAGGCACGGTGGGCCGGCCTCTTATGGAGGCCCGTTACTTGGAGATGGTGTGGTAGGATTGCCCCGCAAACAAGAGATCTGTAGCGAAATATTCCAGGAATGTACTATAGCAGTTGTGGGGCATTGTAATAAATTCCGTTAGGGAGTAGTTGAGCCCTATAAATAGGGAACACTTGTAACGTGCAAGATGGTTGGTGAATGAATTAATGAAACCCTAGTTCTTTGTGCCAGCTTCCCACAAGTTCATCTGTCGAGCCGATCCCGAGCCTCCGCTAGAGGGCGACCCCTGACAGGCGGAGGCCCCTGTCTTCCTCACTCTGTCCAGAACCGCCAGTTCCAACATTGGCGCCCACCGTGGTTTGGCCGAGACAAACCAACGATGGCAGGGAAAAGAAAAACCACCACCAGAGCAGCAACGACCACGGGTCAGAGAGGAAGGCCTAGGCGCACCACTCGTAGCACCTACGCAACCTCGCCAGCGGAGGATGGCACCAGAGCAGATGCCCAGGGTCAACAACCGGAACCCCAACATCAAGAGATCCAAGAGCCGGAGGCCCAACCAAACTCAGGTACAACACTCGAGCAAGAACTGCAACAGCTGCAAGCATAGTTGCAACGAGCGTAATAAGAAAGGGACAGAATGGCAGCAGCATTTGCAGCGAATCAGCAAGCTACTCAAGCGTCAGCACAAGCAGCAGAAATAAGGCAGCAGTTGGCAGTCCTACATGCTGAGATGCTAAGTATGCAGCATGTAGTACCAGCGTCAACCTCCGCGATCCCAGCCTCCGCAGCAACACCAACCGCAAACATGCCTCCGCCAGTGATCAGCCCAACCCCGATGCCACCTCAGGTGATGCGGAGGCCTATCGACCCCAAGTCCCCACTCTCGGAAGGCATACAACAATCGCCATGGCCAACGGCGTACAAGCCAATCACACTACCAAAGTTCAATGGCAAGACAGATCCCCATCAGTTCATTATGAGTTACGAGGCAGCAGTAGCCTCCGCCGGTGGAGACGACGCCGTCCTGGCAAAGTCATTTGTTATTGCTGCCGAAGGTGACGCGTTGGCTTGGTATTCCATGCTCAAACCAAGCACAATCTATTCCTGGGAAAATCTCCGGGACAAGATATTGGCAAACTTCAAGGGGCTAGCAACACAGTAGCTGACATCCACAGATCTGTTCCAGTGCAAACAAATGCAGGGAGAGACACTACACGACTACTTTTGGAAATTTGTGCAACTAAAGGCGAAGGCACCAGACGTCCCAGAAGAGATCGCCATTGAAGCAGCGACCAAAGGGCTCCGAATTGGGCCGTTCCTAGCACACCTAGCAAGAAAGAAACCAACTTCCATACAGCAGTTGTACGACGAGTTTGAGAAGTACTGCAGATCAGACAATGACCTCCGGAAAAGGCTAGAGGAGCAGGGTCAAAACAGACAGCAAAACAACAGCAAAAACTCACAGAAGAGCTATACGAACCAGAACGCATCAAATCAGAAACCAGGCCAGGGGCAGGTGCTCAGCATCGAGGGTCAACCTCACCCCGAACAAGGGCAAATGGCAGGGCCAGCAGGGCCAGAGACCCAGACCAGGAACCAAGGTAGGCAAGGTTACCAAGGCAAAAACTGGAACAAAAACCACAACCATAAACAACGTAGGCCATATTGCGTTTTTCACAGCGAAAGCGCAGGGCACAGCACCAAAGATTGTCCGGAGACAAAGGAGACATAGGAAAGAATGAAGAACAAGCAGACCGCCCAACCTCCGGCATAGCAGAACGCAAGAGAGGTCAACACCACCTACACAACTGGCCACCAGCAGTACTGCCCGATGTACCCAACGCTAAACGTAAACCAAATACATCCCTCCACACTGGCCTCCGCCTATTACCCAGAATTCCTACCAGCATGGCGGTCAGCGCCCTCGCAGCAGCCTTCGGCGGCCAACTATAGGTCGGAGGCAAGCCTGACCTACATAAACCCAAAAACTCCCCACATAACCTACCTCGAAACAAACCAACTGCCACAAAACCAAAGCATGTTCGAGTATCCGCCACAACAGCAGCAAATGCAGCAACTGCCTTCGCCACCCCCTCACAACCAACTCCCAACACCAAAAAATGAGCCAAACCCAGAAAACCAAGTCAACCCTCATGGAGCACTACCAACAATAGGCATGATACTGCCAATCGCTGGAGGATCATCAATGGATTTTCAAACGAAAAAGCAGAAAAAAGATCACCTCCGCCTGGTAAACAACGTAGCAGTCCAAGGCCCAGCAAAATACATAGATTGGTCCAGAGTCCCAATCACCTTCACAGAAGAAGATCTCCACCTAGAAAGCTACCCTCACATAGACGCAATGGTAATCAAAACAAACATAGCAGCATGGGAGATAAGCAGAGTGTTGATCAACACGGGCAGCTCAGCAGACATCATCTTTGCAAATACCTTCGACCAAATGAAGCTCAGCAGGAATCAACTACAGCCTTCTGAATCCCCTTTGATAGGATTCGGAGGCAAGCAGATACAAGCACTAGGAAAGATATCACTCCCAGTGTCGTTTGGAACCCAAGCAAACGCTAGAACCGAATACATAACCTTCGACGTCGTCGATCTATATTACCCATACAATGCCATCTTGGGTAGAGGATTCACAACCAAATTCAATGCAGCCCTGCATATGGCCTACCTGTGCATGAAAATACCAGCACTCCATGGTATCATCACAGTCCGAGGCAGCCAGAAAGAAGCAAGAAACATAGAAAAAGCTATCTACAGAGCCCAAAGAAACATCAATGCAGTCGAGTCGGCAGACAAAGAACAAGAGCCTCCAGATATGCCCAGAGGAAAGACAGATATGGCAGGTCAAGAACAGACAAAGCTGATCCCCCTAGAAAAGGAGTTACCAGATAGAAAAGTAACAATCAGCTCAGAATTGAGCAAGGCAGAGGAGGAAGAGCTCATGGAAACTCTAGTAAAAAACAAGGATATCTTCGCCTGGTCTGCCTCCGACCTCTAAGGAGTCAGCAGGGACATCATACAGCATGAACTGGATATCAATGAAAACATGAGACCAAGAAAGCAGAAACAGAGAAAAATGTCGGAGGACAGAATCCTGGCAGCAAAGGCGGAGGTGCAAAGATTGCTAGATGCAAAAGTGATAAGGGAAGTCAAGTATTCAGAATGGCTTGCAAACGTAGTACTGGTACCAAAGAAGAATGGCAAAATGAGAATGTGCATAGATTTCACAGATCTGAATAAAGCTTGCAAAAAAGACTCTTTCCCATTGCCAAGAATAGATGCCTCCGTCGACAAGGCAGCCAGATGCCAGAGGTTCTCTCTACTCAACTGTTTCTCTGGGTACCACCAAATCTGGATGAAAAAAGAAGACGAAGACAAGACACGTTTCACAACTCCATTCGGGACATATTGCTACACCAGAATGCTGGAAGGTCTAAAAAATGCTGGCGCGACTTTTGCCAGAATGACAAAGGAAGTTTTGGGCTCACAACTAGATAGAAACATCATAGCTTACATCGACGACATAGTGGTCATGAGCAAGAGCAAGGATGATCATGTCTCCGACTTACAGGAGACCTTCACCAACCTCAGGACAGCCGGCCTCCGCCTCAACCCAGAAAAATGCATATTCAGAGTCACAAAAGGGAAGATGCTCGGATATATCATAAGCAGCGAAGGCATCAAAGCAAACCCGGACAAAACTAGAGCAATAGTGACACTGGCAGAACCCAAAAACAAGAAAGAAGTGCAAAAGCTGACGGGAAGAATAGCAGCGCTCAACAGATTCATCTCAAAATCAGCAGAACGCAGCCTACCCTTCTTCCAAGCCCTGAGGGTCGGAGACAACTTCGAGTGGGGGCCCAAGCAGTTGGAAGCATTTCATAACTTGAAAGAGTATCTAGCAAGCTCACTGGTGGTCTCTGTCCCAAAATCAGAAAGCCACCTACTACTGTATGTGGCGGCCTCCGACCATGCAGTCAGGGCAGTCCTAGTTCACAAGCTTCAAAAAGACTCAGGCAAAACTCAAAGGCCAGTTTATTTCATCTCAGAAGCACTATCCGGAGCCAAGCTAAACTACACGGAGGTGGAAAAAGTCACCTACGCAATACTGATGGCATCAAGAAAACTAAAGCACTATTTCCAAGCCCACGAAATCTCAGTTCCAACATCGCTGCCACTGCAAGACCTGCTCAGAAATAAAGAAGCCTCTGGCAGGATAGGCAAATGGGCTACAGAGCTATCACAATTTGATATCTCGTATGTCCCCAGAACAACAATCAAATCACAAGCACTAGCCAATTTTGTAGCAGATTGGACACCTACGACAGAGACCAAGGTACAACCAACTATCCAAGGCTGGACAGCATTCACGGATGGAGCTTGGGGCCAAGCCAGAGCAGGAGCCTCCACCATCCTAACGGCACCCTCCGGTGTCAGAATGAAATACGCAACAAGGCTAGAGTTCAAATCAACAAACAACATTGCAGAATACGAAGGCCTGATCTTAGCGCTAAGAAAAGCAAAGGCCCTAGGGGCAAAAACATTGACAGTCAAAATAGATTCTCAAGTGGTCACTGGCCAAGTAGAGAAAGAATACACAACAAGAGAGCCGGAACTCATAAAATACCTATCCGTTGTCAGAAATTTGAAGCGGAGATTCGAGGGCTTCACCCTGAAGCACATACCAAGAGTAGAAAATGCAGAGGCAGATGAATTGGCAAAGGCTGCGGCAAACAACCTGCCACTGCCACCAAACACTTTTTACCAGATATTGAAGTCTCCAACAACTGCGGAGACACCTAAGGCATCAAAGGCAGTACTACACATGCAAAATGAAGATTGGAGAAAGGCGATAACAGATGTCCTAGTAGGCAAAACCAGCGAAGAAGATGAAGCAAAAGCAGCAAGAATGCATGCCAGAGCAAGGAACTACACAATCTTAGATGGTGTACTGTACAAGAAAGGAGTAGTCCAGCCTCTCCTCAAGTGCATATCGCAGACTGAAGGCATAGAGTTGCTTCAAGAAATACACTCAGGAATTTGCGGGTCACACATTGGCTCAAGAGCATTATCAGCAAAGGCAATAAGGCAAGGCTTTTATTGGCCAACACACATACAAGACGCAGAGCAGACAGTCAGAACATGCAAAGCATGCCAAACATTCTCTCCAGGGCAGTCAAAACCATCGTCGGAGACCCAGCTTATACCTCCGACATGGCCGCTGCAAAGATGGGGTATGGACCTGGTCGGCCCATTACCGCCATCCCAAGGAGGAAAGAGATTCACAGTAGTAGTAGTGGAATATTTCACAAGATGGATAGAGGCAAAGCCATTGGCGAAGATAACATCAGAAACTATCAGAAAATTCTTCTGGCAGAACATCATTTGCAGTTTCGGTGTACCGAGGATTTTGACAGTAGACAATGGAAAACAATTCGATTCAGAGAACTTCAAAGAATTCTGCAAAAGCATAGGGACAAAACTAGCCTTCGCCTCGGTATACCACCCAGAGTCCAATGGCACTGTGGAAAGAGCAAACAGAATAGTGTTTTCAGCAATATCAAAAACATTGCTGGGCCTGCGCAAAGGAAAATGGGTAGATGAATTACCTAGAGTTATTTGGTCACACAATACATCCGTCTCAAGAACAACATGATTCACACCATTCAAACTGCTTTATGGAGAAGAGACCATGATGCTAGAAGAAATAAAGCACGAAAGCCTCCGCACAACGAGTCAGCTGATGTTGCAAGATGAAGAATATGCAAAAGAAACAATAGAAGCAATAAGACTGGAAGCAGTCGAAAACATTGCAAAATATAAGTCCCAAACCAAAAACTAGAGAGACTCCCAAGTGGTAAGGAAAGACATAAAACACGGAGACCTCGTACTCAGAAGAAAGCACAACGCACAACTTGTCGGCAAGTTGCAACCAAAATGGGAAGGCCTATACACAGCAACGGCAGCAGGCCGACCTGGCTCTTTCCACTTGACCGATAGCGAAGGTGTCACGACAACCCACACATGGAATATTGATAGCCTTTGCAGATACTACATCTAGGCAATGTACCAAAGGGCAACCTCCGCAAAATATAAGCGGAGGCCCCTCCATGTGTTTACCTTTAGGTTTTTTTTACTTCAATCAAAACAAAATGTAAAAGAGCCTGCACTCTTTTCCTCACAGGGGAACTCCAAGCGGAGGTGACGTTTTTAACGAGGCAGGCTCAATGTAAAAATCCTCTACAAGTATAAAGATGTAATTCCCCAAAAGAACGCTCCAAAAACCCCAAAACCGAAAGCGGCCAGCTCTGGCGCCGCAATATTCGGTAAACAAAAACTACAGGTCCTTTCAAAGCGCCAGCCATAGGCAACGACAATTTGAAACGACCTCTATGGCCAAACAGGCCTTCGACCTTGACAAAGACATGTCCAAAGTTAGGCATCAAGGCAGCAAAAAATAGCCAAAACAGGCCTTCGACCTTGACAAAGACCTATCCAAAGTAAGGCATCAAGGCAGCAAAAAATAGCCAAAACAGGCCTTCGACCTTGACAAAGACCTGACCAAAGTCAGGCATCAAGGCAAAAAAATTTTTTTGGCAAAAAAGGCCTCCGACCCTTGACGAAGACCTGAACAAAGTCAGGCATCAAGGTCAAAAATTTTTTTGGCCAAACAGGCCTCCGACCCTTGACGAAGACCGGAACAAAGTCAGGCAGCAAGGTCAAAAAATTTTTGGCCAAAAAGGCCTCCGACCCTCAAAGAAGACCTGAACAAATTCAGGTGCCAAGGAAAAAACAACGTCGGCAAAATAGGCCTCCGACCTTAACAAAAAAAACACCCCTAGCATCAGGGGCAACAAATTTGTGGTGCTAGAGCTACCCAAGGTCTCCGCCATAGAAAACAAGAAAAACAGAAAGTGCCTGACAAAACACTACCACCACTGCGGCGCCAGGCCTCTTTACTTCAAACGATCTCAAGCGGAACGAATAATTCAAGCAAGATACAGGCTATCAAAGCCAAGATACGATCCAACTAACAACGTACAAAAATGTTAACACCCGAAAGCCACCACCACACTATAAAAACAGATTCCCCCCATGCCCTTAAAAACTCAGTCGGCATAGGGTGCAAGGGGGGAGCAAGGCATAGCACAGAAAAAAGCCACAGCGCTGGCCATGGAGGCAGGGGTCGTAAAATCAGGGGCAACAGTAGACAGTCGGAGGCAGTGGGAAAAGAGATAGGACCTATGGCACGGTGATGAACAGCAGAGGCCTACAGAAGAAGGGGGATATCGCATGAAATCTTGTTACATCCCCCTGATGCCAGAGACCTAACCTGCCATCTCCAAAGATCAACCATGTGCCACGGGTGTGCAGCATCGGAGACCCTTACCTCCAGACAGCTAAAACACCCAGCCACAGAAATATCAAAAGTCTCCGCCGTCTGCCCAAGCTGCGCCAAACCTCCAGTCGGATCGAACACCGATTCGGCAAGCCTCGCCAGGTGGACTTCAAGTACGCCTCCGCCGGTCGAAAAACTGTGGAGACTTCTACCCCGGCCATCAAGCGAGCACAGAGAATGAGAAAAAATGGGGCGAAGGTCCTGGCCACCACCTCTGTATCGCACGCGTTCGCCCAAGCGAAGGACAACAGTGTGCGAGTTTGGGACTAGACGAGATATGTAAACCAGCTCGATGGGCTCAAGCCACCGCACAAACAATCAAGAAAGTGAACCTGTCTTGTATTCCATAAAATGTCAAAAAACATTCTTACAGGACAACGACTTGAAATAAAATCCTAACTATGGTGGCGGAGGTCCGCGCCAAGCGAGCGCGCGAGTAAACCCAGCGCGCTCGTCGTCTATGTCAAACCTAACTGACTCGAACACGTCACGCGCAACGCTGCGGGGAAAGGCCGAGCGCCAATACTCCCAAAGCTCTCCGCTCACATAAATACCGTCGTTGTAGAGAGTCAAAGGCGCAACATCTTGCGCAGGCTCCCGATTCGGAACATGCGCAAGATTAAAATTTTCCACAAAACCATTCAGAACAAAATAAACTTTATTCACAAAAGTCCAACTGGACTGTAAAATACACGCTAAAGCAATTAGGTGCTACAAACTACCTAGACCTCCGGCGTTTCAGCCGTAGCGGAAGTCCCTGGAGCGGAGCCCGCATCAACTGTGGGCGGGCACGGCGCCTGCGGCCTCCGACCATCGCCACCATCGTCGATCGTAGATCCCCCCGGAGCGCCGCCAGCGGCGGAGGTACCGACCACAGTCGCCAAGCGTGGAACTAACGGAGGCCTGCCCGCAAGACTCTTCTGCGCATCCTGTAGCATAGACTAAAGTGTCAGGACCACAAGCAACGAAAACCTTCACAGCCTCGCAAAAAAACCAAAAAAGAAGGGGCGGCTACAAAGGCTATAAATACCTTCTCCCTCTTGTCCTCCGCCAATTTCCGGGCAGTAGATCGCCCATAAGGAGCCCAAAAGTGCCCAATGAAGTTTCTCAAGGTTTTTCGCAAACCAAGAGAAGTCCCACCGAGCTCCTCCGGACCAGGCAGCGCTCCTTCCGAAACACTCTCGTTATGCGTACACCCGCCGCATGCCAAAAGCTTGGCATAGTTCGCTACTCCCGCTAGCGCCCCGTAGTCCGTGCAACCATTGATCAGACCGGGGAGCTTTGCAAGGTGGCGCTTTAGCCAGGAGGCGAGGGCGTACACACTGTCTTCCTCCGGAGGAGTGGAGGTTTCGCCTCCGAGCTCGGTGACGGTGGATCGGTAGTGGCCAACGGTTGCAGCATGGACTCCCTTGACCGAGTCCAAACGCCTCGTCGACAAAGACAGCTGCTCCCTCACCGCCGCTACGGATTCCTTCTCAGAGGCAAGCTCTCGCCGGAGACCCTCGGCCAGCTCGTTCGCCCTACGGGCCTGCTCGATGGACAAAACCTCTGCATCCCGAGCCTTGGCGAGATCGGCCCTCAAACCATCCTTTTCTCGCTCCTTCTCCGCCAGAGACAGGCGAAGAGCTGCAATGGAGCCGGACAGACCCCCTTTCTCACCTTCCAGGCGCTCAATTTCTGCCTTGAGCGCTTCAATCGCAGCGTCTCGGTCGGAGACCTCGCGAGTACAACGCTCTTCCATAACAACGCCCGTGTGATACCCCTGCGACCAGAGAGAGAAAAGCCAAAGCGATCAGCAACGGAATCAAAAACAAGTCTAGAAGCGCGCATAGCGCAACCCGCCGAAGACGCACCAGGCTCTGGTGTTCTAGATGAACACGGAGAAGCTGGAAGAAATCCATGTCCCTCAGACGCTGTTTGAAGCGATCTGCTCAAAGGAGAATAAACAAACACAAAACGATAAGGTGAGAAAAGCAAATCTCACGTTAAACACACCAACAGCCAAAGACCACCTCCGACGTCTCCAAGAATAGCAAGATAACACTCCTCCCAACCTGAGATAGAGGTGTCGGAGGAACCTACATAAAAAAAAGACAACAACAACAGATCAGGTCAGAGGGCAAACCAGAAACAGGCAATAACAATAGGCCAGATGACGATCGAAATAAAAGCATTCTATACTCACTCGGACCCGGCGCCGTCAGCCCCGGCTACCCTAGACCAAACCTAGCACCGGCAGCGGCTGCTTGCTCCTATGGGGTGAGGAGTCTAGCCATGACATCACCTGCAAAGCAATAGATACACAGTATTAGCACCTGGCACAATACGTAAAGAAACGAACCGGGCGAAGACATTGAAAACAAAAGGTGCGCCGAACAGACTTACTCATAAAAAGCCTAGGCAGGGCAGCTTGCCGCGCCCCCTGGGCAGAAGTCTCCACCATATCGTGCGGCGAAGGCCCAAAGGGCCGGATCTCCTTGGCCAGCGGCCTGGCGGGCGGAGGACTCGAAGAAGGCCGACCACCGGGGCCTGCTCAGCAAGCATGGCCTCCAGCTGCCCGACGTCAGCCGCCGACGTGGGCGAAGGCGCGACAACAGCAAGGGACGAAGGAGCGTGCCGCGGGATGACCTCTGTGTCCTCT
The DNA here is from genome assembly GCF_019320115.1 of Miscanthus floridulus. Taxonomy (NCBI): domain Eukaryota; kingdom Viridiplantae; phylum Streptophyta; class Magnoliopsida; order Poales; family Poaceae; genus Miscanthus; species Miscanthus floridulus. The sequence goes on from NC_089589.1 coordinate 103,096,826, forward strand.
TCAGAGCTTGAGCACAGCCTGCCGAGAACGTCAGGCTTGGGCTTGACGGCGCTACCTTCCGGCTGTTCGCCGACACTCATAGCACCATGCGATGAGCGCGCCGGGGCAGCGCTAGCTTCCAGACGCCCGACACCGATCGCAGCTCTGCTCGTGGGGCACACCAAAGCTATGGGAGAGCCGCGGTCCCCTCCGCTCGCAACCCGCGCATCTGCTGACGGGACGGAAGAGCTCTCAACGTCTTCACTGCCGGCGGAGGCAGCGCCCGCACTACCGGCAGAAGACATGGCCAGCGCGATCAATGGAGCACCACTCTTCTTCTTTTTCGTGGGCGCCCGAGCAACAACGGCGCCTTTTATCTTCTTAGACTCGGCCTCCGCCATAACATTCTTCGCGAAGGCCCTCTTCTTCTTCTTCTCAATCGAGGCCAGGACCTCAGCGGGAACCTCGCGCTCCCGATAGACGATCCCGACCTCCTCAAAAACTCGATTAAGCCGCGGCATGGTGCCTGCCATGACCATCCGAGATGTGTACTCACGCTCAGAAATCTTGCCAACCAACCCTACGGTGGCTTCCTCAACCTCAGAGATGAGACCGTCCTCCGACACCCCCTCCCCCAGAGACTGACCGAAGCAGGAGAACGAAATCCCAGCCTCTGGCCCAAAAATGGGAACCTTCACCTGCTCCAGCCAAAAGGCTGGGTTGTTATTGCCCAGGGGCCAGTAGTTGGAAGCCATAATCTCCTCCACCAGGTCGTGGCCACTGGAGTAGCGGCACGCTGCCGCAAAACCCTAGTCGCAAGCCTCCCTCGTCGGAGACACCTCCTTCGGCGGATCCACGCGCGTGAGCGGCGCCATCTCCTCCATCCTTGAAGTCAATGGATACTCCAAGAACTCCGCGCCATCCTCGGTAGTGCTACGGACCCCGTAGGTCTTCATGTAGAACCATTGCTCAAGCCAGCCGCGGTCCCACTTGCCCGTCTGGCAGAAAGAGATCTCCAGGCGGTCCGTGCCTTGGTTCCTCTTAGACATAAAGGTGCAACTACCGTACTGGTAGATCACCTCCACCTCCTTGCCCTCTCGCACCTCCTTCTTCTTCTTCGGCTGCTTCTGTAGCTCATAGTACGCGCAGAAGGTATCCACATCTGGCTCGGCACCATAAGAAATGCACGCCCAGCAAAACTTGCTAAGCATGAGGAAGGCAGTAGGAGTCAGATGATGGAGCTGGACATTGAAGGTCTCCAACACCCGGCGAAGGAAGGGGATGTAAGCTAGGTGGAGGCCGCAAGTGAAGAAGTCCCGAAAGACCACCGCATACCCCTCCTCCAGTTCCGGAACAGTCTGGTCCGGCAGAGGGATCTTTACCCTAGAAGAAGGAAAACATGACTCCTTCAACATCTCCGTGATTGCCTCTTCAGTAATAGAGGAGGGGCCGAAATCCCAAGACTTTATCGCCATATCTCTAGAATCCACAGCGATCAGGTCTCCGACAGACACAGAGACACTCCCCAGATCCTCCTCCACCAGCTTTTCGAACTCCAACGTGGAGGCAGAGGCAAGCATGCACTCCTCAAAGCGCGCACCCCAGCCGATGGTCCTAACACCGAGAAGGTGGCGGTAGGGTCCAAAAAAGGTGGGCCGACGAGTTTGGGCAGAGGCAAAAAGGAAAGCCACCACGACAGCAGCCTAAGTGCGAGACGCTAGCAGGAAGACGGAACGCACGGGGGCAGTGAAAGGCGAAAGCGAAGAGAGCAGAGAGCTATTTCTCAAATGCAATGAAAGCGAATGAGCAATGCGAGGGGGGGCGCAACCAACGACACCCATATATAGGCAGCAGACAGGCGGTACGGCTTCCGCAATACAACGGTCACCTCCGGAAAGTTCACCTGCCACGCAACGGTCATCTCCGAAAAAGTCGCAAGGTGTGTAACGGAAACTGACACGGCATAAACGGCCGCGCCGTAGGACAATGGCTAGATTTGCTGCCCAACGGCCACTCTCAACAAGACCAACGGCCACGCCAGAGCGGGCCAGGGGGGAAGTAGTAGGGCCTCACTCGAAGACGCCGATGAATATGGCCTCCGCCCCCACGGACGCCTTTGGCCAAGGCGTTTTGAGCTCACGGCACACTCCGGCGAACCATGGCCTCAAAAGGGGGGAACTGTTGTAACACGGCTTCGGCGGGTGACGAAGGCCTCCGACAACAAGGTGTCGCCAAGGCGTCTTCGAACGTCTTAGGGCAGAGACCTGGCGCTGACTAAAGGAACTTTCCTGGCTATGCTTGTAGGGCAATACACGAGGCTCAGCGGGCTAGTCGTGAATTCTACCCAGGCCGGGCACAGACACCTCCGACCTGTGCTCAGGCGGACGCCGCCCCGCCTTGGCTCACGGGCATCTCCAGCGATGAGGGCGGAGGCCGCCTTACCTTTGAACTACACGAGGCTCGGCGGGCTGGTCGCGAATTCCGCCTAGGCCGAGCGCAGACACCTCCGACCTGTGCTAAGGCGGACGCCGCCCCGCCTCGGCTCACGGGCGTCTCCGGCGATGAGGGCGGAGGCCGCCTTACCTTTGAACTAATTAGACAAACAATCTTGCCTAAGTGTGTGTAGGTACTCAAGCGCTGGCGCCTGTGGTCCGCGCGAGCACGCCGGCATGGCCCCCCGCGAGGCGCCCATGGTCCGACCGGTGGCGCCCATGGTCCGTGCGTCCACGCCAGGATGGCCCCTGTGTGGCCGAGCGGAGGCGTACGGACGATGTCTCCGACCGGACCGATGGAGACCCGTCGAGGCGACGACGCGCCCCCGAAGACGGAGGCCAACAATGGGAACCATGGCCCCCGCGCGGCCGGGCGGAGGCATACGGACGATGTCTCCGACCGGACCGACGGAGACCCGCCAAGGCGACGAGGCCAGCATCGGGAACCCAGGCCTTTGGGCTGAAGATCGAGGCACGGTGGGCGAGCCGGTTATGGAGATCTGTAGTGTAGGATTGCCCCACAAACAAGAGATCTGTAGCGGAATATTCTAGGAATGTACTGTAGCAGTTGAGGGGCATTGTAATAAATTCCGTTAGGGAGTAGTTGAGCCCTATAAATAGGGAACACTTGTAACATGCAAGATGGTTGGTGAATGAATTAATGAAACCCTAGTTCTTTGTGCCAGCTTCCCACAAGTTCATCTGTCGAGCCAATCTTGAGCCTCCACCCGAGGGTGACCCCTAACGGGTGGAGGCCCCTGTCTTCCTCACTCTGTCCGGAACCGCCAGTTCCAATAGTGCACGAATTTCGTTTTATTTGGCCCCCCCGGTTCGCCTGTATCCAAATTGAACTCCGAGATGATGAAGTGGCCCTCCAATGGCTTTTTGTTACCTCGAACATTTTTACTCTTCGTTGTAGTTGTTGATGTCGATCTAGAGGGCTACAAAACATAAACATTATTTTTAATGTCATGAGCACACATAAGACATATGATAATATATATAGCTAATAATAAAAAATATATACTTGGCCAATATGTTGTTGCTCATTTTGTTCAAGAGCTAAGTACCGACTCCCGTCATCTGCATCCTCTTGCACGTTATTTTTAGCACCATCATCGCCGGCAACTTGAGTGCCAGTGTTGATCAAATTCATCATCAACTCCTCCTCATCCATGTTTCTCGGGTCGGCCATCTAGCTTCAAAAAACAAAACCAATATATAGTACGTCAAATCTTTGCTTACATGCGTAAAATCTACGAACAATATGCATTATTAAATCTTGCCCCTCGGTCACGGACGCAATTCGCCACACTAGGGCGAACTGCGTCGGTACTAGGGCAAATTAGGGCTATACATAAATGGCCGATGGCGAATTGCGTCGGTGACTAGGGAGAACCACGTCGGTGACATCAACAACGCGGTTCGCCCTAGTCACCGACATAATTCGCCCTGGTGTGATTGGTTAGCGTTAACGATAACGATAATACGAATGTTGATCGACTAGGCCACGAGAGAGGGCGGTGTGACAAGAGTGGCGGTGCTCCACTCCGCCGTATATATGTTTGTACACATGGGTGAACGAGGGCGGCGGTGCTCCGCCGTATACATAGAAACGCATGGGCGAATGAGGGCGGCGCTGCTCCGCGACGTATATATACATGCATATGAATACAAATGACGTATATATACATGTCGGCGTGGTGGCCGGTGTGCTGACGACGACGACGTGAGGCGGGCCAGCGTGCTGACGACGACGACGTGAAGCGGGCCGGGGCGGTGTCGGTGCGTGATGTTGTGACCCTATGTACCATGTGAACCATGTAGTCATTCATCATATATCTTAAACTAAACATAGTCACTTTATTAACTACAATATATCTTATGCCGACACGTAATACGAATGTTGATCAACTAGGCCGCGAGAGAGGGCGGTGTGACGAGAGTGGCGGTGCTCCACTCCGCCGTATATATGTTTGTACACATGGGTGAACGAGGGCGGTGGTGCTCCGCCGTATACATAGAAACGCATGGGCGAACGAGGGCGGCGGTGCTCCGCGACGTATATATACATGCATATGAATACAAATGACGTATATATACGTGTCGGTGCGGTGGCTGGTGTGCTGACGACGACGAGACTCTCTTGTGCATCCTCTCCACACGCGTTGCACGCTCGCCGATGACACTCTTGTGCATCCTCTCTATGGCTCGCGAGAAGGCATCGCGAGATTCGCCAGTGACTTCTGCAGACAACAATTAAGGGCCGTCAGAGTAGGTTCGCTAGTAACAATCAAGGAAATGATTCACGCGCCGCAGCTTCGAGAGGCCACCTACCGTTACCTGGATGTGGGTGATGGCTCCTAGGCGAGCGACCCTTATATCTACGGCATGGTTACATGCTCCCTAGCTACCAACAGAAGGCTTGAACCTTGAAAGGCTTGAAAGGTACGGTAAGATTGCTCTCGTCGTTGCTAGCGTTGTCTTCTCACTGGTTTTTGGAACCCGGCCAGTGGCCATGACAGCCACGCGCCATTGCCACGAAAGTCGAGAGATGAACTCACCTCAGGTGGGCACGGTGGAGGGCCACGGGCGCGCGCGGTGGAGGGCCGCACGAGGTCGTCGGCGGTGGAGGGCCGCATGAGGCGAGGCGCGGGCTCCGGTGTCACGGAAGACAAATCGGCGGCGGCACGAGGAAGAAGAGGGCGGCGGTGTTCGACGAGCAAGAAGAGGAGGGGATCGATCTGTGCCAGGCACTGGCGGTTATATACCAGGGAGATTTACTCCCGGTGCCAGCCACCAGCCGGGAGTAAATGTCCTTTACTCCCGGTGCGTATTACCAACCGGGAGTAAAGGGTTTTTTTTGGTGGGCCACAAAACTGCAGCCCACCTTTACTCCCGGGTGGGCTTCCCACCCGGGAGTAAAGGTGGCCTGCAGTTTCGTTTCCCGCCTGTTTTGAGCAAAATTTTTTAATAGAAATATGGATTTTCTTGTTAAATACATAGTAAATTAAATAAAAGGCATAAAATTATTTTGTTAAAAATATGGATTTTCTTTTTCTTTATTGCACATAGGGAAAATGTATAACCTAACTTTTTTTATTTTTTGTTATAATTATAAAACATAATGTAACTAATATTTATTATTTCGTTAATGCAAAAATGTAGTGTTTAATTAAAATTATTAAAACTATTGGTTTTGGACAGGAAATTTGTTTTCACATGATTTTAACGTTAATATTTTAATTTTTCATCACTCAATATCCTAATTTAACTTTTCGAGAGAGAAATCCGACCAAATCAAACATTGATTTAATTTGAAACACGACATAATAAACATCTGAATTCACAATTATTACATAATATCTCAAACACACACTACATTAAATCACTATATCATCAAGTGGGCACAGCAGTGAACTTCTTCTTTATGTATGTCCCTTGGTTATGATCGCATCGTAACCATGGTGTGTCCTCATCATTTACCAAGATGCTAGGGTCTTTGTTCACTTTGAAGGGCGGAATTCGGTCATACTTTTCATAATCTTCTGACATGTCCGACTTGTCCTCAATTCCCACGATGACTCTTTTCCCTGAAAGAACTATGTGGCGCTTTGGCTCTTTGGTTGAGTCATTATCATTTTTCCCTCTTTTTGGTTTGGTAGACATATCATTGATATAGAACACCTGATTCACATCCTTGGCAAGGACGAATGGTTCGTCTTTGTACCCAATATTACTAAGGTCTACTGTTGTCATTCCATACTCGTTGTCTACTGTTACCCCGCCTTCGGTCACCTTGACCCATTGGCACTTGAACAATGGGATCTTCAAAGTAGGTGCATATTCTAGTTCCCATATTTCATCTATGCATCCATAATATGTCTGCTTATTCCCATTCGGGTCTGTGGCATCTATGCGGACACCACTGTTTTGGTTGGTACTCCTTTTATCTTGGGCTACTGTGTAGAATATGTTCCCATTTATCTCGTACCCTTTGTATGTGATGATATGCCATGATGGTTGCATAGTCAATAAATACAGTTGCTCATGGATGCTCTCATCACCTTGACATTTTTTTCGCAACCAACCGCCGAAAGTTTCCATGTGCTTACGCGTAATCCAAGCTTCAGTCTTCCCTGGAAACTCGGATCATAAGAGATCCTTATGTGTTTCAATATACGGATCTACCAAAGAGGAGTTCTGTAGAACTATGTAGTGCGCTTTATTGAAATAATCATCCTCCGTACCAATATATGTTTTCCTCCCTAGTGTCCCCTTTCCGCTTAGTCTCCCCTCATGTCTCAATTCAGGAACACCAATCGAGTCAAGGTCAGGAATAAAGTCAACACAGAACTCAATGACCTCTTCTGTTCCATAGCCCTTGGCAATGCTTCCTTCTGGGCGAGCACGGTTGTGAACATATTTCTTTAGGACTCCCATGAATCTCTCTAAGGGAAACATGTTGTGTAGGAACATAGGATCGAGAATGAAAATCTCCTTGACTAGGTGAACTAGGAGGTGTGTCATGATATCAAAGAAGGAAGGAGGGAACACCAACTCAAAGCTGACGAGACATTGAACCACATCATTCTGTAGTTTAGCTAGATCAGTTGGATCAATTGCCTTATGAGAAATTGCATTGAGCAATGCACATAGCTTCACGGTGGCTAGACGTACATTTGGAGGTAGAATTCCTCTTAATGCAACTGGAAGTAATTGCGTCATGAGAACCTGACAGTCATGGGACTTTAAGTAACATAATTTCTTCTCTGGCACATTTATAATACCCTTTATATTTGAGGAGAATCCAGATGGTACCTTGATGTTGTTTAAGCATTCAAACATGATTTCCATCTCCTCTTTGCTTAGAGTGTAGCTGGCAGGACGTAAGTAATGGCATCCATCATCTATCTTCTCTGGATGCAGGTTGTCTCTTTCTCTCAAACAATGCAGGTCCTATCGTGCTTCAAATGTGTCCTTAGGCTTTCCATACACACCCATGAAGCCTAGCAGGTTCACACAAAGATTCTTCGTCAGGTGCATCACGTCGATCGAGCTGCGGACCTCTAGGACTTGCCAATAGGGTAGGTCCCAAAATATGGACTTCTTCTTCCACATGGGTGCGTGACCGTTAGCGTCGTTCGGAACAGGTTGGTTGCCATGTCCTTTTCCAAAGATGACTTTCACATCATTGACCATATCGAGTACATCCTCACCGGTTCAGTTGCGAGGCTTGGTCAGGTGGTCTGCCTTCCCTTTAAAATGCTTGCCTTTCTTTCTTACGGGGTGATTTGCAGGAAGAAATCGACGATGGCCAAGGTACACGACCTTTCGACATGTTTTCAAGAATACACCTCTAATATCACCAAAGTAGTGTGTGGATGCATTATATCCCTTGTTTGAGTGTCCTAAAAGATTACTTAGAGCAGGCCAATCATTGATTGTTACGAACAACAATGTTTGCAGATCAAAGTGTTCCTGTTTGTACTCATCCCACACACGTACACCTTCTTTATTCCACAAAATGAGAAGTTCGTCAATAAGTGGTCTCAGGTACACATCGATGTCATTACCAGGTTGCTTCGGGCCTTGGATGAGCACAGGCATCATAATGAACTTTCGCTTCATGCATAACCAAGGAGGAAGGTTGTAGATACTTAGAGTAACAGGCCAAGTGCTATGACTAATGTTCTGCTCTCCAAAAGGATTGATACCATCTGTACTTAAAGCAAACCTTAAGTTTCTTGCGTCATTTGCAAACTCTGGGAATTCTCTGTCGATTGCTCTCCACTGGGACCCATCAGCAGGGTGTCTCAACATATTGTCTACCTTACGGTCTTCTTTGTGCCATCGCAACAATTTTGCATGTTCTTTGTTTCTAAACAGACGTTTCAAGCATGGTATTATAGGAGCATACCACATAACCTTGGCAGGGATTTTCTTCTGCGGACGTTCGCCCTCAACATCACCAGGGTCATCTCGCCTAATCTTATACCGCGATGCATGGCATATCGGGCATGCATCCAATTTCTCGTACTCTTTGCCATGGTACAGGATGCAGTCATTAGGACATGCATGTATCTTCTCGATTTCTAGCCCCATAGGATAGACAACTTGTTTTGCTTCGTAGATAGTGGCGGGCAATTCATTGTCCTTCGGAAGCATCTTCTTTTGGATTTTTAGTAACTCTCCAAATCCCTTGTCAGATACACCATTCTTTGCTTTCCATTGCAGCAATTCTAGTGTGGTTCCCAACTTTTTCTGCCCTGCATCACAAGTTGGGTACAACAATTTGTTGTGATCTTCTAGCATTCGCTCGAACTTGATCTTCTCCTTTTCACTTTCACATTCTATTTGTGCGTCACGAATGACCTGACAAAGATCATCAGCAAGCTCATCTTCTGTGGCTACCTCTTCTTCAGCTTCTCCCATTGCAGTATCATTGAAGCACGCACCATCGGGAATAATATCATTGTCGTCCCATTGTTCTTCTTCACCTTCTTCCATTACAACGCCGGTTTCTCCGTGCTTCGTCCAACAAATATAGTTTGGCATGAAACTCGACTTGAACAAGTGTGAATGAAGAGTCCTTGATCAAGGATATTCCACTGTATTCTTACATACGCCACATGGGCAGCACATGAAACCGTCGCGTTTGTTTGCCTCGGTCGCACGTAACAAAGAATGCACGCCATCAATGAACTCTTGGGAGCGGCGATCAGCATTGTACATCCAATGCCGGCTCATCTGCATTACATGACATAAATACCATATTAAAACCTAGATCATAATTAATTATTTATACAACATGTGTGCCACCACAAAAGGTACAAATTTATGAAAGCATCGCTACAATGTAGACAATCCCAACTACCACTAAAAGAACTAAAGCTAAAATACATTTCAGGAGCACTAGGATTTCACGACCAATCTCAACTAAAACAGACAGATCCCCCGATTGTGCAACATCTTTGGGCTTCTTCGGCTAGATCACTGCCTCATTAGCTGCCATATCTGCCTGTTGTGCAAGATATTTTTGCACGAGTTCAACATACTCTTCCTCCCAGTAGAAGCCTGAACATCGTCCACTGCCATCCCACTGAAATTAAAACAAAAAATTAGAACTTTAATCACAACTATCATGAAAATAGGTATAAACTAACCATAATCATTAAATACGATAAAATAACTCACATTGCGATCCGGACACTTGTAGAAGATACGATCCTTGTTGGGACCCTCCTTCTTCACTCGGTACTCCATCACAATCTTCATCTCATCACGACACTTGCCACATGGAATGAGAGGGAGGCCTAGCCTAAGTCGCTTTGGAAACCCATGAGAGGCCGAGGACCCAAAAGCAGTTGCCATCTACTCTCTATACTCATTTTTTAATACACTATAAATTTCTTATTTTATAAACAAATAAAATTAAGAAACTATAAAATTATCTATATCTCTAAACAATGATATTTTTAATGGTCATTGTGTTCTCATCTTTTACTGCGGCAGGTAAGTAATTCACATGATATTTCCGCAAATTAACAGAAGAATGGGAGTGTACACACATAACAATCGATTATCGTTTATATTTATATATATACTACATTTGGGAATGGTGATTGACAGACTATTGCGACGATATCGGGACGTGTGAATAAATAACCATCAGTACTAGTTGACCTTGCTTACGTGATCATCTCGGCGAGCATTTCTCCACCGGACGGCACCGTACTTGGCCACGGAAGAGCTCCGATTCTACGAGGAAGGGAACACGGTCTTCCACAACCGTTGCCGCTCTCCCTCGTAGAATCAAAGCTCCTCCTTGACGTCCGTTACCGCTCGGCAGAGAACATGCTCGCCAAAATGAACATGGTCCGCTAGTTCAACTAGCTACTTTAACCTTCCTTCATGTAAATATGCAAGCTTGAAGTGATTTTGAGCTCAAATTGCTTACAAATGAAAAAAACCACAATAAAGAACCATATATATATATATAGTGAACAAAATGGGATAAGACAATGATGAAACATGAGAGTATGAAGTTGGTAACCTTTAGAACCGAAGAATCGATGGAGGAATCGAAGAAATCGATGGAGGAATCGAAGAATGGATGGAGAAAGAGAAAGAACACTGCTTAAATTTGAACTTAAGCTCTCGGGCGGGCTCGGGGAGGAAGAAGACGGCCAGCAGGATTTATAGCTCAAAAACATGTTTTAATAAATAACCATCCGTACTAGTTGACCTTGCTTACGTGATCATCTCGGCGAGCATTTCTCCACCGGACGGCACCGTACTTGGTCAAGGAAGAGCTCCGATTCTACGAGGAAGGGAACACGGTGTTCCACGACCGTTGCCACTCTCCCTCGTAGAATCAAAGCTCCTCCTTGATGTCCGTTACCGCTCGGCAGAGAACATGCTCGCCGAGCTGAACACGGTCCGCAAGTTCAACTAGTACGGACTTTCTATAATTTTCTAACTATTTTCTAAGTTTTTCATTTCATAAAAAGTTAAAATAAAATGTTTAGTCGCGGAGTCCATAGAAATGACCATATTTTGACCTAGCAACGCATTGTCAATTGTCTTTGCGTTGCATTGCACCCCGGACCGGACTCCGAACAATAAAATACTATGGTCGATCGATGCCGTTCTTTGTCGTACAGTCGCACGGCGACGGCCGACGTACCCGTTCAACCACCAAATCTGTCAGGCCCGGCTGTTCGGGCGTATCGTCAAAAGAGAACGGATTTGCTTTCTATTGCATGGCCTTGCATTGCATCTGTCATACCAGTCGGAGGCACTAGTCCCTATACTAATTTTTTAATACACTATAAATTTCTCATTTTATAAACAAATAAAATTAAAAAACTCTAAAATTCTCTATATCTCTAAACAATGAAGTGTGCTATGCATGCTACAAATGAACGGTGAATACTAGTTTTTAATAGCTACTTTAACCTTCCTTCATGTAAATATGCAAGCTTGAAGTGATTTTGAGCTCAAATTGCTTACAAATGAAAAACACTAGTGCAGTGAGCTTCAAAATGTGCTGAGCTCGGGCTCGGGGAGGAAGAAGGAGACGGCCGATATATAAAGGGGGGACCTTTAGTCCCGGTTGGTGGCTCCAACCGGGACTAAAGGTCCCTCCCAACGGCTCCTGCGCCAGACAGAGGTGGCAGAGACCTTTAGTCCCGGTTGGAGCCACCAACCGGGAGTAAAAGTCTACCTTTAGTCCCGGTTGGTGGCTCCAACCGAGACTAAAGGTCCCTGCCACCTCTGTCTAGTGTAGTAGCCGTTGGGAGAGACCTTTAGTCCCGGTTGGAGCCACCAACCGGGACTAAAGGTATCTCTAGTCCCGGGCGCAAAAAATGCTGGGACTAGAGCCCATTTTGACCGAGGATCAAAGGTATGTTCTCTACTAGTGTGCTATGTCCTCACGAGTGTCATTGAGCTTTCATATCAACCCCTACACCTCAGCATCCATGCATCTAAACACTACATTGATCTCAGCTCATTAATCTACCCCCCCCCCCCCCCGAATCTCAAAGGCCCCATCGACGGCTACCCTCGAGGTGGGTAGGTACCCCTAGGGGTACCATATATGCGGAATGTTTCAGTACCGATAGGGGTAGGTACCCCTAGGGATACCATATCTGTGTTGTGTATGGCGAATGTATTAAAGTACACTGCTAAACAGTGAAATGTGCAATTGCTACGTCCACATGAGTGTCACTGAGCTTTCATGTCGCCTCCTACACCTCAACATCCATGTCATCTAAACACTACACTGATCTCAACTCAGTAATCTGCTCCCCGAATCTCAAAGTCCCCATCGGCGGCTACCCTCAGGGTGGGCAGGTACCCCTAGGGTACCATATCCACGTTGTGTATGGGGAATGTTTTAGTAAAGGCCCCATCGACGGCTACCCTCAGGGTGGGTAGGTGCCCTAGGGGTACCATATCCGCGTTGAACCATGTATGGCCAAGTCCATCAGCAACTTCACTCCTTCCATGATGTGATGTCTCTAGCGACTCTAAGGGCACATGCATGTCAAATTTGATGGAGCTGACCTAGATATTATTCTTCTGCCCCGACCTAGATGCATATGCGATGCCAATGCTCACAACCTGTTCAGTCATATGTCCAAACAAACTCAAGTTTGTTTTTTTTCCTTTTTTGGTTTGAAATGAAAGGAATATGCCATGTATATGTATATGTATTTGTACATCATCCAAAACTTGGAATTAAACAAGAATTTGTAGAATGGTGTGTCATGTATATGTGCATTCATCAAAATGATGATCAACAACCTTAATTCTTCCAAACGGAAGATCACTACTATCCTATGGCCTAGGCGTTACGTCGCCTGCCCCTCCATCACAAAAGAGTTTTTTTTGGGGGGATGACTATAAATTATAAAAGAAAGATGAATTGTTGGCAACCACATGGATGGAAAATAAGCCAAAGATCCAATTCACAGGGTGGCAAAAAGGGGAAGTAGCTATTGGAAGAGGGTTTACAAGCAAGTTCTTCCATTTGTTCAAAAATTATGAGCTATGGAGTTACACAAGTGATTGCGATGACAATTCACTTGCCCAAAAATGCAGTATCATTCAAGATTCATCCAACAAGTTTTGTGGAGACTTTGTGCAAATCAAGATTAGGAACCAATGTGGGGCATAGGAATCAAAGACCACATAAGTTTGTACATAATTGCATTGTTCATCTTGTTTTTGCTTCCTATGCTGCATCATATGTTTACATTGATTTCAGTTGATATATGAGCAATGCCATGACATTGTATAAGAGCAAAGAGGGAAAGCCATTTGGGTTGGCTCATCGTTGGACCTTGCTAAATAAGTGCCCCAAGTGGCAAGATCTTGTAGTATTGTCCCTAAATAACCCCCAACACTATATCCAAGAAGCAAAAGGACACCAATGGCTCAAGCTCATCGTTGATCCACATGGATGAAGATGACGAGTTAGCTACAACGGTAATCTTGGAAAGAGAGTGGCCATTAGGGGGTTGGCACATTTAACCCGTAAACTGAAAACCAAACTGAACTGAATCGAAGTGTTTGTTTTTCGATTCGATCGGCTTCGATTTATCTTGATTCTCCATCCGAGGTAATCTGAAAACAAAATTGTAGGCCCTAAATGAATCCTAATGATATTTTTAAATGTTTTAGATGTCGTCAAGTACTACAACTTTGCTTTATCTTGATTCTCCATCCGAGGTAATCTGAAAAATTCAAAAAGTTTGAATTTCAAAATCTAAAAAATTGAAACAAAATTTCTAGATACTGGGTGATTTCAAATGAAAAAGTAGTCAACTGCAAAGTTGCAAATGTTTTAAGTATTACAATTTTGTTTTCTCCATATGAGCTTATTTGTAAAATTAAAAAATTTTATTTTAAATTATTTGTACTAGTGATAGGTTAAGAAAACCGCCAGTGTAACATATCTACACTCGCGGTTTTCTTAACTATGAGTTCTAGATTTACACCAGTGGTCCCTTAAGCCAACCTCCAACATTCATTCAATTTATTCTGGTGATTGTCTTAAGTCTACCGCTAGTGTAAATAGACGATTTATAAAGATATTGATGGGTATTGGTATACTTATGGAACACAAGAACACATGATGTATATTGATATATATACTGATCGAACACAAGAACACGCAAAACAACAACGAGTGATGAGCCATTAATTTTTTGCTAAAAAGATCAACGACGCACCAAATCAACTTTATGCAACATCTGAAGATGCATATCCATATAAGGCATGCATTGAATAAAGTACACAAGGTTAGGCTAAAATCTATAACTATTCCATATAGATGGCCTCTCATAATTTAGGTTTGTTTCTCCGTATCAAAGGTGAGAAGTCATTAAGTTTCTGCTAGAAATGAATAGTGCCCACCACACACTTGAATAAGGCCACAAGGCTATTCCAACTCTATAAGTACTGTCCATTAGATACGGGCCTTTTGGTACGCAACACACATGCACTCCTCCATAACCATGTCGTTCTACAAGAAACTAGCAATCGTTGGCTTCGTCTTGACCTTGCTCATTGTGTCACACCGTATGTATAGGGATTATTTCGTACAAGTTTCCAACAGAAGTTAAATTAATACGAGACACACTAGCTTGTAGCAAGTGTTGGCGAATATATATATGTCTGTATGTACTAGCGTTTGCTAAAAGTAGGACAATTTATTTTTTGGTTTCAGGCATGGAGGCGGCTGCAAAAATGTGCGATTCGATAGTGCAGAGACTCGTGTGCGGTGGATCAAACCCAGCCAGCACAGACAGGGCATGCTATGACGCGTGCACGGACTTGGGCTACATGGGTGGCGGCAAGTGCGACATGCACAAGCCGCAGCGTAATACATATAGATGTATATGTCGCAAGCCGTGTGCATCGGAGCAAACACAGGTGCAAAGCAGTACGTGGACGCCGGAGATATGAAGAGCCGGACGATCGAGTGATGCCTGATATTTAAACACCCACCATATATAAGAAATAAAATCTAAACATATTTGGATCGTTGTTATGCACATTTGTAATCCAAATTAATCAATGAACTAGCAACAGTTAGTTGTAGTTATCAAAAAGTTCGTCATGCATCAGGCCATTGATTAGACGGAGTCAATTGGATAAGAGAAAATTCTATAAAAAAAAATGGATAAAAGAAACAGCAGCGGTAGCACCACTAAACAAAAATAAGGTGCATGTTGCGCTTTCTGGTCCCTGCATAGGCAGGTGCAAAGCCAGTATTTTGACATAGGTGGAGATAGAAACTTTTTGGAATTAAGACAATTCTCATTTTGTAGAAATATTTATCTAAATATTTTATAGCATTTTGTTTTCATACAAATAATAATTTTGCACTTCGCTGACGAGCCTAGACGGCTGTGCAGGGTCACCGAGCGGTGGCTCTCCCACTGAGTACATATAGCAACCAAGTGAATAATCTTTCGTTAAAACTAAAAAAAAACCTGAAAACTAAAAAAAGGAACACTGAATAATATTTCAGTGAAAAAGAGAACAAAATTAATTAGCTCTAGGTCTCTAACCATCACTCTGACCAATCTAAACAAAATTAATTAGCTCTAGGTCTCTCCTTCACTCGACCAATCTAATTCTTAAGCCATGAAAAATCATGGTAATAACAAGAACAAAGTAGATAAGGAAGATAACAAGAAGACTAATCACAAATAATATAAACACTATTTGAGATTAATTCGGAGGGAGAGAAAAACCAAAACTACCTAAATAGAGGGTGTACTGTGGGGATGAACTAAATGTTTGGTAGACAATAATAAAAGGAACAAAAAAGATGGAGAAAATAATAGAAAGACTAATTATTAATTATATAAGATGGTATTAGAGAAGAAATTTAAGTACAAATAGCATCGTTAAATAGCTAATTAAAGTATTAAGTAACTAATTAAGCAAATGTTTTATGGGGAACATAGATATGTTGGGGGTGCCAGGCCCCCCTCAGTCCCCCTTCCCTCCACCACGACACACATGTAGGCGGTTAGTTTTGTGCGGTAGCCCCTGTATGTAAGCCAATACCATGGACAAGACCACTAGCTTAATCTCTATCTCTGTAAATAAAAAACTTCAAGTGTGGTCATCTACCCGACAACACCAAACCTGACATATGCCCTTTTCCCCTTCGCCATTTTTTTGTAACCGCCTACATGTGGGTCTCGACGTACAATCGCATGGAACTGTCACCCCCTCAATCCCTGAGATCTCTCTTGTGTGTGGCCTCAAATCAAATCACATTGCTTCCAGAGTCTCTTCCATCTCCCACCATGTGCTTGGGCCTTCGCATCCATGTCGGAGGAATTGCAGTGCCTCCGTAGTAGGCGCTAGGGCAACATCCATGATGCACGTTCCTCAACGCGGAGGCGAGCGCCACCTCTGCATCCACAATGTGCTGGGGCCTAGTGGCGGGCTGCATGCTCCCAAGGAGTTTATAATCAGTACCCGTCGACCATATTAGGGTTTAGGATTTTGCTTAGATGAATCTATCTTCAAACAATTTTGCCATGTATCAGTTTGTGGAACCCCAACTCATGTGCTTAATCCACCTTTGACCAAATTTAGTTGAGTTCTTTTGAGTTCTTGCTTATGTTGACTCGAAGGCAGGTATTAGCCTTCTCGACGAGGTCAACCTGGAAGTGATACTATTGATACTTAGGACAAATTTGGATTAACTACATTTATGATCAGATGTATTATCTAGCACTACTACAGAACCGACATTCACGGCCGGTACCATCACTGCTAGATTTTATTAAACCAACAGTGAAAGACACTTCAGTGTTGGTTCTGGGCTTCCCAATCAGAAAATGATTGGGAATGGCCAAGAACCGACATTGAAAGTCCACTTCACTGCCGGTTTATGGCTGGAATCGGTAGTGAGTGTATATCACTACCGATTCTAGCCAAGAACCGATGGTGATAAATTGACTACAAAAGGTTGTTGTCCTCTCCTCCCTCCTCTCTCCCATCCCGAGCACACCCATCAAGGAGGCGCATGTTTTCCCCAATCCCTCCATTGTTGCGGCCGTTCTTCACCACAAAGCTCTTGGATTTTGAAGCATGGGCATGATCTTCTTGCTTTAAGGTTAGTAACAAGCATCCACTCTGATTTTGTAGCTTAATTACCGTTGTTTTGATGGCTATATTGCTTGATTCTCATTCTAGTTGTTTCTCCATTTTAGAAAGGACTTTTCCAATTGGATTTTGTGGAAGACATCCAAGCAAATTGTGGTGAATCCATTATCCAAAAGGTTGGTTTCTATGAACCCATTTAAATTCCTAGCTAATTACATAGTGGTTTTGATGACTGTTAGTATGTGATGCTATAATTTGTTCTTGTAAGGAGTAGAGTAGATTCTTGGATTAATTTGATGAGCAAAATAATCCATGTGTCACCTACCAACACATTGTTTGGAGCTACATTGTTGTTCATGATTAAGTCTCTAATTTTAGTTTTTTTAAATTAGTGTACCCATGTTTATGTGGCATGGAGTAGAATAATTGTTCTTGATTAATGTACAATAATTGTTTTTTATGAGGCTACCAATTTCAATTTTCTAATAATTAGTGTAGAATTTTTTTTTCCAAAATGGGGTGACTAAATTAAATTAGTGTAGAATAAATTGTACTTTGGAGCTACAATTGTTGTTCATGAAGCTCCACTTGTTATTAGTTTCTCTGTAATTACTCTCCCTATTTTTAGGTGGCATGAAGTCTAAATATTTTTTTTGTGCAGGGATGGATCGAGGGTGGATGGACACGCGGTACATGGTTGGCGTCTGCAAGTTTCTCGCTGCTGCTAAAGCCGATGCGTGGATGAAACCCTGTATTCTGCCATGTAAAGATTGCAAAAATCAAAGTAAAAGGGGTAAAATTGAGTCTATACGAATACACTTGATAACCAGGGGGTTCATGCCAAACTATACAATATGGAGTATGCATGGGGAGCTTGGTGAGAATGTTCGGCAAGAAAACAATGATGATGTGGCCATGCCTGACCTAGCCCTCCACGAGGCTGTTACTAATGAGGAAACCATTGTCAACACGCAACATGTGGCTACTATTAATGATGTGTTTAGGAATACGCTAGCTGATGACAACGAGCATGACAATGGCATTTCTCAGCAGTTACGTAATGTAGAGAGTGGATTTCTTAGTGATAGACAGTTGAGAAAGCTAGAGATAATGAGACAATATAGCAAAGCACCATTGTATAAGGATTGTCAAGGCAACACTGTCGGCTTGAGCCACAAACCGGTAGTGTTGGCTCAATTGGTCAATGCCGGGTGACGCCAGAAACTAGCAGTGACATTTTATATCGCTGCTAGTTTGTATTTACCGGCAGTGATATGAACCCCCATCACTGCCGGTTTGGTTGTGCCGGTTCAAAATTCGGCAGAGTGATGTCTTGATCTGGGGTAGTGTAGGGATGAATATGGTATGGATATAATTCAAATATGTATTGGTCAGATATTGACATTTTTGCCAGATTTAATACGTATATAGATTTTAAAGTTCTCGACTTTGAATACAAGACATATAGTTCGGAGTTGAATTCGCATTCATATATTTACTCTATTTATTTAGTTAATATCATGTATCTACATTCTTGTCCATAATTTTGAAATAACAATATCATTATGCAAGTAGGTACTAAAGAATATTTAATATAATTTATAGGTACAAATGTAAAATGTTCAAACTAAATTGAATTAAGCATAATGTTTATATATGAATACTAAATTCTATATTATTAGTCTTCAATTATTTTTCATAGAGTACTTTAAATAGTTTCAATGATACATCATTAATAATATCAAAAGTAACAATTAGTCATCACAAAAATAGCATTTAAATAGTTTCACCATGTATACATATTCTTCATGAATACAGGTAATAGTCCGATGTTTCATAGTATTCCTGAAAATGCGGATCGAGAATCAGATAGATACAATTAACGAAAATCCGATTCAAAAAATATAATGAGTTATCCGTGTCAGAAACGGATGTAAATGCGGATATGCATGATCCTTTGAATATGAATACATCTATTTCCACTCCTGTTAATCTCCAACATTTATATGGTATTTGGTTTGAGCAATCCTACCATTCTAGATAGAGTGGTGCATCTTGAGTCTATTCCTTAGAATGACTCCACTTTTCGCGCTGGTACTAACTATTAGCGGGTGAGGAATGACGTGATGATGCATTAACTCATTCCATCCTATAAACAAACAAAGAAAAGTATTGAGTGAGAAGATAAACTCATTCCTCAAACCAAACACCCTATTAGATCCTCATATATCTATTTAGTCCGGACAACAAGGCAACCCCTATAAATACAGTGCACATGTTGTTTTGGAACACCACACTCCATTATATTACATCATGTTGTTCAACAAGAGAACTGTGGTTGCTGGCCTCAGCTTAGTCTTGCTCCTTGTGTCATGTTGTAAGTTCTATATGGATCGAGATTCATCAAGTCCCAAATATCTGCAAAATTCTTCTAAATATAAAGTTGGCTTCTGGGTATCGTCTAATAATCTTTTGTAGGCCACTTGGCGTGCAATAAGAACAAGGAATGCAGGACATATTGCATCAGTATTGGCTACACAACTGGTCACTGCAGCAAAATTGGCACCTTCACATGCGTATGCGTCAAGGACAGGCCTCCATTTGAGAAGCCAGCATCGCCGGGATGGGAACGTTCAACAACTGATGAGTTGCACGGGTTTCCTATAGGAAAATAAACAATGTAGATATGGGTGCGCACAAGTGTGTGACCAAGATCCCATGAAGTGGAATTATTTAATGAAGGCCCAAAAGACATATATATCCGAGCATCGTACGCTGACAGGGAATGAATGAACTATCCAAAAAATGACCTATTTTCCATCTATCCATCAGTGCATTCAACAAAATTAGTTGACCCGCAAGGATTTTTCTTTTCTACAGTATCATCACATAAGTTACCATTGTATGATGGTAGCTCTATGCTATTTCTTTTAGTAATTCTCTAATGCTTAATGTTTCCATGAGGAGTGATTAGGAATATATATATATATATATATATATATATATATATATATATATATATATATATAGATATATATATATATTTTGCTTATATTGGCATCACTACCACGCGTAATCCATTTAGAGCAACCGTCTGCTCCAACCATTCCTGAGCATTTGTCTCTAGAAATCGAGTATTTCTATAGGCAAGTTTTCAATAGGCCAAAGAATTAGATTTCTAGGGGTGGTGACCCGGCAGCATGACCTACCAGTAAAAATAATAAAACAAACAACAAAAAAAAGTAGCACTGGCACCATTTCAAGACCGGCCTTGTGAGCACCATTGCGCCCACCGCTGCTGTGTCCGCACCGCTACCGTCCCTGTGAGGTGCGCCGCCTAATATCCTGTGCCACACTTGCTAGGCCTTACCCGGCCAGGCTGCTACCTCTGCCACACCCGCCCTCCACTGCCTTGCCCCGCCGCAGCCATGCCTGCAACATTGCCATCATCCCCTAGGCACGCGTTGTCCACCGTCATGTATGTGTGCAGTGCCTGCTCGGCCTTGCTGGCACCCGGACCATTGCCATGTGCCACGCATGCTATCATGGCTCATAGCCACCGTGTGCCTCGTTGCGGCAAGGATGGCTTCATTCATTGCCACTGTGCGCCATGCCATTGCCGAGGACAACCTACCTTGCCCAGCGCGAGCTACCCTGTACCACCGGGGGAGAGGAAGTAGAGGTGGAAAAAAAATTCTCAGCAGCACGTCTGTAATCCACATCTGCTGCATACTGAGTCTCAGCATACGACGCGTTGTCCAAACGTCGCAAGCTGATGCTACCGTATGCAGTGGATAGAGTCTACAGACGCGATGCAGGGAAATTTTCCCGTACAGGTAGGGGGGGGGGGGGGGGGGCAGGGAGGGGTTAGGACTTAGGATAGGTGACCAGAAATTAAAAAAAGTGTCTCTAGAAATGTAATTTTACAGGCAGTTAAAAAGTTAGGGTCTTTCTCTCTATTCATAGATGCACATATAGAAATATAGATCTGTATCTTGAAAATAAAACTGTTTATATATAGCCACTTAAAAGCACATATAGATCAAAACATCTTAATCCCGGAGAACAATCTGGTCGCATTATTTTCTTTTGACATGAAGGAGCGCGCTGAAGGTAGCAGCATGTACTGCATGTTGGATTTAATTGGACTAGTCCCATTTTTATTCAACAATTAAATCAAATAATAATTCCAAGACTATGGTTAATGTTGGGTGTAATAAGCATGGTCCTTTATGCCGCTAGTGTAACTGACGTCTTGATGGGTGTCAAGTTTATGATGACCATTATATGCTAGTGGGTCATGATGTCTTAGTGTTTCTGTTACTAGTAACGAACAATTGATTTGTCGGTTTCATAAGTTACTGGTAGCGGACGCGCTATGATGACCACTGTCTCTTCATGCGCCTGGCTCTTCATCTTCGTGTTCTCTTGTTCGCGAGGGAAGAACGCATAGCCAAGAACACCACCACACTGCTGTTGTGTTGCTCTCTGTCATTGTCATCCCAATCCTCTGCGCGCACGAAGAGTTGGGAGAGCAGGCCTCCGGAATTGCCGTCCGCATAGCGACACCTGCTTGGGTGTGCGGATGATCAGGTTTTTGGGGAGAGTCTCTGCGACTGCTTGCTAGCTTCCTTGGATCATTCTTCCAGGTGACTGCCAACGTCTTCTTCTTCTTCTTCCTCAGATCGTCTACTTCTCGGTTGACGTTCGAGGAACTACACTGTGAAATCGTCCTGCATCGACTATGGTACATGACATCGAGCAATGCACTATGTCGACTAGTGCGCATGGAGCCACCGGTGCCTTGAGCATAGGTCTCTCCGCTCGGTATAATTCTATTCTTGAAATTGTTAAATTCAATATATTTTCTGCTATGATCTGTATGTCGTTCATGTTCATATTTGCTAGTAGTGCAAGTAGTAACATCACATACGTGCACATACATGTTGTCACCAATTTCCTATGGAGTTTCTGGATTAAATTAAACATGAAAATGCCTAAATTCCTAATAATCTAAAAACCTGATATTAGGCAAATTTCTTTGAGTAGTTTTGGTACTGCATTGAAGCCGGATGATTTTGATGGCACAAATTATAAGAGATAGTGTGCTAAGATGGTCCTGTGGTTGACTACAATGAATTGCTATCACGCTGCACAGGGAAAGCCCGAACAATTCACTCCTAAATAGGAGCAAAAGTTCGCGGCTGCCGATAACCTATTACGAGGTGCCGTGATTAGTGCTCTTCATAGCAAATACGAGGACAATTACATCATATGTACAATAGGCAAAGAATTATGGGATGCACTTGATGCTCTGTTCGATGTTTCTGATGCTGATAGTGAGCTGTATATCATGGAGCAGCTGTATGACTATAAAATGGTTGATTATCGCTCAGTAGCATAATAGGCTCCTGAGATACAGTCACCGGCTAAGGAACTTGAGCAGTTTCCATGTGTGTTGCCCGACAAGTCTATGGTCGACGGTATTATCGCTAAGCTGCCACCTTCTTAGAGGGATTTTGCTACATCTCTAAAGCACAAGAGACAACAGTTTAGCGTGGCTGAGCTTATTGGGTCTCTTGATGTTGAGGAGAGGGCGAGAGCAAAAGACAACCGTGGAAAAGGAGTTGAGACTTCTGTTGCCAATATGGTGCAGAGGAAAAACAACCATGCATCTCGCAATAAATAAAGAAGAAAAACAAGCAGGAGAACGGCTTGAAACCTAAGCAAACAACCAATTTTATGAAGAAAAAGAACAAAGAAGGTGGTTGCTTTATTTGCGGGAGGGAGGAGCACGTGCGCCCAAACTGCAAATTTAAGCAACAAAAGAAATCAGCAAACATGGTTGTTAGCGAGGCTAAAGGAGGAACATCTGGGTACGGAAATTCTTTACCTACTCTTCTTTTAGTTTGTCATTCGCCTGAGTGGTGGATGGACACTGGCCCAATATTCATGTGTGTGCTGATACTTATTTGTTTTTGAGCCTTGCTGATGGGGAACATGTCCCATGCACGTGTTCTTGGTGTTGGTACAATCATTCTAAAGTTTACTTTCAGGAAAGACGGTGTTGTTGAAGAACGTGCAGTATGTCCCCTCAATCAAAAGGAATCTAGTTAGTGGCTCTAAATTGTGTCGTGATGGTTAGAAAATTGTCTTCGAGTCAAATAAATGTCTACTGTCAAAGTATGGGATATTTGTTGGTAAAATTATAGTTGTGGAGGCTTGTTCCGCTTATCTTTGCATGATGATTTGTGTAATAAGGTTGTGAACAATTCTATTATCAACTATTTGGCATTCACGACTTTGTCATGTTAATTTTGGTTGTCTATCATGGCTAGCAAATCTGAATATAATCCAAAATTTTAATTTAGCCAAAGGTTCTAAGTGCCATGTGTGTGTGCAATCTAAGCAACCCCGCAAGCCTCACAAGGCTACAGAAGCGAGGAACTTGGCGCAATTAGAACAAGTTCATTCCGATCTGTGCGAGATGAATGGCAAATTGACTAAAGGTGGCAAAAAATACTTCATGACATTTACAGATGATTGTACAAGATTTTGCTACATGTACTTGCTAAAAATCAAATGATGAAGCGTTGCATTATTTTAAGACATAAAGTTCATGTAGAAAATCAACTTGAGAGGAAAATTAAACGCTTAAGGTCGGATTGTGGCGGCAAATACTTTTCAAGTGATTTTTCTGAATTCTGCGTAGAACATGGAATTATTCATGAGAGGACACTGCCATACTCACCACAATCCAACAAGATTATAGAAACAAAGAACTGCACCCTAACTGAGTTAGTTAGTGCCTTGTTGGAGACAGTGTGACTATCAAAGCAATGGTGGGGTGAGGCTGTTTTGACCACCTGTCTAAGCAACGGTGGGGTGAGGCCATTTTGACTGCATGTCATGTCCTAAATTGAGTTCCTACAAAGAATAAAAAAATCACACCATTCGAGGAACGAGAGAAGAAAAGATTAAATCTCTCTCATTTGCGTACTTGGTGTTACTTGGCCAAGGTGAATGTGCCAATTAACAAGAAGCGCAAACTTAGTCCTAAAACTATTGACTGTGTATTCCTTGATTATGCTATTCACAACGTTGGATATAGTTTCTTAATAATAAATTCTAGAGTACCCAACATGCTTGTTGGTACTATAATGGAGTCCAGAGATGCTACATTTTTTGAAACTAAGTTTCCTATGAAAAATGCACCCAACACATCTAGTCATGAACCTATAATACCCCATGAGCAATTTATTCTGATAGAACATTTTGAGGAAACCCCTGTGCAAAATCTTGAGGAGGATGACATTGTAGTCACTCGAAAGATTAAGAGAGAAAGGACTACAAAGTCTTTTTGTGATGGCTACATTGTGTACCTTGTGGATGACACACCAAGAACCATTGAAGAGGCATATTCTCTCTTGATGCTGACCTTTGGAAGGAAGCAGCATGGAATGAGATGGATTCAATTATGTCCAATGGAACTTGGGAAGTTGTTGAACATCCTTATGGGTGTAACCTATAGGATACAAAAGGGTATTCAAGAAAAGGCTTAGGCCTGATGGTACTATTGAGAGGTACATGGCAATGCTTGTGGCCAAGGGTTATACCGAGAAAGAAGTTGAAGATTTCTTTGATTCTTATTCACCTGTTGCTCGATTGACCACAATTCGAGTATTACTTTCTCTTGCAGCCTCACATAGTCTTCTCATTCATCAGATGGATGTTAAGACATCTTTCCTAAATGGAGAGTTAGAGGAGATCTATATGGATCAGGTATATGGATTTGTAGCAAATGGTCAAGAAGGCATGGTGTGTAAATTATTGAAGTCCTTATATGGCCTGAAACAAGCTCCTAACAATGGCATGAGAAGTTTGATAGAACTTTGACATTTGTCAGCTTTGTTGTGAATGAAGGTGACAAATGTGTGCACTATCGGTATGGTGGGGGCAAAGGTATGATCTTGTGTTTATATATTGATGACATACTAATATTTGGAAATAGCCTTGATGTGATCAAGGGGGTTAAATAATTTATGTCTAATAATTTTGAGATGAAAGTTTTGGGAGAGGCTGATGTTATTCTTAATATCAAGCTGTTACGAGAAGGCAATGGTGGGGTTACATTTCTACAACCCCAATATGTGGAAAAAGTTTTAAGTCGCTTTGGGTTTAGTGACTGTCAGCCAGCTCCTACGCCTTATGACCCTAGGGTTCTATTGAGGAAAAATCACAGAATATCAACGGATCAATTCAGAAACTCCCAAATTATTGGTTTGCTTATGTATCTGGCTAGGGCTACAAGGCCTGATATCTTGTTTGTTGTGAGCAAACTAAGCCGGTTTCTATCTAATTCAGGAGATAATCATTGGCGTGCTCTTGAGAGAGTAATGCGCTACCTGAAAGGTACTGTGATTCGAACTGGATATCTCATGCTAATGAGGTTCACACCATAAGTGGATATGTGTTTCTGCTTGGAGGTGGTGTTGTTTCATGAAAGTCAGCAATTTTCTGATGGTTTCATCAATTATCCAAAACCAAACTAGGGCTTTCAACATGTTGTCACCAATTTGCTATGGAGTTTTTGGATTAAATTAAACATAAAAATACCTAAATTCCTAACATGTACATCACCATAGAGTGCTCCACACTTCTGCCTTCGGGCCATACTCGCCAGCAAGATAGCAACCATCTCATACATCCTTCATAGGCTCCATTTGGTAGGGCTTCACTTCACTAACGAAGCTATTTTTTTGGCTTCAGCTCCACGAAAAGCTCCACCGGTGGAGCCGAACCCATTTTGGTGACCCGTTTGGCAAAACAGCTCCTCATGATAGATGAAATTGCTAAAATGTCTATAACACCCTTCTTCTCTCTTTCTTTCTTCTCCCCTCGCTCTTTCTCCAGGAGACTGCAACCTCATGCTCCTCCCTCAGCGGCCGTGTGCTCCTCCCCGGTAGCCAGCGTGCACCTGCCCGGTGGCCGCGCTCCCTCCCTAGGCGGGTGGCACCGGCTGCCCGACGGCTACGCCCCTCCCCCGGCAAGCGGCACGCCTCATGCCGGCAGCCGCGCCTCCTTCGTTGTTCTCAGTCTCTGAGAGACCGCAACATCATGCTCCTCCCCACTAGCAGCCGCACTCTCCTCCCCTGGCGGTTGGTGCGCACCTGTCTGGTGGCCGCACTTCCTCCCCCACGGGGCGTCATGCCTCTCCAAGGTAGCCACGCCCCCTCCATCGGCGTGCCTGCATGTAGTGGCCATGCGCTCCGGCACACACACGGACGAGCGCGTGCGTGTTTCGGCTAGCCACGCCCTCCAACATCACTATTAGAATTTTGTTAATCTGTGATGAAAAATTTCCATCACATATCACAAAAAAACCGTCACCAAGCAGCATCTGTGATGGTTTTAGATATCATCATGGATTAACCTACGTGACGGTTTGTCCAAAACCGTCACGAGTTAACGGAATCGATGACGGACTTAAACCATTACGGTAGAGCCCGGGGCCTAGTTAACACAACCCAAGCCCATTTCCTGCGACGAAAAATAACCGTTATGGATGAATTACCATATCATCATTGATGTTTACATGGATGCTTACGTGGATGCTTACATGGCTGATGACATCACCAGCCCATTCATTACTGGGCCAATACAATAAGTGGGCCACCAAGTTCAACCATGGGCGGTCTAGTTATTTCAGCCCAGCCCAACATTGGCCCGGCCATGAAATATTGGCATTTGTATAAAGCAAATAAAAAAATACCAATTTTCATCCCCATTTTAACAATTACTATTCTAGCTCACGAGAAGCCTTAAGGCCCGTATAGACAACATTATAATTTTGTGAACACATCAAGTTATACCAAGCTTATTCCAGCATATTGATACAAATAATAAGTCATGTTTTCATCCAAAATCACAGCAAATACAAAGTCACATGTTTCATACAAGTTAAACTTCATATCACATTAGCTACTCTAGGTACCAACAAATGCATTTGCCGAGATGCTCTGCTCCTCTCCACCTGCCGTTGCTCCTCTCAAGCTCTGAAAACAGAAATATAAATGCAAGACAATAATACACTAAAACCATAGAAGTAGAGAGCTTAAAACTCTCTGAATAGAGCTATTTTAAAATGTCTGCAACCTACAGTTAGAACTGGCCAGAATAAACGGGTCATTGCAAATTTAATCCAAGCTATTCACGTGAGGGACTATGACTATTAATTAATATAATAGAGACCATTAATGATTGCTCTCGTGATCGCTTATCACAGTTGCACGAAAAAGACAATTCATAGAATGAAACCTGTGCCAAGTGATGCACTATGAGAACTGAACTAACTTCACAAAATTCAGAAACTAAAACTCTAAATATTGATTGAACTATCTGCTAAAATCCTGAAAACTGAAACAAACTGCAGAACAAAAATTCACTCACTGAAGACCAACTTGCAGTTAGACAGTTGCCTGCTACTATAGCTGCACTTGAATTTTTTTTTCACTTCTATCAATACATCAGGTTGTCATGGATAACAAACAAAACAATATAATAAAACCTACATCAATGTAGAGAACTTGTATTTATCTACCAGGGCAAACAGAAGTCACCTAGTGCAATGCAAAGTGCAATAACTCAAATGGCAATTTGCCGGATGACTCATAACCCTTGTGTAAGCTGCAAAGGTCACAGTGTGGTTTTAGAATATGCTAGCTACTGAAAATATATGGGATCAATTTTTGTATAGAAATATTTTCCCAAATATTACGTCTCAACCATTCACCAAATAGGGCAAAAGGAAAAGAAATTTATATCTTTACCATAAATTGGATAGGTAACGAAGCAATGCTTACTGTAAAGAGAAGGATTGGTACGGTGGTACCTGCACCTATTCCACACGGAGGTGGATGACAAGCTCAAACTGCCAAGGATTTCGTGGGTCAGATTTGAGATGGAGAGCAAGATACAGATCGATATGGGAGAAGACATAGAGGTAAGACCAATGAAAATGGAAAACAGAATCTGCTCGGATGTACCCCCGCAGTCCGAGTTTTAAGAAAGTTTAGATATTATTACAATTATTTTATGATACTTTGGAGATGGGAAGATGAATTGTCCCTAGCAAACAAATGTTTTGTTCGTCTAACTTCAAGATATGGAATAGAGTGATTCATGTGATCCAGCTCAGGAGAATGGGGAGTTAGCAGAATGGGCTAAATGCGGCCCAGTTCAGGAGATTGGCTGCCCATTCGAAAAAAGGAACATTTTCTATGTGTTTCCATATAGGTTTAAGTGTGGCATTAAACTTAGTGACTCTAATAAAAACAATTATATCATTAAGTGGTCAAAAAATACTAAAAATTAGCATGAGGTAATCGTACGGATGTATAAGTTCTCATAAAAAAATTAAGCAATTTCAATAAAGTGTGACTATACATCTTTTACAAATACAAACACCTTTCACTTAGTCGTATAACTATGTGTGAGTTGTATCCATTTGTGAACAATGTGCAATATTGTTTTGTTAAAATCATTTGAAATTTTTATGCAATGATTGTATACTAAAATCGTATCGTCATGTAAGTTTGTAGATTTTTCTAATCAAGTTTACATTATTATATTTATTAAATGGTAATTCAAGAAATAATTACAATAATTACTAAACTTGGTCTGAAAATTCTTCAAATTGACACAAAAACATATTTTGGATCTATAAGTATTGCATAAAAAATTCACGTAATTTTAATAAAGTGATTTGCATCCTTCACAAATATAAACATCTTTCACTTAGCCACATAACTATATGAGAGAGATATCTATTTTGGGATAGTAAACGATTTTGGGATTGTACACAATTTTAAACAAAAAAGTTGTTAACAACAAACTTGTTGAACCCATCGAGATCTATAACTTTTGTTTTAGACATTTCTCCATCGCACTTTGTTTGAATAATTCGAAATTTGAATTTCAAATTTTGAGAACTTCAAATAGAATTTTGGGCTAGTAAATGATTTCAAATGAAAAAGTTGTCAACAAGAAAGTTGAAGAACTCATCGAGATTTACATCTTTGGTTTTGATCATTTCTTCATCCGAGTTCATGTGAGTAATTCAAAATTTTAATTTCAAAACTTGATATGGTTATTTTCATGTGTATAAGTAACCGGTAACAATATAAACTATGTATGAACACCAAATGAAGTAAATGGACATAGTCACTTAGTTATGATTTTCATGGTGTGGTTTGGTCCCGTGTACATATACTAACTTGTTTATTTGCTATACAACACGAACACCTGCGTAGTGCATTGGTCAGGCAGCTTGGTTTCCAACCTTTGGGTCCCAGGTTTGATTCCTGAGTGTCACATGTTTTTCTCCTTTTTTTTTGAGGCCATCTGCTGCATTAGTGTTGAGCTAGCCCGCTGCAACAGTGCCAGCAAAAATAAAAGAGATGGGCCGCGCACGCAAAAAAAAAAAAAAAAAAAAATGAACACCCAAAGGTCTTGTTCGGTAGGTGCTGTGTTCAAACCCTTGCTGTTGAGTAATTTTTTTTTTCCAATTTGTTATTTAACCTGTTTGCTTTTTTTCAATTGGTTACTTAACCTGTTTGCTCTCATTGATGACGTGGTGACTTGGAACCGCAGATACCAGCTTATGAGTGGACCGGTAGCCATGGCAGACACCACTAGAAATACAACAATTTAGTTCCACCTTCTATAATATGGAAGTACTTCAGTGGTAAGGCATTTGGAGTTGCTCTTTGAGCTCACATGGGTTCAATTCGTATGTGCTTCAGATTCAGATTATTGATTTTTTTTTGCCATCCGCACCATATAAATGCAAAAAAAATTCAGATTTGTTTGCCATCCGTACCACATAAATGCAAAAAAAAAATTTATTTTTACTGTATGCACCCAAAAGCCCATATACATACAAAAATATTTTTAGTTTTACCGTATGCACCCAAAAGCCTATATACATGCAAAAATGTAATAAAATTATTTGGTTCATGATAATAAAAAAAACAAGAGGTACCTATTTGGTTCATGATTATTTTTCTTTGCACTAAATATATGTTAGCGGACCTATTGTTTTGGGCTAACTAGAGTATGACAAATTTAAAATCATACACTGTGACGATCCGGATAAAACCGTCACAAATTATTGAGCCGGGAATACCCACATGACGGAAAAAATATCGCCATGGATTGAGTCTGTCAGTGACGGTTTGTAAATCCGTCACCGAGAATCCGTCACGGATTAACAAGTTTCTCGTAGTGAACGGCCATGCGCTCTGGCGGCCTTTGCGCTCTGGCGGCCACGCCCAAACCGTACACCCCATGCCATTGTGCCTCAACACCCATGAGCCTCGACCTAGGGCAATCTGGTTTTTCATCCTTGTTGTGTCCCACGTAGGCAAGGTGAATCCGGATGAAGCCATTTTTTTTGGCTCCATCCCATCCTAAACCTCTGTGAGAGTAGTTTTTAAGGGGCTTCACCGGTGAAGTGGTTTTATTTTACCCTATTTAGCAGAAAACAGCTCCAAACGACTCATGAAGCCGGTGGAGAAGCCATGCCAAATGGGGCCTTAGTGAGGCATCACCATTATTCCCCACCAGCCCCTCCACGTGGCCAAGCCCACAATGTTGAATTGAACTTAGCATACAAAAACAAGAATTTTCGGAGGCTCATAATTTGATTTACAGAGACAATTATATTGACTACCATCTCTAAAAATCATTTGGAGCCCAAATAAGTTAAGCTCATCTCTATAAAAAAGTGCACTCCCTCTATCCATAAATGCATAAAACTTTAGCATTTAAAATTGTCCAAAGTTGTAATTAATTTATGGGTTAACCCTACACTTCCCTCAATGCCTGTTGTTTCAATTATAGCACCTACCAATGGAATATTTATATTTAAACATAATTATCATATGCCATTTATGTCACCGGCAGAAAAGGAAGATGCTGAATTGCATATCTATAATCTTTGTGATTAATTGAGGCATCATAGTCATTTCCATTTCTCCATAGTCTTTTCTAGGAAAAAAAGGAAAGTGCTTTCATTTATGGACAACGAGCAAGTATAGCATCTAATATTTCCATTCCCACATCAACCTGGGGTGCTTGGTTTGAGGATTGGGTTAGTCTATCATCTTCTCATTTCTCACTTTTTTAATTGATTTCTGGAATGGAATGGATTTATGTATCGTTATCTCATTACTTGCAGTCTAATGATTTGTACTGGTGTGAGGAATGAAGTCATTCTATCAAATTTGAGGAATGGACTTGTGATACACTACCATATTTAGAATGGTTTGATTCCTCAAACCAAACAGCCACATCCATATAGAGATAAAATTAGTACAGTGAATTCATTGATGATGTGTAGGCCGCCACCATCATCCTTCTATAAATCAAACACAACACATACAACCTCTTTTTGGCAAGGAACGTCACTCATCCGTACAAGGTACAATCATGCCCTCCCACAAGCAACTAGTGGCCTCTGGCTTCACCCTGGCCCTGCTCCTCACGTCACATTGTAAGTGGCGAGGAAATAGAAATTCAGTTTCAAAATTTATGCAAAATTTGCACGAAGCACACTAGCTGATGCTTCATCATCAAAATCTACATAAAAAGAAAGTGTTGTGGTTGCAGCTGGAGCTGAGGCAACAGGGACAGGAGGACTATGCGAATCGCGGTTGCACTGGTCTATCTGCAAGGCCAATTGGATGTGTACGGCCTTGTGCTGTGTCGCCATGAGAGGCTACACTGGTGGCTACTGCTCTAGCTATACGGACACAAGCCAAGTTGCGCCTGCTTGGCTAGGTTTTCACTCGTGTGTCTGCACCAAGGTGTGCGATGGCGGGCCACCGCCGGAGCCTTGGGTCCAGCCACCATCAACGCCTGGGGTTCAGCCTCCGCCCATGCCAACTCCTTCGGTACAGCCTCCACCGATGCCTACTCCTTGGGTGAAGCCTCCACCGATGCCGACGCCTTGGGTCCAGCCTCCGCCGATGCCGCCTTGTTTCAATCCTCTGCCGATGCCGACGCCATGTTTCAAGCCTCCACTAATGCCAACGCCATGGGTCCAGCCTCCGCCAATGCCAACGCCTTGTGTCAAGGCTCCACCGATGCCAACGCCTTGTGTCAAGCCTCCACCGATGCCGACACCTTGGGTCGAGCCTCCACCGACACCTGGGGTTCAGCCTCTGCCAGTGCCGATGCCTTGGGTCCAACCTTGGCCGATGCCGACGCCTTGGGTCAAGCCTCCAGCAGAGAAGCAACCAGTCAACCACCGCTGCCGGGGTGCTCAACTAATGGAGTAGTTGGGGACTGAGGAATGTGAAATAAATATGGAGAGATGGCATTTATAGATTTGGGTTTGTTTTCAATAGATCTGATTCCTGTTAATTATTTCAACTGGTCATCTAAATCTTACAGCGTCTGTGTTTCATCTAATAAAATTATTGCAATGCAAGTTAATGGAATGATCCCATAGTCTAGCATCTCTTGGTTGTAACATGTAATTGCTCTCAACTCTCCGGCCTGCTCTGGGATGGTGCGCTGGAGTTTGTTGAGAACCTGGTGTTTGAAGATCATCTTCGGTCTATAAGTTAATGGAATGATCTATTCTTCTAAAAAAATAAATTAATTGCAATGCAAGTTTATTTGAACTTTTTTACAACATCTCTTGCATAGTGAGATAACATTGTTGAGTAAAAACTGTCCATTATCATTAATGGTTAGTCAATAGGTTCCTACTTTTTTATATATAAATTATGGACTCCGGCTTATGGATGTGCACCATTGGATATGCACAGAGACGGTGCAGAACAGTAGAGAGACGGCAGGAGAGAGATGTTGTGCAGCATTGTTTAGTGTGTATGAGAAAATTGAGGAGAACGATAAAGTCTTCATATTGGCTTCATTCTTACCACCATCGCGGGAGCAGTTAGTGATGAATATTCTTGCCGAGAAGACTACTCACAACTTCAATGAGACAGTTGTCTACCTGCTAGAGGCGGAGTCCTTGAAGAAGCTGCAGGAATCTTTATTTTCAGGTTATCAGGCTTTGACTGTTTCAAGTGGAGCAAGAAAAGTCATGAATCATGGGAAGAAGAAAGGCAAGAACAAGGGACAATGTACATGCTATCTATGTGACAAAGTTGGTCACATGATAATCAAGGACGTAGTGTCCAGCTTTGAAGACTATGAGAGGAGCAAGTGAGAATGAAAGTGATGTACTTACCGTCAATGAACCAGGTACTATTCTTGATTGGATATATTAGATTTAGGTAGTTGTTTCCATATATGTTCGGTGAGGGAGATGTTTGATGAAGGATCTCTACACCCGGCAAATGGAACTGTTCAATTAGTGGATTGCAAGGAGTATGCAGGATATTGATGGGAGTTCAATGTATCCTAGGCTTGAAGAAGAATATAATATTTGTAAGGTTGCTAAAACTTCAAGGTTGTGGCTTATAGCTTCAAGGTGGAGTCGTGCAAGTTACTTGCAAAGGGCAGGTAATTATGAAATGTATCTGGAATAATGGAGGCTACCGATTGATAGGAAATCTTAAGCGCGGTGCAACCATGAGGAGATTCGGTAAAAATGCTAATAAGGAGAAGGAAGTTGTCTCATCAACGATGAGTTCTCAAATCTTAATTTGCGGTCAAGTGCAAGGCTGCAAAGATGGTTGCAAAATCTAATAGTAGTAGACGTGAAGCTGAGAGCAGTTGGAAGAAGGAAGACATGGTGGGACCAACCATGCAGTACCAACGAGCAGGTGGAGTTTGGAGGTGGTACAAACCTATGGCATGGAGGGTCATAGGAGAAGGTGGTGTGGTTAACCGAACGAAGAAATTCCCAGGTGGAAGGTTCATGCACTACAGCCAGGAACTGACACGCACATTCTGGAGATGTGTATGAGCTCCTGTGGTGTGTGTACTTTCGAGGTGGGACTATAAATAAAAAGGGAGCCAATTTGGAGCGAATTCTTATGGGAGCACGATGACTTCAAAGGATTAGAGTCAAGGTGGAGATTGTTGTATGGTGAATCAAATCCTACTTGTAATAAGACTCAATAGAGATGTACTATTAGGACTTCTTTTATTAGGACTTGAGTGTAGAATCGTACTAAGAGTAGGACTCCTACTTGCATGTATGAGGGGCCATATAGGCGACTATATAAACAAGGGGTAAAGGCCATAGGTATCAACCAAGCCAACATAAGGGTCTCATTCAAGGCTTGCAAGGAGCAATATGGAGAGCTCAAGCGGATTAGGCTCCAAGTTCTATTGCACAAGATTCTTGTATAGGATTATGAGAGAGCGGCAATCAATTGTGCTCTTTTGGAGTTGTGCTAATAGAATTTGCGGCCGGCTTCGCCAAAATTATTCTATTCTCTTGTCGTGGTTGCTTCAATATCGTTGTCTAGGTGTAACACCGTAAAATTTGCATCATTTCAAAATAGGTTAATTTGACTTATTTATGCATTTTTGTGAGCAATTGAAATACATGCTGCTGCATTTTTAGAGAAATAATAACTTTTGTTAAATTAAAATCAACTATAAGGTCTAGATACATGTGTTGTGCATACATGCTGCTGCATATTATTTTGTATTGAGTGGTTTGATTCAAAACTCAAAAGAGAATTCAAAAATACATTTGAAAAACTCTTTGGAAATTTAGAAAATAAATTGAAAAGGAATTTTACTTCTCCCTCTCACTCTCTTTGGCTTTTTGGCCCGCTCAGCCACACTCTCCCTGCAGCCCAGCTCCACTCCCGCGGCCCAGTTAAACGGGCTAGCCCAGCATGCCGTGTGGGCGCTCTCCCTCTCTCTCTCTTGGCGCTGACAGCCCAGCCCCATGCCTTGAGCCACTTACTACCGGGACCCATAGGTCAGGGTCATCTCCTACCCCGAGTCTTGCCCGAGCCGGACTCTCCCTCCGATGGAAATCACTGCCCCACCTCCAATTCCTCTGGGATTTGGCGTGCTACCCACGCCATAGCCCCTACGCCACACCGCCTACTCCTAACCCTAGAGCAAGCGCCACCCTCGCCTAAAGCTCACAACATCGTCGCAAGCCCTAATCCGCTGCTGTCGAGTTTGCCCGCGCTTCCGTCGCTTCAACGCAGTCGTAAGCTCTTCTTCGAGCTTCGCGTTGGTTTTGCGAAGCCACCGAACCCCTTCTTTCTCTTTTCCTCATTTTGGTTTGTTCACCTCACTCCACCGACGTCTGCAGGAGATCCGTCGCCGCCGTTCCGAGCCGCTCATCACCTTCGATCTATCTCCACCTTCGTTTTCGGCCTTGGTCCCCTCTATCTCCCCGTGCTTTCGTTTTGACCGGTGATGTCCGGGATGTCGAAAATGACGAACGCCAGCGATGACCTCTGCTTATTCCGGCCGTACGCCGCCGTCTCAGCTCGCCACCGGCGGCTCTCTCTCCCTTCATCTAATCTAGGCCGTCCCGATCTAATCCAACGGCTCATATTCCACCATACCCCTTCGCTGGTCTTTTTGCTAAAGAGACCCTCTATTTTGTTTAAATAGAACCCACAATCCATAGTGTATTCCTAGAATACATATTCCCTTTCTGAAGACGTAGATTCCCCTCTGTTAGATTGAAAATACGTTTTCTCTATTTACAGATCTGCCACTGATTTTGTTTTTATCATAAAAACTTTGTTTTAACTCCGTTTAAGTTGCGTCACATTCGTAATTGCGTAATCTACATGTTCATACTACTGTTAAACATGTTTTCAACTATTGAAATTTGAGGTTAGGTTTAATCTATTATTTTACTAAAGGAAAACTTGTTTAATTCATAACTTCTTCGTTATAGCTCTGATTTTTGTGATCTTCGCGTCTGTGTGTTCATAGCGAGATGTAGATTCGTTTTACAAAATTTTCATCTTGATTCTATACTGTTGGTGTACTGTTATAATTATAGATTTGTTTGCTTTGCATGATTGTCTCGGGATGCTTGTGTGTTGCTGTATTGATCGAGTATAGACGGTGAGTAATTCATGGGAGATCCAGAGTACTACTTTGATGAGCAGGGTCTGCAGGAACGCTTTGATCAAGACAAGTATATCATGGGATCATCCTTGTTACCTATTCACCTTTAATCACATAATTCATACTGCATGTGTCTACCTCGATTACCACTAAGGATTTCCTAGCTTTTATATCTTGTACCTTGACACCCGTGGGACATTGCATTGGGTAGTATGATGCTAGTGCTCTAATTCAATAACCATGATCTTGTAACTTGACTAATGGTATATGCAATTAACGTTAAAATATGATTTTTAACAACTTGAAATAAGGGGGCTAGAGCCTTTTTTTGTGGTGCTCTTGATTCCTCTCCCCAAGGACTTATATGTAACTGTAAGTGATCACCCAGGACTTATAGTACAATCATGAGAGCTATGGTTTCGGCTTTGGCTTTAGCTAAGTAAACAGAGCTTTTCTAGCTTGTTAGTGGTTACCTTAAGGTGCAAAAGGATAGGCCTAGGTTGCAGAATGGCTTGCTGTCTCTCAGGGTGTGTATAACCTGCGTGGAATGTGCCACTCTGTTAGAGGGGCTCCATTCGCCTAGCTGTTGAAACCTAGCGGCTACTAACTTGTTAGAGGGACTTTCGAAAGGCTTCATATTGAACCTTACCGACCTTCCTTGGTAGTGGGTCAAGAGGTTGATCACCTCGGACAAAAGGACAAATCATGACTCATGGTGAAAGTGTACAACCTCTGCAGAGTATAAAACTGGTATATCAGCCGTGCTCACAGACACGAGCTGCCTGGACTCCTTATGGAATAGATGGACACTAATGATTATTGTTTCTTGCTATACATTATTCTTGTTTATATGATCATGTGGCTATTTGTGGCTTATGCTAAACTTGTTGCTACTCAATTGCTAAAATTGTGACTTATTAAAAGCTAATCGCAGTAAACTAGTGTCAAGCTTTTGAGCCTCATGAAACCCATGTTACACTTGTTAAGTACGAGATGTACTTATGCTTGTTTATTTTCATTATTTGGATAATAATCCCGGATAGGTAACAGATTGCTATGATAATGATGACTTTCCTGAAGATTACTAGTCTTGTGGTCAACCAGTTGATGTCCCTGTGCTATGGAGCTTCCACGAGAGAGTTATCTTAATATTTCCGCCATATTTATGTGAAGACTATGTGATAATATTCGTGATGTAATAAACACTTGTGATGGTACTTTCTATAATTTGTCGGCTTATGTGTGTGATTGATCTCTGGGCGCACATAAGATTATGCATCCCATTTTATCCTTAAAATTGGGTGTGACACTAGGGTTTTTTCTACGCGATTCGACTACATCATTCTTGATATGGTGCAAGCTTGCATAATACTCATAATATCCTTTCTAAGATCCGAGGGCTGCTGCGCAAGGGTATCAGATTCTAACCGTTTTCATGTGAAATACACCCACGTGTATCCACAAGGCCAGCCTCGGGCATTGCTTACTTACCACTTTGCATTAGAGTCA
The DNA here is from genome assembly GCF_019320115.1 of Miscanthus floridulus. Classification (NCBI taxonomy): domain Eukaryota; kingdom Viridiplantae; phylum Streptophyta; class Magnoliopsida; order Poales; family Poaceae; genus Miscanthus; species Miscanthus floridulus. The sequence continues at coordinate 103,134,490 of NC_089589.1, forward strand.
TTTGTCACCAAGTGGTTGATACAATCTTTTTTTGTCCAATTTAGCGAATATTGTAATGAATATTTGAGACCCTTAACCAATTTAAATGAAAAAAATTAAGAGTTTTATATCTCGTCAAGTATTACGACTTTGGTTTATGCCATTTCTCCATTAGAGGTAATTTGAAAACTTCAAAAAATTGAATTTTTCAAAATCCGAAAACTTGAAACAGAATTTTGAGATACTAAATGATATCTAATTTAAAGTAGTCAACTAGAAAGCTGCACATCTTTTCAAGTACTACAATTTGGGTTTATGTCGTTTCTGCATCCGAGCTTATTTAAAAAAAATTAAAAATTAATTTCGAATTCTTGCAGTTGTGGCAGGTTAAGAAAACCACATTTGTAAACATATATACCCTGGTGGTTTTCTTCATGTGCAGTTAGTATAAATTCAAGATTTTACACTGGTTGTCCCCTAAACCAGCTTCCTGTATACATGGATCTAATTTACACCGGCAATTGTCTTAAGTCTACCACCAATCCGCTAGTTCTCCACTAGTGGGTCATAGCCATGGGCCCACAGCTCTATTTCTATTGGCATCTATTTCTTATGAACCGCTATTGGAAAAAATCTCTGGCGCCAACAAAAAATAGTTTCTGTACTAGCGTGTTAGGCTTTCTTGGGGGGCCGGGTAGTTCAGACATTAGCTAACAAGTTAGGGACAACAACGTTAGAATGAGGTAGTGTATCATGTGGGCATGTGTTTGGGTTTATCTAACTGGATATGTACATTGATTTGAACCGCTGCTCTCTTCGATCGGATAAGGATACCACTTGCATTGCCATCTTACTAGCAATTGTCATAGTAAAAACCAGAACATAAAGAATGACAGGATATCGATGGATTTTGATATACTGATCGAACACAAGAACACACTGAATAACAGCGAGTGATGAGCCATTATTTTTTTGCTAGAAAAGAGTAACGACGCACAAAATCAACGTTGTATCCAACATCTGAAGTTGCGTATCCATATAGGGCAAGCATTGAATAAAATCCACCAGGTCAGGCAAAAGTTTATGACTATTTCATATAGATTGCCCTCTCATAATTTTAGGTTTGTTTCTCCATATTCTTAGGAGAAGACATTAAGTTTTTGCTAGAAATGAGTAGTGCCTACCACACTGTTGTGTGAAGGCCACAAGGCTAAGCTGACCCCTATAAGTATCCATTAGCTAGATATAGGCCTTTTGGTACGTAGCACACAAGCACTCCACCATAACCATGTCATTCCACAAGAAACTAGTAATTGTTGGCTTCATCCTGACCTTGCTCCTTGTGTCACACGGTATGTAGAGATATATTACTTAGTATAAGTTTCCAATAAAAAGTGAAATTTATGCGAGACACACACCAAATGTTGCTTCAATCGGCGACTAGTGACTTCGTAACAATACATCAATTTGTTTCATCAACTGGTTTCAGGCGTGGAGGCGGCTACAAAAATGTGCTACACGTGGCCAGTTCGGTCTAGCTGCTACACAAGCTTTGGATGCGAAACATTGTGCAAGTACGAGCTCTACACCACTGGCTTTTGCGACATGAAGCACAGGTGTGTTTGTAGTAAGCCGTGTGCAGTGGAGCAAACAGTATAGGCGCCGGAAATGAGCCCCCCTGCGCCGGAGAAGCAGCGGACGACGCCGGAGATATGGTGAGCCGGACGATGGAAGCGTTCAAGTGATTGAGTGATGCCAGATATAGTTACCCATCATAAGAAATAAAATCAAAACATTTGGATTATTGTTATGCACATATATGTAATCCAAATTAATCAAGGAACTAGCAACAGTTAGCTGTATCAAAAAGTTCGTCATGCATCACGCTGTTGGGGGAGTCCATTAGACAAAAGAAACAGCAGCGGGCAGCAGGACTAAACAAAATGCTTATTCCGCACGCTTTAGGCCACTTACAATACAAAGACTCTTATAAAGGCGCTTAATCTCTCTACGAGCTTAATCTACAACGCAAAAGTTAGTTGAAGGCGCTTATTTTATTGCGGCCGTTGCGGCGCATGCGGATAGATTTTCGAGCACGCGGCTTCAGGGATTACGCAAGAGGCACTGGTCAAGCGTCGCTGCCTCAGGGAGTGTCGAAGCCGGCCGTAAGCACCCCAGGTAGTCAACTCTGGTGTCCACGGTGGCAGAAAAACGATTTAATTAACGGCCCATAACAGTCCATTAGCGTCCAGCGTTGTATAAGCTCTTATGGTCCCCATGCTCCTGCTCCTGCCTAGGCGCTTAGTTTTGTGCGTAGCCCCAGCACTGGAGCCGATGCCCCGGGGAGAAGACCACAAGATTAATGAGAGATTATATTAGTGGAAAGAGAGATATTAATGAGGTCCTGCTGGAGATGAAGTTTTAATTTTTCTAATAGTAGCTAGTATTGTTTTATAGATACTTTGGTCAAAGAAACTGTGATGTGTTTGGACACTAAAGGACCAAATTGTACTACTATCAGAAATGTCCTATTATTGCTCAGGAATATGGTCAATGACTTTTAATTATTGTAATACAAACCTAATACGGTGCGAAAGGGACTAGCCTAGGGACGGGAACACCGGCAATGGAGTATGAAAGGGACAATCTTTTGGTTCCCGATGATGAGTATAAAAAATTGACAACATATATGCGCTAGTTGCATGAATATTATATGGCTCAAGCAAGCATAGACGGAGGACTTTGGTTTTGAGGTTATTATCCGTTCGCCGTATGTTTTTCATTATCCTGAAGAAGAGAAGTTCGATGTCGAGTGGGAGTACTTGTTCCAGCTATACCAGAAATGTTCTCTCGATTCACAAATGTTGACGCTGTGGACTATGTAAGTACCCTACACACACGATATTATAATTAACTATTCTCTCAAGTCACAAATTGTTAACTTTTGAGCAATTCCTATGATTATATGTAGGTGTATAGCAAAATTTTGCATACTAAAAAGCAAATGGGATAACATAGGCTTCTTGAACCCCTTGCGAGTCAATAAGAAGACATGTTTAGGCCTCTATGGATGTGATGTGGAAGACCTGAAAGAGAGATTGGTTGCTGTTTTTGATGAATTCAAGAAGAACAAAACCCACATACTTCTAGCCTACAACTGTGAGTATGTATTCTCAACTTTTAATTTTATGCTTCTTTTTTCATTAAGATTATTCGATAATTAGGATTCTGTGATTGCAGCAACTATTTCGTCTTCATTTGTGTCAATCTTGCTAAAAATCTGATCGAGGTGTAGGACTCGAAGAAAAACTATTTCATCATCTGGATGCACTGCTAAATTAGTAAGCGATCCTAATAACATATTATTTTCTAGTCACACATACCAGTTTCTAATGTTTCTCGTTTTAATATTGCACAGTGTCCGAAGAAGACATATCGGTGGGACACAGGTCCCATTCAAGGTTGTCGAAATGGAGGGGAAGTACCTAAAACAGCCGACGGGAAACAATGAATGCGGGTTTTATGTAATGTGGGCAATGCTTCGCTACATCAGCGGGAAATAGAAAGAAGCAGATAAGTTGGTATGTATAATCCCCATTTCATTTATGTCTGTTAATAATTCAACAAAATAATTTACTGATTCCACTTTGGATAGCATCTTTTTTAATCGACAGCGCAAGAAATATAACCACGAAAGGCTATTAGACATGGAGATCGTCGCACTGCAATCGGAGCTGGCAAAATTCATCTTAGCCGAGGTATTGAAAAAAAATGGAGTATTTTCCATTGCATAATCCGTGAAGTTCAAGGACCAGTATGGCCTAGAGCGGCTCGCTAGATTATTGTAAGAAGTCCGAGAAGAATGCTTCATCTTATTGAATAATTTCTTTTTTATTTTGAGGGATCGAGATCTTGATAAGAACATTTGAACTGTAACCGTTATATTTGTAATGTTTAATATTGATGGACCTGTCGTCTACGTAGCGTATATAAAGCAAAACCGATTCCACGAAAAAATATAAATTAAAATAAATTATAAAATAATAAAATACGAACGGGCCAACACTGCCGGTTAGCAATAAACCGGCAGTGTTGTCGTAACCATTACTATCGGTTAGCAACAAACCGACAGTGTTGGCATACTTAACACTGCCTGCTTGAGCCATGAACCAACAGTGTTGGCTTGCTCAACACTGCCGACTTTAGCCATGAACCGACAGTGTATGCTTGCTCAACACTACTAGCTTGAGCGAAGAACCGACACTCTTGAAGCAACCATCACTATCGGTTGGGACTACAAACCGGCAGTGTTGTTCAACTAGACACTGCCGGGTGGAGCCAGGAACCGACACTGTTGCCTGTAGATCAGTGTCGGTTTTTAAGAACAGGCAGTGATGTCAACCCCCGATCACTGCCAGTATGCCACTGTCAGTCCAAAATCCGGCAGTGAAGGGGTTTTTGAACCGATAGTGATGTCCAGATCTGGGGCAGTGGGAGGTAGATATAGAGGCAGGTGGGCCATCGTAGCCGCCCGTCGAGCCTCCGCTGGGGAAGCGTGGGATGGGCATGCTCAACTGATGGGCCTCCGCTGGGGAAGCGTGCCATAGGCCCCGTTCGTTTCGCTGAAAAAATAAGCTGAAATACTATTCCCGATGAAAAAACAAGCTGAAAAGTACGGATTATAAGAGAAGCGAACGAGCCTATATGTAGCTTGCTGTCTGCCAGCTGGCCGAGGCATGTAAAAATAAACTGTCAATGTTAAAATAGAATAGATATACAATACAGGTACACCTGGGGTACTTTGCCATGTACCAGATTCATGCTAGTTATTTGAAGATTTATCATCTGAATCTTTCACATATGTGTTAAGTAACAGATATTTATTGCAATTTTAAATTTAAATAGTGGGCCCGGCCTCATGTCCCTTTTGTTTGGACCAGATGATTTTTTTTGAAGCCAAGGTACTGCTGGAGATAGTACCTTGAGTGTAATACACACGTCCAAAATCTACTTATCTGGCCCAGCTCCACACGCGTAACAGGACCAAATACGCAAAACATCTATTTTACAGTTTCATCCTTGCTTCATGTAAAAAGGATTAACCGGAGGTGCTATATTTGGAACGACAGAAATTATAAGCTGGACCTCACAGTTCTAAACATCTAAGATAGTACTAAACAACTAACTACAACCACATATGTGTCACATGGGTCACATGAGCCAACTTTGTAACTACGGGGCTAGGGTGTTTCATTCACCTCTTTAAGGGCGTCTCTCTGCAGATGCAGTAGATGTCCAGAGCCACTCCTTAATACACCCCTCCGCTGTGAAATACCATTTGTAACACCGTGCATCCAAAATCTGCTTACATGTCCCAACAAAAGACCACTACCCTCCACTAAGATAATCAATTTAGGAGAGTGATGGCTAACTTATAAACCTTGTCGTTCCAAACGTAGCTCCCCGTACCACCAATGGCAAGAAAAGCAGCATCAAATCTGTCTTAGTGGGGCTCCAATGTACCGCCAATAACAAGAAAAGCAGAGGCTAGTGGGCCATCATCGCAGCCGCCCGTCGAGCCTCCATTGGGGGGAAGCGTGGGATAGAGATGGTCAACTAATGGACTACGCGGTTGGTGACCAGCCGGCTGGGGCATGCCAAATAAACTTTCAATGTTAAACAGTGCGACTAAACACGGGTTAGTTTGCCATGCATGAACTAGATTCATGCAAGTTATTTTGATGATTGAGATCAAATATGTAATGTAACATAAATTTATGGCAATTTTAAATGCTGAGCCTGGTGGCCTTGTATCAGTTTGTTTTGAATAGATGGTTTTTTTTCCTGTTGCCGGAGGGACTGTTGGGGACAGTAAGCGCCACGGCTTGGGCATTACAGGTTAACGCTACCTTCGATTCTTTTCTCTCCTATAAGAGCAAGTATAATAGCAGGCTGTTAGCCGACTAAATGCTGAGGTGGAGGAGAAAGGGGAAGAGAGAGAGGAGAAGCGGGCTGTAAGCTTACAGCCGGCTTGGACACCAGAACCAAGAAAGTCTGTGAGAGAGATAAGTGGGCCATGTATTAACTGTAAAGAGCCAACTACTATATGAGTGGGCTGAGGAAGACTGTAAGGAACCTTACAGCCAGCAAGCTGACTGTATTATTAGCCTTGCTCTAAGCAGGTTGCCGGTGACAGTCACGATAGGATGAAGGTGGTTGGACCGGAAGCAACTTGCTTAGGCAGGACCGAAAAAGGGTAGCCAAAAGCGCCTAGGCCAAGAACCTCACCTGGTCAGGTTACCTTCGCTGCGGCCAATCAACCCGCGCGGAACTCGACATGGCTAGTGGTGCTTGCCAGAAGCGCCAATGACCAATTTGCCCCAATATAAGCCTAGAATATGCCTAAGGAGTATGAGAGTTATGTAATTTAGCAGGTAGTGTTCCAATCTTCTATAAATATGACGTCTCGTAAAAATGATGGGACATTGAATACAATTATTATTCTTCCATTGTTGCATAGTTTGTATATTTGATTCATTGGTTCGGGTCCTCCGCCGATGGATCTTAGTCGACTCATTCGAATGTTTTAACTTCACGTATCTATATCTATATAACCTATATAGAGCAAGGCCACTCTCATCAAGAAGAGAATTGGGGATAATCCAAGGAGGTGGCCTAAAGTTTTGTCTAGAGCAACAAGTTTGGCAAGAGGTCAACCAAGATGAGAAGGTCCTTATAGAGTGACCAAAGTGATATTTGACAATTCATATCTACGGGAGACGTTGCAAGGTGATAGTCTCCCAAGAGAAATTAACGAGAAGTGCTTGAAAAGGTAGTTTACAAGTATTTGGCAAGAAGCCTACATGTATCACCCTTATCACAAATATAGCCAATGTATACATTGCCCTTAGATGCTAGATAGCCGATGAGTTGGGTATCAATGCTATTTAATGCTATAATTTTGCATATGTGAGAAGTTGAGGGGAAAGCTGGCAATATTACATTGGATAAGTTCAAGACAGCAAACAAAAAGCATTGTTGAATTTTCTGCACAAGACTACTGCAATGGAACAATTTGTCTTTCAAGGTGCTTTTAGTAGGCAAGCTTTATTAAAAAACACGGGCCATATGTTGAGATCCAAATTGTCTAGAATGCATAATGGACTTCACCATCATGTTTCTATCGTCAAGTATTCAAAAAGCATATTTGAATCATCTCATTTGGAACCCGGGTGAAGAAAATAATTTTTCAAATGCTAAACCAGCCAGAGTTGGCTTAATCGACTCCCTAAGTCGGCTAAGCTGTAACACCCTAAAATTTGCATAATTTTAAAATAGGAGAAAATCATTAATTAAGCATTTTTGTGGGAATTTGAGTTAGGGAAAAATAATAAATTTTATTAAATTAAAATCAAATATAGGTCAACGACCATGTGTGTGCATTCATGCTACTGCATATTAATTTTTCGAATGGTTTGATTTGAAATCAAATTTCAACTTGATTTGAATTTTGCATTCAAAATTGGTTAGGAAAATAGAAAAGGATTTCTTTCTTCCTTTACCTTGCTTTCGGCCCGTAGGCCTGCTTTAGCGTGCCGGCCCGTTCTTTCCCGCACTGGCCAGTTCGGCCTGCCTTCTTGGATAGGCTGTCCCGCTCCTCCCGCTTGGGCCTGCGCCCCGCGCCTCTTTCTTCCCGCTGTGGCCTAGCCGAGCGCCCGACCCAACCAGACGCCCGCGCCGCGCGTGATCTCCCTCCTACCCGCTGACGTGCCGGGCCCAACCATCAGGTGCTCCTCCTTCCTCTCGCTCGTGGCTGGCTCAGACACTATCTCCGCCGATGCCGTCATGTCCGTCCCTGCCACACCTCGGTGCCGTGCCTCTCAAGTCATCCCGCGCCTCTTAAATACCGGAGCCGCGCCCGCCGCTCTCCCTGTCTCATTTTGGAAGGAAGCCGCAGCCGCCCGTGCCCTACATCAGCGCCGCCGTGAGCTTGAGAGCCATCGCTGTTTCGCCGAAGCGCCGCACCGCCTCCGTTGCTCCCCGCTCGTTTCTCTTGGGTCTGGTTAGTTCCCCACTCCCTCCTCTATCTCCCGGGATTTTCTGTTCGAAAAACCGAGTGTCGTAGCCTCTTAACCATCTACTCCAGCGAGCTCCCTTTTCTCCGGCCATGGTGCCGCCGCCATTCACCTCACCGGCATCACCTTCCCCCGCTTGATCTGTTTTGGTGCGTTACATCGAGATCCAATGGCCAGATTCCAATGAACCGATTCGGCTGGCTATTTTGCAAAAAGGCCCCTCGGGGTTTTAATTATAGAACCCACCATCCCTAACGTCTTTCCCGATTGCATTTTCTTTTTCTGAAAGCGTACTTTGGTTCGGTTAGATTGAAAATACGTTTTTAGCTATTTACAGTTTTGCCACTCAACTTGTTTTAGCCATAAAATCTCCGTTTTAACTCCGATTTGATCCGTTCAAGTTGCGTTAGGTTCGTAATTAAGTAATCTACATGTTCATACTACTGTTGGATATGATTTTAACTTTTAAAATTCGAGGTTAGATTTAATCTATTATTTTACTAAAGGAAAACTTATTTAATTCATAACTTCTTCGTTTTAGCTTTGATTTTTGTGATCTTCGTGTCTGTGTGTTTGTAGTGAGATGTAGATCCATTTTCCAAACTTTTCATCTTGATTTTATGTTGTTGGTGTACTATTCTAATCTATAGTTTTTGTTTGCTATGCAGGATTGTTCCTAGATGCTTGTATGTTGCTGTGTTATCGAGTATAGATGGTGAGCAATTCATGGGAGATCAAGGGTACTACTTTGACGTGCACGACCAGCAGGAGTACTTTGCTCAAGACAAGTATAGCATGAGATCATCCTTGTTTCCTATTCACTTTAATTCATTAAATTCATGTTGCATGTGTCACTTGATAGGAATTCCCTAGAATTGAACTTATACCTTGTTCCTAGAATTGGGTGTGACATGAGCCAACTTGACCAACTTCCTCAAATGCAAGAATGGACTACACCATTGCTCTCATCTAGTCGAGCTGACCGAAAAACATATATGGATCACCTCATTTGGAGTCCGGATGAGTTAATTATGAATTTTGGAAGCTTTTCACCTTGAATTTCCACTGCCAAGTCGGCTTAGCTGACTCCCCTAGTTGGCGAAGCCGACTATTCTGCTGTTTTCAAGGCAGTTTGGCTTCCAAGTCGTTTGGAACCTATTTTGAACGTGGGAAACTTGGAGATTATGTTTGGGACTTCTTTTCTACTCGGACAAGACCATCCCCCATTGTATAAATGAGAGGATCATGGCCGATTGAGGACCCCAACTCACAATCATCAAAATCAATCTACAAACTCCTTACCCTCTTTTTTGAGCCCATGTTGTTCAGCCCTTGATCCGAGACCAAGGATGGCGCCCTAGGCTTGCCGACCGACCTAGGACAACCTGACGACATCCTTTCCCCAATGGGGTCCCTCCCGGGTGAGAACTTCGATGGTTTCTTTGCTAGTTTACCTTAAAACTAGCCAGTTCTTCATCACGCAAGCACGTTGGTTATCCTTTGGTGGTTTGCTTGTAAACCTCTCCGTTCTTCACCACGAAAGTGTGACATCCTCGCTGCGTTCTTCGGTCCATGGTTGCCCGGGTGTGCTAGCCCTTGCTAGTGTGTGATCCAGATCCTATTCGGCACCAACAGCATGGCACCCATGTTATGATGTGGTACTTAAACCACATGGTTTTGAATGGCTAGTTTGAGGTGTATATATGCCATACCAACCAGCCATTTGAGGTGTGGAGGAGTTGGGTAACATATCAAGGGTGTTTTGTACCAATTTAGAGCTCTCCACTTGCATAGTGCTTAGTGATACACATTGTGATTAGTGTAGGTGTTTTACGAAGTAGTTTGGCTAGTTAGACCACTTCTTATGCTCTTGCTCTAGGTTTGGGCCTATTGTTTAGTGGGGTTTGCATACCTCTTGCTATTAGGTGCTTACGTGCACCATTGTTGTGCACCGGAGGGGTTTGTAGTCTTGCGAGTTCACAACAACCGCGTTTTGGTGTGGCCACCATCGTGTACTAGAGGGAACGAGGTCAGCGGCAGTTTGGCCGGAAGCTCGATTGTGAAGATGACAGGGAGCTATCCGGGAGAGGCTATTCCGGAGACCCAATTGTGCATGGGGAAGACCCGAGGCTATCCACGGAGTTACCCGATTGGGAGCTTGGCCTTTGCAAGGGCATCCTTGCGTGGGGATACAACGAGGACTAGGTGGAAGCTTGCATGCTTCTTGACACCTCGTTAAAAATACCGGAGTCATCAACGAGAGTTTGCATCACTATCTCAATTAAGCTTCTGCATTTACATTCACTAGTAGAGAAACGGCCTTTCATCCCATGGCCAAAAAGTATTTAGTCCTGGTTTAAAAATTGCAACCGTGGCTAAAGGGACAACTGGACCTTTAGTCTCGGTTTGTAATACAAACTGGGACTAATTCTACCCTTTAGTCTCGGTTGTAACGGTTACCGAGGTGTGTCAGAGGCACGTCAGTGCGAGAATCTTTAGTCCTGGTTTGAGACACGAACCTGGACTAAAAGTGACACGAACCTGGACTAAAGGCACCTTTAGTCCCGGTTTATGTCTCAAACCCGGACTAAAGGTGTCTCCAAACTGAATTTAAAAGGAAAGCGTATCTTATCTAAGTTAGATGTGTGGTGGTAGGTGAGATGGTAATGCGTGCAAGAGCTAAAGTGGAAGGTCGTAGGTTTAAATCTCCATAGCTGCAATTTTTTTACCCAAGAAACACCTCTACTCCCGGTTGGAGGAACCGGGACTAAAAATCAAGACCTTTAGTCCTGATTGCATAGTCCCGGTTCCAAAACCGGGATTAAAGTGGGTTAAGAACCAGGACTACAGCTAGGTTCTCTACTGGTGATTGTGTACCTTGGTTGTGTGCTTTACCTTCCTAGCTTAGTTGATAGAATTGGAACCTAGGTTGCATAACTCTTTTGTGATAGATATAGCAACTCACCTAGCAAAACCTTAGTTCCCCATCTAGATAGTTTATTTATTGCATAGGTTTTGCCTAGGAGAATATTAGAGGCCATAATGAGAAATAGTTTTTAAGTTACCTAATTCAAACCCCCCTGAGGCCTCACGGTCCCTACAACTAACATGTTAGGTAGTCTTTGGATAGGTCTCATATTAAAACCCTACTGGTCCATCTTAGGAGTGCACACGCCTTGGCAATGAGGATTAGGACACATGTATAAAGTTGTAGATACTCCACAGAGTTAATAAAAGTATTAATGTTGTGGTCTCAGGCATAAGTGGCCTAGGTCCTTTTTAATTAGATGGTATAACCATAGATGGTTTTGGTGATACTTCATCCTGATGTTAATTGTTTCTATTTACATGGGAGAACCGCCTGCCACTAGGGTGGGGGGCATGGGCTGCGGTTCGCGCTTGTCAAAGGGACGCGTCTGGGGGCACGTCCGAAGAAGGGATGTAGTGAGAAAACGGATGGAAAGAGTAAATGGAAACAACGGAAGGATATATATAGCGGCCGATGGGGTCTATCATCCGTCATCCGTGTCTCGACGAGCATCCATTCACACAGGGTGACACTTGGCCGCTCGGGTCCGCCTATTAGCCACCATGAGAAAGCACATAACATTGGGGAGACATGCAAGGCAAGAAGTGGTGGGAATGTTGCCAGAGTGGTTTTCAGCATTGGCTCCTCCACCAAACTGAGGGTGAAAATGTTTTTCACCACCTGTTTGGGATAAGAACCGAGAGTTTAAAGTAAACCACTGGTTTGGAAAAAGCATCTGTGTACCACTGGTTTTGTCCAGAACTGGTGGTGAAATGCCGTAGAACAAATATTGTTTTTGTAGTAGTTATTCGCAAGTGTTGTTTGTAATTAGTTTTGATACAAATAGATAGATAGATAGATAGATAGACAGATGAATGGTTGAATATCTAGATCAATTGATTAGAGTGGATACAGCTAGCTAGCTAGATTGATCTAGTGGGTAGACAGACAGACTGACTGACAGATAGATAGACAAACACATAGAAAGACAGATAGATAGATAATAGTGGACCAGAGTCTCTTTTTAAATAGGTTTAAATTAAAGCCAGATCCTATCAATTATCTCAAAACAAGATAGATATATCGATAGATAGAAATGTACATGTGATAAGTCAATTATTCTGAATAAAATGCAGCCAGCATTGCACAAAAACGCACACAATGTGGAGTAGCATCTAATATTTGGATTTCCATATCCATCTAGCTAGGAAATTCAAATATAGCATCCGCAACATTAGTATTTCCATACCCATCTAGTTTACAGAATTAGCTAATGCAGGCCACCATGCTTCTATAACTACCGAACACATATACCCTCTTTGAGCGCAGATACGTAGCACTCCTCTTCATTTGACCATGTCGTTCAGCAAGCAGAATGCTGTGGTGGCCGCCATCGCCTTGGCCCTGCTCCTCCTCACTTCATCACATCGTAAGTGGCCAGGAAACTCCACAGTTTCAGAAATTAATTCCGCAATATTTGTACGATGCACTAGCTAATTAATGTTTGATTTATAAAATCTAAAAAGGGATTAAATTTCTGTGGTTGTTGCAGTTGCAGCTGGAGCCGATGATGAAACAATAGTACCGTTAAAGACATGCGAATTCATGATCAAGGTTCCCTGCTGGGGCAGAAACTCGATTTGCATTCCCATTTGCATTGCAAAAGGCTACACCGGCGGTTTCTGCGATGTTGCCACCTGCATGTGCACCAAGCAGTGCCCTGACGAGGCAGAGGCAGGTGGGCCATCATCGTATCCGCCCGTCGACGTGCAGCCTCCGCTGGGGAAGCGTGGTGGGATGCTCAACTGATGGTCTACGCCGTTGGTGTGGCCGGCCGGCTGGGCCGTGCATGCCAAATAAACTTTCAGTGTTAGACAACGCGAGTAGACCTAGGTAGGTAGCTTTGCCATGTACCAGAATACCAGATTCATGCAAGTTATTTGGTGATTGGTCATCTCAATCTTTGAGATAGGTATAACGTAACAGAAACTTGCCACTACTTTAAATGGTGGGCCCAGCCTTTTGTCCCTTTGTTTTGGACACATGATTTTTTTTCATGTTGCCAGAGAGGAATTGTTGGGGATAGCAGTAGTACACCTGAGAGCGTCACCCAATGCACCACGGCTTAATTAGGGCGTTACAGACTAATGCTACCTTCGATTCTTTCCCTCCTAGGCAACACTACGTCAGATATGATTTCCAGGGGCGGCTCATGAGCAATTGTTGGGGCTGTTCAGCCAGCCTCTCTTACCATACCGTCTCTACAAATCATGCATTTGTAGGGGCGGTACAAATTGATTTGTAGGGGCGGCTTGCATTTTTCCGCCAAAAAAAATTCAAATTACCAAAACAATGTTTTAACCAGATTTATATGTTGTGCAGAGCAATACATGAAAGACATGAAAAAGATGTATCATTGTCTAACACGTTATTCATCTTAGCACTTTCACAAAGACATGAAAGACATGAAAATGATACTGAGATACATGGATGATTTTTCCTTTTTGAGATCATAGTGCTTAGCAAACAGTTGGTATGATATTCCAGGAAGTATCACAATATAACCTTTGGTGATATTCATGGATTACAGAACAAGTGAACATACAATAAATTTACATGACAGGGTGCAGTAAAACAGAAAAATTGAACGTTGGACATCAGTAAAGACTAGTGTGCTCACTAGCTCTGGTTCGATGTTATAATTAAGACTTCGCACGAACATATGTAATCCTTGGCTCCTATACTTACGGTTCCTCCTCATGTAGCTCTAATTCCTCATCAGGCACTAAAATATGCAAGTGGTTTTCTAGGCCCCACATCACTTCAAACGCAACTTCATCACAGCGGTAGGCTATTTTCTGTCAAATACACAACAGATTTTGAATGCATTGATATATGTTGCACCAAGTAGAAGCAAGAAAAGGGTGCTAAGGCTGACCAGTTCTGTTTCAATAGCCAGTTTATGTTCACTCTTTCCAACAAGAATTGTCTCGCCACTGCAATACCAATTTTTGATCATCTTGGTGATGCGGTCATCAATACCAGAAGTCTCGCCTTTATCCTAGTATTGGCCCATGAGTTGAGGTTCTTTTCCTCCCATGTTCCAGCCTGCAAAGAGTAAAAAAAAAAACGCATCAGAAAACTTGAATAGGAATAGCCATAAATTTGAAGACATGTACAAGGAGATTTATTCTGTCTAAAGCTGCAACATTCGTAAGATGGTATGGATCAGCGTCTTGAGCAAAATTAAGCATAGACATTTTCCTGTCATTTCTTATTATTATCAACTTCAAAGAAGCATAAGTGCCAAAAAAAACAACAGCTGGACTTATCATATTATAAGATAGGAGCAGTGCCATAAGATTACTCAATGTGAACATAAATAAACCAAATTATAAGGGTGAAATGAATTCATGTGGTGTTAAATCATTTAGAATAAAAAGGCTCGTACCAATTAGTTTACACATATCAGACATTTTACCCATTATTAGTTCAAAGTTATAAACCTATTCACCCTTCACATGCATTTCCCCTATTCATGCACCTATCGTCCTTTTTCTATCTCTCACTTCTAGATCCAGGGGTAATCAGGGTTTATGCCCTGAGGAATCTAGCATAAAAATATAATATTCCCCAAATTGGATGCGGTCAGCCCAATTGTCTGTGGATTGAATCAACTCTCCATAAGCAGCAGGAACACTCATTCAACCAAGATAAGAAACATTTCTTGCAAGTACAAGGGTGAATGCATCCAGTATTCCACAAGATCAGAATGGAGCAGCACATTAACACAAGCGACATGTTTAAGAAACAATAATCCGGTGCCAATCAGCCAACCAAGCAACAAATTCATGGCAAATAAGCTCCGTCGATTGGATTCCTTTTTCGCTGAGGGTATTTGCTGACAAAAGGTGACTAAATTTGTATATTGGCATCATGCCAAGGTATCATATTTGGTTGTCACTAATGGTACTCCCAACGGTCAGATCAACAATATGTAATCACAAAGGAAGTTGAAATACAGATCAAATCTAGCATTTGTCAGCTACCCCATCAGACTCCACGCACGGATGAACACTAAGGACACAATGGACATCACAAATTCGTGACCTTTTTAGTCGTCAAGCTTGTCACAATGCAACTACTTACACGATTCCTTCTCCAATACAACATAGGTAGACGGACCGGTGGAGATGATGAGACGAGACGAGATGGGGTGTGAATCACCTGATTCCAGACAGAGCCGAGGGGTGGCGGGTTCCCGTTCCCGTTCCCGTTGGCGATGGGGTTGAGCTTGCACGGGACAGGGAGGGGAGCGGCGTCGCCGGTGGCCTCCCGCACCCAGTACCTGGACGATGACGCCTTCTTAGCCGTCGCCGTCGCCACTGCCGCCGCAGCTGTCTCCTCCATCTCGACTCGTTCTCCGGCGTCGACGACGGATGGACGGACGGATCGGTGCCGACGACGGCGCAGATCTCTCGGCGAGGTGCGGGGCGGGAACGGGATGGGGGCTCTAGCTTGACGCGTCGCTTGCACTCCAACCCAACGCCGCCTTCACCTCCTCCTCCACTTCCCCCTCCTCAACTCCGGCGGAGGCCCCTTGGGCTCTCGCGGGCCGTTCGCGAGATCCTCCGCACCGGCTGGCCTGGTCTCCGTGGGCTCCTCCGTGGTCACTCCTCGGGGCTCGCTCGCGCGCGCGGCGGGATCTGGGAGCAGAGCTGGGAGCCGCTAAGAGAAGAGGGAGGGAGGAGAGCGGAGACGAGAGAGGGAGCCGCCGTCGAGAGAGAGGAGGGAGAGGGAGAGGTGGATGTGGATGTGCGAGAGGGAGTTAGGGTTGGAATTTTTTTTTCTCGGGCTGGAGGTAGCTGCTATATATACCACGGGTATTTGTAGGGGCGGCTGGTGATTCAGCCACCCCTACAAATGGACACAGCAGGGGCGGCTGGTAATAACAGCCGTTCCTACAAATCGACTCATTTGTAGGGGCGGCTGCTGTGTTGGAGCCCGAATACGTCACTGTAGAGGCGGCTCCAATGCCAGCCGCCCCTAAAAAAAGGCCTGTTGCTACAAACTGTTTTTCACGTAGTGCAAGTTACAGGCGACAGTTAAGGTCACCAAACGATGAAGGTCTTTGGCCCGGAAGCAACTCGCTTAGGCGGGCCCGATCGAACGAGGGTAGCCAAAAGGGTCTAGGCGAAGAACCTCACCTGGTAGGATTTCCTTTGCTCGGGCCAAAGAACCTGCCATCAAGGGCAGCCTCGTCTAGCCTGTCACCTCGACGTGGCTTGGAGTGCTTGAACCCAGAAGCGCCAATGACCATTTGTCCCTACGTGAACCAGCATTATGCCTAAGGCCAGTGGGAGTTTCTTCCCAGTTTCATCCGCATTTAATAAGCTGCCACGTAGGCATTTTCGATGATGTGGCACCATATTTAAGAAGAGAGAAGAAACGAGTTTCATGGGGATGAAACTCTCCTGGCACAATTACCAACTCACAAGAAGTCATGAAATGAAATGTGTATGAAACTATAAAATGAAACATTGCATTGAGAGTGATTGTTTCATTCAAGTTTCATCGCATTTCATTTGATATGGTATTCTTAGAAACAACGCTATCAAGCTCCCCACTGAGAAACAACGCTATCAAGCTCCCCACTGAGACTAGTGTTGGTGTAAGCCAGCTGCACGGTGAAGGGAAAGCAGCGGCTGACGTTGCTGGGGAAGCAGGAGAAGCAGCAGGTTTGAATTCAACGTGCAGGCGGGAACGGTTGTGCAGGGCGTCACAGTGAGCGCGCCAACATCGTGCGCAGACAGTGCAGTTGCATTGTAGGCCACTTGTATCCCTCGTTTAGCAGTTTTATTTGAAACAAGTGTGTGTAAAAATTGCTAGTATAAGTAGCTCTCATGTAATAGAGTGTGTTAGCGCTTTGGCTCACTTGTAATAGCTTCTGTATTGAAAATATCTATCAGTGGAAAAGACCACTGTCCTCTGACAATTGCTGTTCGTCTCTTTGTGTTCTTGAGCACGTTCTTGTGTTTAGGCTAGCCAATTTAATCTATGTGCTGTGATTTGTTTTCCTGATTTCCTACATTTGGTATCAGATCCTCTAATCACACAAATCTACTTGCTTGATCCACACCATGGGTGGTCGGGCGGCGGCGGCGGTGACCGGATCACATATCCGTCACTCACTGCAACCAACTATACTAGTTGCAGCATTTGCGTCCAGGCGATCATGGAGGACCAAGGAGTATGGGAGATTATGGAGCCGTCAGGGGAGACGTCAGAGCAGGGAGCGATGGCGGTTGCAGTGGCGGCGGCGAAAGACAGGAAGGCGAAGGCACACTTGCTGCAGTGTCTCCCCAATGACCTGTTGATGCAAGTGGACGGGAAGAAGACATGCAAGGAGGTGTGGGATTCAATGAAGGCGAGGTTTGTCATGGCGGATCGGGTCAAGGAGGCACGGTTACAGACTCTAAAGAGCAAATTCGACGCGATGTGGATGAAGGAAGAAGAACCGCTCAATCAGTATGTCGGGAGTTTGACGGGGATGTCTGTCAAGTACAACAACCTCGGAGGCAGGTTGGATGATGCGGCACTGGAGAAAAACTTGTTTGACACCGTGCTGGAGAGGTTCATCAACGTGATCGTCGGGATCGAGCAGTTTTATGATTTGAAGAAACTGCCGTTCGAAGAAGCTGTAGTCTGGCTGAAGGCGTTCGAGGAGCGTACCAAGCGAGGAGCTGGGGGAGTGCGCTCTGACAGCAGGCAGCTGTTGCTCACTCAGTCTGAGTGGGAAACATGCCAGAAGAAGTTGGTGGGAGAAGGTTCTGGAGGCAGGAGGTCTTAGGACAGTGGAGGACGCGGTTGGGGAAGAGGCCATGGCGGATGTTGTGGCGGGTGCCACGGGCAAGCTGATGCGGTGAAGGAGAGCACGGGAAAGCGTGACAAGTGCTTCAAGTGCCACAAGTACGGCCACTACGCAAACCTGTGTCCGGGGGAGAAGAAGGAGGAGGAGGAGGCGCACCAAGCCAGAGCGGTGGAGACAGAGCCATCAGTGCTACTAGCGGAAACAGTTGAACTAGGAGCGCTTGAGTGCACGCTGCAGATGAGTCTTTATTCAGAGGTGTATCTGGAGGAGATGAAGGTGACGCCGGAGCTTCACTTCACCGGTGAGGAGGAGCCCATGAACAATGTCTGTACCTGGACAATGGCGCCAGCAACCACATGACTGGGGATCGATCAAGTTGTCTTTGGAAAGGTATGGTTTGGTGATGGTTCTTCAGTTGAAATAATGGGAAGGGTTCAATCTTGTTTCAGGGGAGAACGGGTGATCAATGGTTACTGCATGATGTTTACTTTATTCCTAAGCTTAAGAGTAACTTGATCAGTTTGGGTCAATTATATAAAATTCGACACCGCATTGTTATGGATGATGATGAGATTGTGGTGTCAGAGAAGGATCCATGCAGGTTGATCATGAGTGTTCAAAGAACTGTTAATCATTTGTACAAAATTACGTTGGTACCAGTGAAGCTAGTTTGCTTGCTAACCAATATTGTAGATGAGGCATGGTTATGGCATGGTCGGTTAGGCCATGTGAATATTCAGGCTATGAAGAAATTGGTTGACAAGGAGATGGTAGGAGGTGTACCATTGATACAGCATCCAAATCAGGTTTGTTAGGCATGCTTCACTACTACACATTGACTTATCACTATCGCCACTTTCACTGCCGTAGCAATAGAAGCGACTGTGTTATGCTTCCACCGCCGGTTGGACCGATAGCGAGGCCTCCTGAGGAAGGAAACCGGCAGTTGAAACATCTACCACCCATGGGTTAACAACAGATGCGGCAGTGATATTTTCTCCATCGTATAAAAAGTCAAGCCGACTGGATAGGCGTTCTGGCCGCCGACCCTACACGACCGTTCGGTCTACCGGTGGTAGTAAATTGAGCGAGTTTTTTCCCAACTACCCATAACACAGTTGCATCACCATTCCACTTCTCCATCTTCAAGGTTGGCGCATTGTTCCTCTCTCCCAGTTTATGTGAACCATTGTAGGCCTCGCGTAGCGCCACCGCCACCTCCCGCACGGCCAATGCATTGTTCCTCTCGCAATTTGTGTGAACCATTGTATACCTCGCGTCGCGCCGCCACCAGATCCAAAGGCAAGGATAATACTTTCGCACTACACTGATGGATCTTTGATAGATTATTTTCCTCTTTAGTGATATCATTACTAAGGAATCTCTCATCCAAGTACATAATGACGATCGCAGGCTCTTCAAAATGGAGGCGACCCCCAACAACAAGAACGCACTAGCCTGCCACATAGAGGATCTTGTTCTGGAGATCCTTTGCTGCCTCCCTGCCCGCTCCTTGTTGTGCTGCAAATGTGTCTGTCACTCCTGGCACTGCCTCATCTCCAACAACTGTAAGGTGCTACCCTAGACTGTGGCCGCCTTCTTCTACGACGGCGAGAAAAGCGAGTGAAACTTCACCAGCGTCATTGGTGAATGCCCCAACTTGTCCTTCTTGCCCTTCCCCATTGACAAAGGAGTTGTCTTAGATTGCTGTAGTGGCCTTGTCCAATGCTTGTGCGTTGAGGCTGCTGGATCCTGCTATGTCGTCTGCAATCCGGCAACCAAGAATTTGTGGGTACTACCGCCTAGCATCCATGCTGTTGGTTAGGCTCGATTGGGGTTCGATCCGACAGCCTTCTCGCACTTCCATGTGATTGAATTTGTGGAGGAGGAGGACGTTGAATGCGTAGGTGTGGAGATTTACTCATCTCAAACTACAGCATGGATCTATTAGGAATCTGAATGGGGCCTGGACATTGATGATGTGATACGTTCAAGATCAGCAAGTGTGTTTCTTAACGGTTGTCTACACATTATGGGGTACTCTCTGATACTTGTTGTGGATACGGAGGGAAAGAGATGGAGGAAAATTCCTAGGCCTTGTGGTACTCTACCCTCCATCCATCAAGCTCAGGGTCACTTGTGTGTATGTACTGTTGGTGGTGTTAGTGGTCACAATATGTCCCAGCTTTAAGTCTGGATCCTCGAAGACTATGCTACTAATAAATGGACATTGAAGCATATTGTCAGCACACTGAAGGTGTTTTGAAAGACTAATATTAAATTTGTTTACGTGGATTATGATTCAGACTACACAACGATTACAGTTCACCTAGAATGGAATTTAATTTTCTTTGTTGGGGTAGAAAGAACAATCATCGCGTATGACATGGACCAAAGAAAAGTTTATGTCATCCCTGCCAGTGTCGACCTTAGCTATGGTAGACGTAAAGTCCTGGCACGGTTCATGAGTAGACCTTACTTTCTTTCTTATGTTCCCTTGTTCCTTTTCTTGGAGTCATTAGAGGAGTAGTGAATAAAGCTCCATTTGATGTATCTCTGTGTCACGACATGTTCAAATGGACCAATGTTGTTTGATTGTCTATGGCCATGTTAATTTCGTCTAGGATGGATGTTGTCATTATTGCAGCTAAACTAGTGTGCCATCTTAATTAATTAATTGTGTTTCCAAATTGGTTTATTTCTTTGGAGTGAACAGTACGTTATGGTGGTGTTACAGCTCCTGTCGCCGTTTCATACGGTGATTCAGCATTAGTGTGGCATTGCCCTACTCGTGTGGGTGGCCATGCATGTCACCGACCTTGACCGTTGCCTTCCTCACTCGTGCCATATCATATGCTTGAGTACACGTCGTCACTAAGTCTAGTTTTAGATGAGGATGAAATGTGGCAGGGAATCAAATGTGCCAGGGAATCTGAACCACATCGTGTTCACCGCTTCATCGCCCATGAATCGCGTGGGTTGCCGCGGATGTCATAGACCTTGACTGTTGCCTTCCCCATGGCCGTCTTGAGGTGGGGCTATTTAAGCCAAGGTAAGCTAGTTTGCCATCAGTTGTGCTCATTCCACACACCTTCTTTCTCCAAGAACCACCGTTAGTTTTAGTGAAAGGAAGCTTTTAAGCCTGTCATCCATCTTCATCGCCATGGTGCTCGTTCTTTCACTTCTCTGGTGGTAGCACCGGCGATGGGATAAGGCCTTGAAGAATGGCTTTCTTCCACATTTGGGGAGCAGCAATGCATGGCTACTTGTCTAGGCTCGGTGCTAGTGGAAGCTCTACGAAGATATAGGGAGGATCAGTGCCTTTGGTATGTCTGGGGGTGATCCTCTCTTCCATTTCCATGGAAGAGTCGAACACGAGGGCAGGTCTCCTCATGCTTTTCGCTGCAACCCTTGCCTACACGAGGGGATGCAAGTGGAAGCTTTCCAAGGTGAGTGTCGCATCGGGTCTCTTCATCGGAGCAGCCTATGACTACAACTCTGTCATTTCAAACTCTGCACCATGCCCCTTCTTGGGTGATATTAGTGGAAGTTTTGCGACATCGCAGTCGAGTATAAGTTGTTTTATACACTCCATAGGTCTTTGTTATTGTACACCTAGTAGTCTTCAATAGACACCTTTGTTATTGTACACCTTTTGAATGTACGTAACCTACTGGACTCATGAATAAAGATCTACTACTTTTTTAATGAAATGTTTGCTCATGTCATTGTGGTACTCACATTCCTATTTTTATTCTACTCCGACGACGGGTGACCGGGTGGACGACACCCTTCAAATCGACGAGCCACGTGGTGCAGTCAATTTTCTCCATCCAACTTCCAACGCCATTTCTGGGAGAAGCGTGCTCCACTAAGATCATGGTAGATGTGGCCTCACCTTAACTCCTGCTATCGCTTGATGCAATCATAGGGAAATCCAACGGATGCCTAGCTCGCCTATATATCCTTCGATAAAAGGGTTGTGTATCCTGATCCAAAAGGTGCCTCATGATCATTGGTGGGCCGGCGGCACACGAGTCCAAACGCTGGCAAAAGCTCATGGACAGGGAGGTCAATGAGGCCACCTTGGGCAACGCCATCCCGGCTTTCCTGAAATGGTCGATGTCAGTGCAGAAAGTGACCAACACATAAATATTTGTAGTTTTGCCGTACATTGTGATTAGAGGTGGCCTAGCACTCAATGGCATAGGGTTTATACTAGTTTAGGCAACGTGCCCTATGTCCAGTTCGAGTCGGTCGATAACTTTATTACTGAGCCCAGGTGCTCAAAGTTTGTAGTGGGGTTACAAACGAGAAGGAGAAAGATAGGGGGTACAAGAGGTCTGGTCGGACTCTGGTCAGAAGGGCCAAGAGTGACGGGAGCTCCGCTATGAGCTAAGTGAACTTCATTGATCTGAATCAATCTGCCTTTTTTGGGAGAGAGCGCATCCCCTTTTATAGATGAAGGGGATGGCCTTACAAGTGAGAGGGAGAGAGTACGTATGCTACTAAGCCTTGTTGCCTACGTCGATGGGTACAGGATGATGGTAGGCGCCCACAATACTGTTGAATGTCAGATGCATGTGGGAGGTTGTGTTGTCTTCTTTGGGTATGGTAGATGTTGGCGCCTGCCACACTGTTGATACCCGAAGGCATGCAAGGGGTTTTACCATGTTTGCTTGGTACAGTAAATGCTGGCACCCACAACACTGTCGACGCCCAGAGGCATGTGGGGGAGCCTTACCGTATTTGTCTGGTATGAGAATTAATGGCGCCGACAACACTATAGGGGAAAATGTCGGCGCCTACAACACTGCTTGAGTTCTGTCGTGCCAGGAGGGTCGTAGGGTACTGCCTGGCAGGTGCACAGGGTACGGTCCCTAGTATTGTGGTTTGACTTATGCGCCCTTACTTTCTTCGTCCGTTCCTTGGTCCTTACTGAGCGGGCGTCCCCGGTTGGTTAGTCCCAGTCGGCTCTGAATGCGCCAGTTGGAGAGAAGTAGTGAGCAGGGGTTTGGTGCATCCCCAGTCGGAGACGCGGGACTGAGTTAGAAGTAATGTTTTGGCCAGGCCTTGCGGTCAGGGATGCCGTCCAGAGGTGGGCTAGAGACTAAAGCGAGCGCTCCGGTCGAAGAGGCGGGCCAGAATCAGAAGCAGGCGTCGTTCCTCCTCGGCCAAGGCTTTCGGTCAGAGATTGGATCGTCCTTCTTGCCTGTCGTGTAGGTATTTGGGCTATCCCATGAGTTTGCGCGTTGCTCACAACGTTGTCCGTTGGGCCGAGCCTTTGTTGGGAAGCCAATCCATGAGGGACCCTAGGTTTATGAACCCGTCAGGAGCCCCCGAGCCCCCAGGCAATTTAGGTAGAATCGTCTGGGGGATTTTTGTCTTGATGGCGGGTGCACACGAGCGCTCCCGCGGGTGTAGCCCCCGAGCCCCTAGGCGATTTGGGTAGATTCATCTAGGAGTTTTTGGTGTTGCCAGCGGGGGAAGTTTTTGTTTTGACAGCGGGTGCGCGCGAGCGCACTTGCGGGTGTAGCCCCCGAGCCCCCGGGTGATTTGGGCAGAATCATCTAGGCAGTTTTGTCAGTTGGTGTGTGTGTGTGTGTATTTTAGTCGAGACGGAGTCGCCAACTAAGGCGTCATTGCACAGCCGAGGTGGTTAGTTTAGGGATCGGTCGAGACGGACTCGTGGATCCTGATGTTGGTGCAGCCCGCGCAGCCGAGGCAATTAGTTTAGGGATTGGACGAGATGGAGCTCGCGGATCCTGGCGTCGGTGCGTGCCGTGGGATCGGGTGAGTCGGTGTCATGGATCCTAGTGTCGGCATAGCCCACGCAGCCGAGGCAGTTAGTTTTTAGGGATCGAACAAGACGGAGCTCGTGGATCCTAGCATCGGTGCTCTCTGTGGGATCAGGTGAGTCGGAGTCATGGATCCTGGCGTCGGTGCAGCGCGCGCTGTTGAGGCAGTTAGTTTTTAGGGATCGGACGAGATGGAGCTCATGGATCCTGGCACCGGTGCGCGCCGTGGGATCGAGCGAGTCAGAGTCATGGATCCTGATGGGGCAAGTTTGGGGTCATAGACCTAGGTGTTGGTGTGCAGTCGAGGCGTAGCCGAGGGATGGGGCGAGTTCGGGGTTGCAGACCCAGGCGTTTTGGGTGTCTTGAGCCCCCAAGGCCCGTTGGGCTTGGTAGGGGTCGGTTTGAGTTGTGTGCGTTACCCCATCCTCGGCTTCTCACAACCGGATGGGCTGAGCTTTGTTGCTTGCCTCAATCGCTCAGGTTCGAGTGACGCGCTGAGTGAGCTCGCTAATAGGTATGATCGAGTGGAATCCAGGTCCGTCGTTCATGACGGGGTCGGCATAGCCCTCTTGTGATATTCCACTGCTCCTTTACCTGCAACCCGGTAGATGCCTAGGTCATTCCAGAGACCGACCCGGGTGGCCCGCTGGCCTCCCCTCGATGGAAATTTTGTGGGTTTGGCAGAGGCTTAGGATCGAACAAGAAGGTTGAGATGACCCTATCTGCTTCATGGCAGACCGGGCAAGGGCCGCATGGGGCTCATCAACATTTTCTCCCCTGGCTCTGTTTGACATGAGGCAGCCTTGAGCCCTTTGTAGGCTAGCCTTCGAACCCCGGTCGGTCATTGCTCGTGTTGAATGAGGCAACTGCCGCTTCGTGATGCAACACAGAGCATTGCGATGCATTTTGCCGCATGTGCGATGCCTTAGTTCCTGAGCCCCCGGGTGATTCAGGGCCCGAATCGTCCTGGGGGCATGGGCATATGGAATGAATGCGTGTATGGACATATGAATGACTATAAAGAAATAGTGGGGGTCGATAGTGTTACCCTGATGACTCGAGTGACAGGGTTTGAAGAGCTCCAATCAGAAATGTCCGATCGAGACCCATGCTCGTCATTCGTGACGGAGTCGGCATGGCCTACACGGGGCCTCCCTTTGCTCCTTACCTGTATCTCGATGTTTCCCTGAGCTGTTCGATCAACTTAGGAAGTCTTGCCTAGGGAGGCGGAGAGCTGCCTACGTGTTGTGGTGCTTTGGTTCTTGTGCCTGGCATGCGGTAGTGGTGGGCCATACCCAGGCCACGTGTTGTCTGATCAGGCACCATTCCATCAGGCAGGGTGCGTCTCATCGGTCAGGACACGTCCCATCGTATCCCATCTACATTAAATGGGGATGGGAGAGGGTTTTTTGCCCCCATCGTTTCACCTTTCCTTGATCGCCGCGCCTTCCCCAACTGCCGCACCCTTTTCTTTAACTAGGAGAAGGGAGAGGGTTTTTCGCCCCGTTCCTTCGCCTATTCCTCATCTGCCGTCTCTTGTTTCTTCCTTCTCGCTAAGATCATTTGAGTGCCACGGTGATTCCTAGGAGAGAAAAGAAAAGGGAGAGAGTGAGGGAGAGGAGAAAACTCACCAATCCGTCTGTGAACCTAGAGCAAAATGTTGGGCTAGAGGTCATCCGCTATGAGGGAGTCGGTGCAGGAGGCTTTCGCCGTGAAGGGGTTTCTATCGCCGAAGGAGGTGGCGCACTGGAGGGCTCCTAGGAGGAAGGATCTCGGGCAACCTTGGCCCAGTGAGGTAGTTTCTGTCCTCGCCTTCCACAAGCGTGGGATAGGATACCCCACGCACTGGTTCCCGCACGGGCTCCTCAGTGAGTGGGGTTTGGAGTTGCAACACCTCAATCCAACTATGGAGCAACATATTGTCTGGTTCGTTACTGTCTACGAGGCCTTCCTCAACCATGTCTGCTAGCGGTGAGCAGGAGGCAGAGAGGCACGGCGATGTCCCCATGCCAAGGAAGCGTGCCGCGAGCGCGGACGATGTTGGCGAACGGGAGGCGAAGCGGACACGGTCACTGCACCCTTCGGTGGCATCTCCGGTCTCGTCCCCACCTACTACGAGCATGGATGAGCAAGCCAGGCGGTCAGAGGAGTGGGCTTGCACCCGCACGTCACTAAGGCCAGCGCCAACACGTGACTCCTAGCGGGAGGATCCCCTGTCTACTGCTCCGGTCGGCTTGCCCCGTGCTAAAGGTCGTGATGACTCGCGGACTAGGCAGGAGCCGGTTGAGTTGACTCCACCCCGGCTGAAATGATGGGGCATGGGTCGCAGCCTGGGAGCGGTCCTTGCCCTATGGGCCCATTGGGTTTTAGAGTCATACCACTTACATCCTGGTATGCCTTTCTTTGTTTCTTTTTGATCTTGCTATTGAGTCTTTTCGGAGTATGACTAACATGTACTTTTTATCAGCGGCCAAACGGTGATGGGGTTGAGTATCGCCCCAACTTCCGTGCAGGAGGTTTGGAGGACCACCGTGCAGTGCTCCGCGGCGAGGGGAGCAGGGTGGGGGCGATGAGTCCTTCCCTTCCAAGAGTGGTGCTTCCTGGGTCGGTCGCTAGTATGGCGGCAATGGTGGCGATGGTGCTGGTGGCTATCCCGGTGGTGATGATGGAGGTTGCGTTGGAGGTGTCCCTTGTAGCCCCTCCTCCACTGGCTATGGTGAAAGAGGAGAGGGAGACCAAGCTCCCTGCCTCACCGAGCGGAGGGCTACATGGCTCACCCTCATGGTCGAAGACGAAGGCACCAGAGGGAGACATGGCTAGGATGGAGTACGAATGCCCATCGGTGGCCCGTGAAACCAAGGTGGTAGAGATCCCTTCCGACAATAAAGCAGATGACGTGGTGGAGCTATGAGCGCCGTTGCGGGAGCTGGCGGTGGTCCGGTCGGAGGCTGGGCCCTCCAGCAAGCCGGAGGAGACTGACCTGGAGTGGTCCTGCCCTGAGGACCCGACCAAGGTTCATTTCATCCTTTGGGATTCGTAGTAGTGTCAGCTCTAGGACATCCTTGGGGGGAGAGGACTCACCATGGAGTCCGATCTTGCCAAGCTGTCGGTGAAGCTTGAGGATGCCCAAGAGCGGGTTAAGTCCATCCAGTAGTTGGTCAAGGGTGACCTATAGCTCGCCATGGAGGTGAGTTTCCCACGCTTGCCCTTGACCTCTTAGTCTCTTGTTGGTTGCCTCAGCATGCTTGCTTCTCATTTTCATAGGGTCTACAGGAGATGTTGTGTCGCATGTCCCGTTTCCTCCGGATGGAGCATGCTCGGATGGCTGAGCTTGAGCGTTAGCTGGAGTCCGCCCGCCGTGAGTCCAAGGACTAGACGGTGGAGGCGACCGAGGCATGGTCGACGGAAGCGCTTGCGGCGGAGCGGGCGACTGCCGCCGAGCAGGGGCTTGAAGCGACCAAGGCCCACCAGGTGGAGACCGAGGCAGCACTATGGAATTCCCTGGTAGACACCGAGGCTGTGCTCCAAGATTCCCTAGAGGCCCTAGAGAAAGAACGTAACGCCCTAGCGTCAGAGCGAAAGGCCCGGTCGGAGGCTGACCAGGAAGTGCTCGTGCTTCGGGGCTGAGTGATGGGGATGGAGGAGGCGAATGCCTAGCTACGTGAGCGGGTGACCCAGCAGGCGGAGGGACTCTCTGCCCTTGAGAACTCCCGCCTCGGTATGTACCTTTTCTATTTTTTTGTCGTGTTTGTTTCTTCCTTTAGCTTGCTTTTGAGCTTGTTTCCCTTCTTCTAGAGCTGGGTGGAAAGGTGGAGTCATTGGAGCGGGACCTGGAGATGGCCAAGGCGACATTTGGCCAGAATGTGGAGGCGCTTGCCAAGTCCCTTGAAGAGAGGTGTGCTCTCGAAGGGGAAGTTCACCAGATCCGCAATGTTGTCTAGCTTGTCATCTTGGAGGTCTTTGGGTTGGTGCCAAGTACCAGTGGGCCTACTATCCGTCTAGCGGAGGTTCTGGATGAGGTCCGGACCCTCATCACCCATGTGCTATTCTACGGCACGTCGGGGGTGTTGACTTCAGTGGCGACGTACCACCGGAACCTGGATTTTGCCACCATCTGCAGCGGGTGTGCCGACAGCTTGAGCATAGAGGACATCCACTCACTCATGGAGAGCTTGCTGCCACACACAAGGTTGTTGGCTGAGCAAGTCTCCATGCAGTGGGTAATGGATGTTTGTCATGCGGACATGGACGGAAGTGTGAGTTAGGAGGACATAACCCAGCATGTGGATGGCGCGGAGCCTACATCGGAAGTGGACGTTGCCTCGCCTTCAATCGAGCCGAATGCTGCCTAGGCGGTGGACGAGCAACCCCTTCCCTCGCTAGTCGAGCCAGTGGTTGATGCCACCACGGAGCCATAGTAGAAGTAGTAGAAATACTTTAGCAATTTGTTAGAAGATAATGCCATGGGGGAGCCCCCTGTGTAAAGCATTTTTTTGTGTATTTATGAATACAGTAACTTTGTTTTTGTGATGGAACTACTCTGTTCAGCTAAGCTTGTTTCGTCCGTTCCTTGTTTTTACCTTTGCATAACTTTGTTTTTTATTCTCTTCTTTTTCGCACCTACCTATTCGCACCGTAGGCTGCAACTTTAAGAGCCTGGGAATGGCATGTGAGGCTAAGTCGCTCGTAACCGTAGGTAGAGGCGGGGCACGATCGGTCGGAGTATTTTAAGCCAAGTTACGTATGGAAATTGAAGGAATGGATTGCCCTTTCGTTCGGGGAAAAATGTACTTATCATGTGAAAGCAAAATGAGGGGTGATGTTGCATCCCCGTGGGGCCCCCGAGCGATGTGGGCCAAAAGTGTTCGGGTCAGGGCGCTTTACAGGAGCGGACGTTTAAGTAAAAATGATAAGACTAAATTTTAGAAGAAGAAATGACGTAGCTGTTTGCTATTCCAAGTGTTGGTGAGAACGTTGTCATTGTTGTCCTTTAGTCAGTAGGTGCCTGGTCGGAGCACCTCGACCTTCAATCGTCTGGATCCTTGCCATCTACGCCCCTTTTCTTGGCCGCTGCTTCTTCACCTTTTCCTTCCTTCGGCCCGCCGGCCTGTCATAGAAGGTGCTTGAGGAGCTCGCAGTCCTTGTAGAGGTCTTTGACGGGGTAGGCGTGGTTGGTGCACATGCTCTCCATGAGCTCATTGAAGTGGTCTAGAAGGCCCTGCTGAGGCTGCTTGTCCTTGTGATCAGCCATGGTGACCAACATAGAGTTGGCCGGTCGACAGCGATCTTTTCTATTCTTTTTGCCCCTCTACATGGAGGGGCCTCATCCTAATCCTCGCGCTTGGCCTTGCCTTTACCTCGGCCTCCATTGAAGCGAGTGTCTTGGTTCGGCCCAAGCCACTCAAGCATAGGCGGTTGGTTCAGAGCGGGAGCCAAGTCAAGCCGAGGCACAGATGCGGCCTCCTGTGCCACACTCGGCGGCTGTAGCGGTGAGCGGGTGGAGCGATTTGTCTAGTGCGTCCCCACTCCCCTATTGGGGAGAGAGGCTGTGAGTCAGTGTCGCGATGTAGAGCTCTCCGTCTGTTGAACGGTGATGGTTTCCACCAGTGCCCGGAGGTTTCGGTGGATCGCTTGTTTCCGAGGGTCGTTCGGATCGGGAAGGCCACGTAGAAGTATCCCCACAGTGGCGATGTTTTGGTTAGCCTAAGCAAACTATGGGGGATCATTCCCCCCCATCCATGGTGTTGCGCTGGACCCGACAGGCATGATCCTGTGCGCCGCTCGCCGGTTTATGCGCATAGGTTGCAGTGTGGTGCACCGAGCGCGCTTGCGTAGGCGGCGGCTATTGTCGTATCTCCTCGCCGTGCTCCCATGTGAGCATGGGGTCTCCACATGAGGGTCTAGAGGGGTGTCCGCTACCACCGGTGGCTGTCCTAGAGTGTCTACCATAGTGCACTCTTGGGACAGACGGTGCTAGGCGCCACGTCGCCGATGTTGGAGCCGTCACTCTCAACATCGTCATCCATGAGGTCTAGGAAACATGTGGGAGCATAGCTCGCCATCCCCATGAATTCGGACATGAGAGGGGGTGGCACTGGCATCCTTCAGAGCCCCCAGGCATATGTGTCCATGGGGGACATGAGGCCGTAGGGGAACCGGTCACATGGCGGTCACAGCGGGGACAATGGGGTCCCTACGGATAATCGGTGGAGGATAGTAAATAACGAGTAAATAACAGTATGTACATTACTCACAGTGGGGTTTGAGTAGACAGTTTGCTCAGAATGAAGCATAGATGCCTCATCATTGAAGTCGTCGTGTGTCCCAGAGCCGATGGAGGGCGCCCCTCCGACGGGCATCGGAACAAGTGCCTCCTCGCAGAGGTGTAGTACGCTGAGGCAGTCTGCGACAAAGTCCAGGCTTCCAAAGGGGAAGGCTTGGGACGGCTCGCAGATAGGTGGAACCCACATCCCAATAGGTGGAAGTGCGGGAAACTCCAATGAGCTGAAGCTAGTCGTATCACTTAAGCCCACCATGGCGAAGGTGGTAGAAAAATGGGTCATTCGATGACTAAAAAGTGTTGAACGTATAGCGCGATCCCCACGGACGGCGCCAACTGTCGGTGCAGAAAGTGACCAACATGTAAATATTTGTAGTTTTGCCGTACATTGTGATCGGGGTGGCGTAGCACTCAATGACACAAGGTTTATACTGGTTCAGGCAACGTGCCCTCCGTCTAGTTCGAGTCAGTCAGTGACTTTATTCCTAAGCCTAGGTGCTTGAAGTTTGCAGTGGGGTTACAAACGAGAAGGAGAAAGATAGGGGGTACAAGAGGTCCGGTTGGACTCTGGTCAGAGGGGCCAAGAGTGATGGGAGCTCTGCTATGAGCTAAGTGAACTTGATCGATCTGAATCAATCTGCCTTTTTTGGGAGAGAGCGCATCCCCTTTTATAGATGAAGGCGATGGCCTTACAAGTTAGAGGGAGAGAGTATGTATGCTACTAAGCCTTGTTGCCCACTTCAGTGGATATAGGATGATGGTAGGCGCCCACAATACTGTTGAATGTCAGATGCACGTGGGAGGTCGTGTTGTCTTCTTTGGGTATGGCAGACGTCGGTGCCTGCCATTCTGTTGATACCCAGAGGTATGCAAGGGGTTTTACCATGTTCGCTTGGTACGGTAAGTGCCGGCACCCACAACATTGTCGATGCGTAGCGGCATGTGGGGGAGCCGTACCGTATTTGTCCAGTATGGGAATTAATGGCGCCCACAATACTGTAGGGGAAAATGTCGGTGCCTACAACACTGCTTGAGTTCTGTCGTGCTAGGAGGGTCATAGGGGACTGCCTGGCAGGTGCATTGGGTATGGTCCCTGGTATTGCGGTTTGACTTGTGCGCCCTTACTTTCTCCATCCGTTCCTTGGTCCTTACTGAGTGAGCGTCCCCGGTCGGTTACTCCCAGTCGGCTATGAATGCGCTAGTTGGAGAGGAGTCGTGAGTAGGGGTTTGGTGCATCCCCAGTCGGAGATGCGGGTCAAAGTCAGAAGTAATGTTTTGGCCAGGCCTTCCAGTCAAGGAGGCCATCTGGAGGTGGGCTAGAGACCAAAGTGAGCGCTCCGGTCGGAGAGGCGGGCCGGCGTCGGAAGTGGGCGCTGTTCCTCCTCGGCCAGGCCTTTCGATCAGAGATTGGATCATCCTTTTGGCATGTCATCTAGGTATTTGGGCCAGCCCTTGAGTTTGTGCGTTGCTCACAATGTTGTCCATTGGGCCAAGCCTTTGTTGGGAAGCCAGTCCTTGAGGGACCCCGGGTTTATGAACCCGACAGTCAGAGACTACGATCACTTTCGACAGAAAGGATCACTTCAACCACATTCCACAGCCGATGCTCCGTTCCACAGAGTCATACCCAGACTTCAGGCCATTCCCCTCGGGCAAGTCGACCTAAAGAGAACAGGTCGATGGAGGATGCGATGCTACCGCATCTGTCATGAAAATGGAGTTGCACTAGGCTAAGCCTTGAGGGTTGATCCCCAAGCAAGGTCGTGCGACTATAGCATTCGAATGATTAGATCATCAGCAAGCACGGCAAGACGATGCTGCACAAAACAAAAGAAATCAAGAAACACGAGCTAAGAAGATTTCTTTACAAAAATGCCCTAGCTAGGTACAACCTAAGTCCCTTGGCCACCACCGTGGAGGATGTCCTCCACATTCACGGTGGCCACGATGGTGGCCATGGTGGCGGCAAAGTCACCGACCAGCTTGGCCCGCTCCGCCTGCTTAGTGTGGCCTAGAAACCTAGGCTCCACCGATGCGGAGCTACATGGCCATGAGGGCAATGTCGGCTCCCTACCGGATTCCCGACACAACAGCCTGCTCACGGTCCTCCATCAAGAGAAACTCCTAGAGGCGGGCTTTCTCTGTCTCATGGTGAGAGGCCACCAGCAGCTCCTCCAGTGCTGGCAACAAGATGACAAGAAGATTAGAACTGTGGATGTCGTATAGGACGACAACAAGATGGACAGAACCCTCACCCACGATATGGGCCTAAGCATCGGTGGTTGCCGCCTACATGGTGGTAGTCTCCACCTCCGAGGCGGCGAGCGCCACCCCAATAGCGTCGAGGTAGCGCTCCAGCCGATCCACCTCGCGGGTGGGGTCAGAGTAGCGCTGGTGGGCCTCATCTGCCTCACGGACATGCTCGTGGAACTCCCGCCAGTCATCCTAGGAAGACGACGATGAGGATGAACTTGGCCCTACCATCCGGTGGGGTCATGGTACGGCGGGCGTTGGTGGCCCCTCCGGATGCAAGTCAATCATAATCTCAAAACATTGCTCTAAAACTTACCCTTGCTCGCGCAGGTATGCTCGGAGACATGGCGGCGGCCCTCCAGCCTCCGGTGACTCCTCTCAATGATGCTTTCCACGATCCATCTCGGCGGGTGGAGAAGAGTCTACAAGCACGCAAGAACAAGAACGAGGAAGTGGTGGAGTAGGCGACCTGAAGTGAATGCCTCCCTCGCCGTACCACTCTAGCGTATTTATAACCGTGATAGACACCTAGGAAGGTGAAGTGATCGGAGGGAAGGTAGAGCGACGGTTGTCCACACACCGGCATGAAGCCTTACACATTAAGCCCGCGTTCCACGGCGCATGACTACTCACGAGTGGGCGCCATTAAGCCACAATGTGACTGTTAAGGCCCACCGGCCGCCAAATCCATTTGTAGAACGACCCATAGCGGAGGAGCGTGGAGGTAACCAATGTACTACGACATTCGCAAGGTGCCACTGGAGCCCTGGCTGCCACCCAGCTTCGGCGTGGGGGCCTACGTGGGCTAGAGCCAGGGTTCCCGCCATGGTCATCCTTTCGCGATCGATAGTACCTCGTCATCTACTTTTAGCCCATGGTCGGGGCCGTCTCGGCCATGATGGATGTACCAGACATCATTCTTAATGCTCCCCGCGAGTAGTTGGATTGTAATCTGCCTCTGCATCCTGTACAAAAATTATTCATACTACTATTTACTATGAGTTTGAACTTTGAACATATCTGTGTTTACTGTTGCCTAAAACATTCCATTTGTGCGCCTTTGACACGTATGACACCGTATGACATGGCCATCGTTATTAGGTGGTGGTAACATCTTTGTAGCACCCATTCACCACTGCTGGTAGCCTTCACCGCCGCCTACAGACGTTTTGGATGGTAACACTTTCATGTCAATTTCCAAGCCCATGCACGAGTCCCGCGTGTATCATTTCATTTTTTTAATAGTTGCTATTTTCATGCAACTCACATTCCTATTTTTATTCTATGCATTAATTAAGGAAAAGTAACAGGAAATAAAAAGCTGCAGAATACACTATATTTGAGGACAAATTTCAAATGCTAGAATACACTAAAGAGTGAATTATATTACTAGTCTCTTAATCAAAATTCGCATTAAAAAATGGATTTCTTTGGGAAGCCTACAGTCCTCGCTGCAATACAGAGCCCTAAGTTCCAATTCATCTACAATATTGCCACAGACGCCACCTGCGCACGAAAGATTATCGTGCACCTGTGCTAGTGGCGGCAACGACAACATGCCCCACGTCATTTGGTAGATCAGCTTGATGGCTGGGTGGTGGCACAGCACACACCCGTTGTTGCTTAGCCAACTACTAGTTGGTCTGCTGCCACTGCCTGCCGCCGCCGACCATGATCCTTCCTCATCCTTGACCCATCTCATGTACCGCCTTACAGTGTCGTCATCGGTGGCAGCACCATTGTTCCTATAGAGCAATAGGGTGACCAGATAGGCTGCCAAATTGTGCCCGCCCTCGGCGGCGCCGGCGAGATCGTCGAGGCATTGTCGGGGGCTATGGTTTTCCATGAATAAGGTTCATTTCCCGGTGAAGAAGCAAGCCTCTAGGGTGCCGAGTTAGGTCAGGCTAGCAAGGAGGGTTTCGTAGTTGATGAGGTCATCCCACATCATCCCGCATCTGAACTGAACCAGTGACAGATGCTGACCGACGGTGGGGTTGCCACAGATGCTATGCATGGACGGGTAGGTCGCTTGTAGGCTACGGAGGTCATCCATGGGCCACTCCGAGGTCGTAGTGAGGTGACCGGCGATCTCAATGGGTTGGTCAGTAGGGAGCGCCATCAGCGACGTGTAGTGCCACTTCGCCGCCATGATTGCTGGCATTGTCGTCGCACGTTGTGGAGCTTGATGAGGCCAACCGAGGGCTCATGCGGCAAAGTGATGGAGCTACGACATGTGGATAGTGGCGAGCTAGAGGGCTAGAAAGGCGGAGTGGAGTGATCGACGTAGTACGTTGATTGAGGAGGAGGCGAGGGAGGCGACTGAGCGGGGGGTTAAATACCCTCTGCGAAGTGGCGTGGGAACTCGC
Organism: Miscanthus floridulus; assembly: GCF_019320115.1. NCBI lineage: Eukaryota > Viridiplantae > Streptophyta > Magnoliopsida > Poales > Poaceae > Miscanthus > Miscanthus floridulus. The sequence goes on from NC_089589.1 coordinate 103,169,140, forward strand.
AACTAGCCGCGTGGTGCAATCAATTTTCTTCGTCCAACTGCCAATGCCATTCTAGGAGAAGCGTGCCCCACAAAGATCCCATGGGAGACGTGGCCTTTTTAATGAAAATGAAAGTCCCACTGAGACACGGCCTCTTTAATGAAAATGAAAGTTCCACTCAAATTGATTGAGATCCAATGAGCGGGGATAGTTTGAAATGTGCAGGTGAATGTAAGCCGCCTTGTTTTCCACTTCCCGTCATCTTTGCCACGCCGTCACTCATGACCCACATGGGTGACCGTGCAAGTTACGGATCTTGACAGTTCCGTTCCCACTCACATCTTGAGGTGGGGCTATTTAAGTAAAGGTAAGGTGAACCTCTTATGCGCACTCTGATCCCAACCTTCTACCTCCTTTAACATCAGACAAACCAGAGAAACCCTTTAGTTGCTCCTAGTCTCTAGTCGCCATGGCTACCTTAGACCTCCATCAACTCTGGCGCCGCTAGGAGAAGGCCTTCAAGATCAGGTTCCCACATCACCTGGGCATGGCTATGTCCGCTCATCCTAGGTGTCAGAGGATGTTTCGCGAAGGTAGGAAGGAACGTCTCCATGGTACGGTCCCGCTATTGATCGCCATCCGTGGTTAGAACATGCGAAATCAAAACCATGGAGAGCTTTCATTGGAGCAAGGGCCTTGGCGCTAGTGGATCTTCCAGAGCTTTCACTGGAGCAAGGGCCTGAGCATCATCTGGATTGGTTTTGTGAGCCAGAGCAGTTATGGCTCACGAATGCAATCCAGATGTGGAAATAGATATCCTCATTGCTCTGCTTCTCCTGTTCCTCCCACTGCTCCTAGGAGGATGTTAGAGGAAGTTTCATGAGGCTGTTCCCCATCTCCATTCTCCTATTTTAATTTAGTCTGGTTTGGGTTACCCCCATAATTGTAAGGTCTTTGCAAATGGAAGAATGTTGTTGCATCTAGCTCCATGATTGATTGAACATCTTAAGGAGATAGATGCAAATGACCCTTATCCAACGCAAAATAGTGTTATCAGGATCATTGGAATGCCATATTTCAATTCCTGGACCCGTAGATTGTATGTAGGGTATAAGATATTAATGGAAGATTTATTGTTGAATGTTGGACTCAGTTCCAGTTTAGTTCGTACTTAGGCCAGTCTCAGTGGATAGTTTCATTACGTTGTTCCCAAGATGGCCACATCATGTAGAACAAAATGAAATATGGAAGAAACACCCCTTCTCAATGGACGGTTTCATTCTAAACTTTAGCAAGAGGAAACAAAATTGGCCCTTAATCTAACATTTTTATAGTTACAGTCGAGTAGAACGAGTGACGGTTTACAATCGGGTTGAATGAGTGACACCCTCAACCAGGCAGCAGTCACCGCTATCCGTGGTGATAGTGGCGTAGTGGCTCTTAGAACACCTTCATAGGACCCATTCACCACCATCGGTAGCCTTCACCGCCACCTTCATATGGCCTAGTTGGTAATAGTTTCGTCAATTTCCGAGCCCGCACGTTATTTACAAAGTTGTGCAGAATTTCCATTCCCGCGTCTAAAAGGGTTGCTAACAAAGCACGCTCCCCACCCTATGTCTTTCTCCTTGCCCATAGTTTTTGTTCCTCATCCCCACTCCTTGCTCCCCAGTGTTGAACTGCGTGACCGCCCCTACTTAGCGGGGTGCAAGCCACCACTCACCACCACTCCTTGCTCCTTAGTGCTCAACTTCGCGACCGCCCCTACTCAGCGGGGTGCAAGCCACCACTCACCGCCAACAAGCTAGTACCCCGCGATGGTATGCCTCACCGGCAGGGCCCGCACAGATCCACCAGTGACCAGGCTGCTACTCGTCACCGCCATGGCTACCAATCCCGTAAGATCCAAAGGTAATGGTAATTCTTTCGCACTTTCCTCCATCTTTCTTGGATTTTTATTCCCCTCTTCACTGATCTGAGTATGAAACAAGCTTCCATCTGTTTACTAAGGAGCTCATGATCCAATCTCCACAGGCGCTCCATCTCTGATTCAGGTGATAGCGCAACCGCTTCCATTGCTGGCCCTGCTCCACCAGATCCTAGTCAATAATTGAAGATGGAGGAGGAGGCCCCCAACAAGATGAATGAAATGGTCGTCCTCATAAACCATGTCTTCACCCTCATCCTCCAATGCCTCACTGCCCGCACCTTGTGCAGCTACAAGTGTGTTTGTCGCTCCTAGAACCGCCTCATCTTTGAATCCGAGTACCGTAAGGAGCTGCCCCAGATTGTCACCGGATTCTTTTATCGCGGCTCGAAAGACAAACCCAAGTTCATCTACATCAATGGTGAATACCCCTCCTTGACCTTCTTGCCCTTCACCATTAAGGATGTTGTGATGTCAGATTGCTGCCACGGGCTCATCCTATGCTGGTGCGTTGGGTTTTTGATATGTTGTCTATAATCCAGTGACTAACAAATGGTGATCACTGCCGGATAACAACCGTTCTTTTGGTGCAGCTCGCTTAGGGTTCGATCCAACAATCTCCTTGCATTTCCATGTGATTGAATATGGGAAGAAGAGGGCGGGTGAGTTTGTAGGTGTAAGCATCTATTCATCTAGGAGTGCAGCATGGATGTTTAAGGAATCTGAATGGGCGAGGGTGTTGTATGCACATATTTGACAAGTGTGTTCCTTAATAGTTCTATGCATTGGCTGGAGTTGTCCTAGATAGTTGTTGTTGATATGTAGGGAAAGACATGGAGGAAAATTCATAGGCCACGTGGTGAAGCAATCTCCATCCATGAAGCTTAGGGTCTGTTGTGTTTATGTACTGCTAGTATGTTCAGGAAGTGTCAGCTTTCATTTTGGATCCTAGAAGACTATGGTACTGATAACTGGACACTGAAGCATACGGTGACCACGCTGGAGATATTTGGATGGGACAATATTCAATTTGGTTATGATGTTTGCGATGCAGACTATAGACTAATTGCAGTTCACCTAAAATGGAATTTGATTTTCCTTGTTGGCGAGGACAAAAAACTGATTGCGTATGACATGAACCTCAGAAAGTTCTTGTCCTCCCTGCCCAGGTCTTGCGGTATCGTAGACCTACCTAGAGGCTACGTCCAGAGGGACCTCACCATCTTTCTTATGTTCCCTTGTTCATGGAGTCAGTAGGAGAGCAGTAAAGTTGCATATGATGTTCTTTCTTTAGATAGGGACTTGTTTTGATTCTATATACAGTCCAATTTTGGCTTGGTAACTAAATCAATTGTATGTTGAATATTACTAATGATGCTGCTTTCTGCAGGTTGTGGAGTCTGAGTGCTTTTAAACGATTTTCCTGCAATGGCTACGGGAGGAAGAAGAGGGGTTCCATGGTGCACTGGCTATCAAGCTGAAGGAAGCTTTGCCTTGCAAGCAGGAGTGCCAATCTGAAGGAGGGGAGCACATCTACCTCATTTTCGTTATGTAAGTCTGTAGGGAGTAGAACCTTTATTCTCCTATCTATGTACCGCTTGTGTTAATTCTTGAGTTGACACAGTTGTTATGTTAATGTCGTTTCTTATTATAAAAAGTACTCTTCGTTGTTGACATGATGAATGGTGTGTAATGATTATATATGTATGGTGTGTGTTCAGTAAGTTATTAAGGCCCATCTGAATTAGTAAATGAATTTGTGAAAACCAGAAGCAAGTCTATCACCGTCAGATGTAAGGGTCATTGTCTGTTTTGTCATCACCACCGTAACCCTTGCCATTGGTGAAGCAGATGGCCAACACCGCCGCTATTCGTCTCATGCGACAGGGGTTAATAGTGCATCACCGCCGAATCATACTGCAATGCAACGGTGACCATTTTCGATGACTAGACGGTTCATATGCTGAAGTGACGGTGATGTCCACCTCGACACAAATGCATCGGGCGCCAAAGTGACGGTGAACACGCACTGCACGCAATCGGGTCGTTGTGCAAGCCGACTGTGATCCTGATCATTGGTCAAAACGGCGGTGTTAGTGTACACCCACGTAGGAGGGTCATGGTACAATGCGACTGAAACAATGACCTGATCACGGACGGATCATAAGCCAACACGGCGGTGTTAGTGTACACCAACACAGGCGGGTCGTGCTCCAATGCGATGGAAACAACGACTTGATCACGAACGGATCATAAGCCAATACGGCGGTGTTAGTGTATACCAACACAGCCGGGTCGTGCTCCAATGCGACGGAAGTAAGAACCTTATCAAGGATGGATAACAAGCCAATACGACGGTGTGGGTGTACACCGCAGACAGTCTCAGATAGGGACGGTGATGACTATGACTATCACTGCCGACAGCTTACTATCGAGGCCGAAATTGGACTACGATGGGAGTTACGACGTGGCTATGAAAGGTGCGAGTGTAGTAGTGCTTGGCAGCCAAACAGACCAAGATGCCATTCCCTCATTCAGCATTGTGGAGGGTAGATGAGCCACTTCAGCTTGTACATGTTGATTTGTGTGGTCCCATTTCACCACTTACTGCAGGAGGCAACAAGTATTTCATGCTGTTGGTGGATGACTGCACCAGGTGGACTCAAGTGTACATGCTGAAAACTAAAGATCAAGCTGTAGAAGCTTTTGTCAAGTATAAGGCTGAAGTTGAGAATAGCTCTGGGCAGCACATCAAAATTCTCAGGTCAGATAGAGGGGGTGAGTTTCTTGTTAGAGTGTTCCAGAGTGTGTGTGAATAGGCTGGCATTAAGCATCAGTTCACAGCACCCTACACACCTCAACAGAATGGGGTGGTAGAAAGGAAGACTAGAACATTGATGGAGATAGCAAGGGCTTTGCTGAAAAGCATGGAAATTCTAGGGAGGTTTTGGGCTGAGGCAGTGAGACATTCAGTGTATTTGTTGAATAGACTACCTACCAAAGCTATGGGTGAGAGGACACCATATGAGGGCAGGAATGGGAGGAAACCCAATCTGAGACACTTGAGAGTTTTTGGGTGCAAGGGGCATGTGAAGACAGTGAAGCCACATTTAAAAAAGCTTGAAGATAGGAGTATGCCAATGGTGTATTTTGGCATAGAAGAAGGCAGCAAAGCACACAGGATGTACAACCCTCAGGACAACAGAATAGTGGATAGCAGGGATGTTGTGTTTGAGGAGTCACAGAAGTGGGGCTGGGAAGCTGCAGAAGAAAGGGATTTTTCAGAAAATAGAGAAGAAGAGGATGGTCAATTCTTTTCTGGTGGCTTTGGTACTGTGGGTGCTGGTGGTGGTGCTCAGGATGTTCATCAGTATGGTGATCAGGGGGGAGCATCAACAGGAGATCACAGTTCTGCAGGTGGGAATGGCTCAGCATCAGTAGAAACTGGGAGCCAGTCAGTGACTGTTCACAGTCCGACAATAGGTGCATATAGTGTGTCTCTAGGAATTTCAGCACACAGTTATGATGGGGATCATGGGATGATGGATGTGGACAACAGTGATGATTGTGATGAGACCCCATAGAGGTTCAGAAGCCTCAATGAAGTTTATCAAGATTCAGAAGAAGTGGAGCTGAACTCATGAGGTTGCAGCTTTGCATGCAGTTATGGAAGAACCATCAAGCTTTGAGGAAGCAGTAAGTGATGTAGACTGGATGGCAGCAATGAGCAGTGAAATTCAGTCCATTTGCAAGAACAGAACTTGGGAGTGTCTACTTTGCCACCTGGACAGAAACCAATTGGGCTTAAATGGGTTTACAAGCTCAAAACGAACTCAGAAGGTGAGGTGGTGAAGCACAAGGCCAGGCTGGTGGCCAAAGGGTATATGCAAAAGCAAGGTGTTGATTTTGAGGAAGTGTTTGCACCAGTTGCAAGAATAGATACAATCAGATTGATCCTAGCAATGTCAGCAAACAGGGGCTGCCAAGTTCATCAGTTGGATGTAAAGTCAGCTTTTCTCAATGGTGAATTGGAAGAAGAGGTATATGTTGCACAACCAAAAGGTTTTGTGGTGAACGGCAAGGAACACATGGTTCTGAAACTCAGGAAAGCTTTGTATGGGTTGAGACAGGCACCTAGAGCCTGGAATGTCAAACTGGATAGGAGTTTGAAGAAATTGCAGTTTAGCAAATGTGCTAGTGAACTAGCAGTGTACACTAGAGGAATTGGGAGGAAGACAGTAATACTTGGGGTATATGTTGATGACCTCATAGTGACAGGAGAGGATTCTGGAGAGATTGATGTGTTTAAGAAACAGATGACCTCAGAGTTTGAGATGAGTGATTTGGGGCTACTTTCATTCTATCTTGCGATTGAGGTTGATCATCAGAAAGATTTTGTCACAATCAAACAGTCTAGCTATGCCAAGAAAGTATTGAGACAGTTTGGTATGGAGGATTGCAATCCTACCAAGATCCCAATGGATCCAGGATCTAAACTAGATGAAGATAAAGGTGGAGAAAGAATTGATGCCACTGAGTACAGGAGGGTCATTGGTTGTTTGAGATATTTGTAGTATACCAGGCCTGATCTGTCTTTCTCTGTTGGGATGGCCAGTAGGTACATGGAGAAGCCTATTGTGAAGCATCAAAGAGAAGTAAAGCAGATACTGAGATATTTAAAGGGAACTGTGAATCTTGGGTTGGTGTATACTCAAGGTGGGAAGGAGGAAGAAATAGTGGGATACAATGATAGTGATTTGGCTGGTGATCTAGTTGAGAGAAGAAGCACAGCAGGTATGGTTTTTTATCTGAATGAGAGCCTGATTACCTGGTGTTCTTAGAAGGAGAGGACTGTAGCTTTGTCATCCTGTGAGGCAGAGTTCATGGCAGCAACAGCAGCAGCAAAGCAAGCCTTGTGGCTTAGGAGTCTGTTGAGTGAACTTACCGCCAAGAAGCCAAAGTCAGTGACACTGTTTGTTGACAAGAATTCAGCTATTGCTTTGATGAAGAATCCAGTGTTTCATGGAAGGAGTAAACACATTGATATTAAATATCACTTCATGAGAGAATGTGTTGAAAGAAAGCACATTGCAGTGAAGAGAGTTTGTACTGCAGAGCAGAAGGCGGACACCCTAACAAAGGCCTTGCCGGCTGTGATGTTGGGTGTGATGAATCATTTGCTCGGGATGTTAAGGCTTGACGTGCATCAGGCTTAGGGGGGAGCATGTTGGTGTAAGCCAGCTGCACGGTGAAGGGAAAGAAGCTGCTGACGTTGCTGGTGAAGCAGGAGAAGCAGCAGGTTTGAATTCAATGTGCAGGCGGGAACGGTTGTGCAGGGCGTCACAGTGCGCGCGCCAACGTGCGCAGACAGTGCAGTTGCATTGTAGGCCACTTGTATCCATCGTTTAGCAGTTTTATTTGAAACAAGTGTGTGTAAAAGTTGCTGGTATAAGTAGCTCTCATGTAATAGAGTGTGTTAGCGCTTTGGCTCACTTGTAATAGCTTCTATACTGAAAACCTCTATCAGTGGAAAAGAGCACTGTCCTCTGACAGTTGCTGTTCATCTCTTTGTGTTCTTGAGCACGTTCTTTTGTTTAGGCTAGCCAATTTGATCTATGTGCTGTGATTTGTGTTCCTGATTTCCTACAACTAGCCTAAGGAGTACAAGAGTTATGTAATTTACCAGGTACTGTTTGTATCTCCTATAAATACACAACGCCCAGTATAACAGTGATGGGACATTGAATAACATTATTATTCCTATCATTGCATAGTTTTTATTTTCCATTCATTGGTTTGGGTCCGCTGCCGAAGGATCTTCGAAGTCGAAGGTTTTAGCGGCATGGTATATCCTAACAGTTTGATGTCATCCGTGAGGCCCCATCGTACCCACCAATGGCACGAAAAGCAGCATTGAAGCAGACTTAGGGAGACCCGCAAGTTTTCGCTCCACCCTGGGTGAGGACCTGCTTCCACACGGTTTGACATGTCAGAATATAATCAGTAGTCTAGTATTATTTTTCTTAGGGCCTGATGCACCCAACTCAAATTTAGCCAGCTAAAAAGATTCCCAGCTGAACTTAGCTGGGTGTTTGGATGCTCCAACTAATAGACTCAGCTAAATTTTAGCTGGGTTGAAATAACTAAACCCAGCTAAACTTTAAGTGGGTTGTTTGGATGCCTAGCAACTGAATTTAGCTAGCTAAAGTTTAGCTAGTGCATCCAAACAGACCCTTACTTTAGTTGACGTAAGCTTCATGGAGTTCTACGAGTATTAGTGAATAAAGTAATCAATTTTTGTATTGACATCCTTACAAAAATCTACAATAGTACTTTAACAAGTGACACCTATAAATATCTTATATGTGAAAATTATAGTCAAAAGTACAAGCTGTAGTATTTACATATCATGTTTTGTATTAGATTATTTCTCAAGCCGTTATCTAAAGTCAGAAATTCATATAGTAAATACTGAAACATTTTCTTTGAAGGCCAGATGTAGAAATTAAATAGGAACATGACCATATGACAGTTCACATATATTTTATGGTATATAATAAATAGTTGGGCTCAGGGCCATAACTATTATGAATAATAATGCATGGCTTAGCCTTACGCTTACACAATTATGAACAACAGGTTTTCCTTAACCATGTGGATATGGCACACTTACAAATAATAATAAGGCTTCCTAACTATTTGGATGACAAAGTTATGAATGAAAAGGTTTGCTGAACTATTTGGATGACACACGTATATGTCTTGTACTTGATAGAAAGTAATCAAACATATATAGGCAACATGTATGATGCACAAATAAAAACCTGGAAACAACAAAAAAAAGAAATAAAAAATTGACTTATCTACTCTATAAAGGACAAGTCCAAATTTCGCTCAGTCTATTCATGTTTTTGACCGCAATGGAGATGACATTGCTCCATCCACACAAGATTTTGCACCGGAAAACCGCCCACAAAAAAAAACGACCCAGATCTATTCTGAGGAGGCTTAACAACGATCCTGGGGGTACGGACGCTTCCATGCTTCAATGCACCCACCACACATGACATCCTCTGCCCGCCTTTGGCCACACACGAGCACGAGATCCCATGACTGACCACCTCCCACGACGGCATCCTCTGCCACATTGGTACTCTCGTATTGTTGCAAACGAACCATTTCCAACTCTAGGCAGGGTGCTTCAAGTACCTCTAGCATCTCATTTGTGCATAAATACCCCTTTATTTCTTTATATTTACCCCCTTCACAATTTTCCAGCACTGCCGCCGCTCTTCACCTTCCCCCTTTCCCCATTGGCGATCTTGTGATTCCCCTTGCAAAATCAAATTCCCATTGGAGCAAGTGGGTTTCCTCTACCCTTGGACTTACAGTGCCTCTCCACTTTCTCTAGAGTCCGTGCGAAGTTCGGTTCAAGCCTCCAAGGTAACTTACAAATACATCTTTCTGATATCTTGATATACAAGGTTTCTAGCGATTTTGCCTCAGTGAATTATGTATGTATGGACACTAGAAGCTGTTTATAGAGTAGATTTAAGTTTGGTTGGATAGTTGTGGAGATCTAGCATGTTGTTTCTTGAGATCCAGTTGCGCCGAAGTTTCATCTCACTTTCTTTTATCCAACCTTGTATTATAACCTAACATAGTGTGCCTCCATGCTATTTTTTGTTTGTCATATGGGCATGATAAGAGGGACATGCAAGTTGCAAACGCCAGAGATCCATTGGAAGTCTTCCAATAAGGAAGAGGATAAGGTGTGGGATGTGGAATCTCGCAATTGTTCTCGTTGTACCATCACCAAGGTCCCAATATCTCACTCCCGTAGCCATGGTGCTCACCGCGAGTCCACCCAAGCACATGGGAGATCGTGGGCTAGTGCCTTTTCCAAGATGATTGGAAACCGTGTCACAGGGCAGCCTGCACGTCGCAGCACACGAGAGGCAGATGAAGGAGGTGATGAGGTCTTGGCAGGAGAGGATGAAGCAATCGAGGTTACTGTTCCCCATGTAACCACCCCTAAGCAAGTGTTTGGAAGCCATGACCCTAGGATAAGTTTAGTAGATTATGCATCGGGGAATAAGAGTACCATGGCTAGGAACAACCAGTATGAAAATCTCTACCTCAATAAAAAGCAAGATGTGGTTATGGATCATCGGTTTTGAAACCTCTTTCAGTATGACTGGTATGTATCTATGATCAAAGCCAAGAGTTGTTCTATTGTTCCAATGAAATGGGTTCATTAGCAGCATATGCGTGATAAGAGGGACGATGTTGTGACTACACATGGGTTGATTCCGTATTACAAGTACCTCAACTCACATTTTCGCATGACAGTGGATCCTAAATTAGGAGATTCTTCCTTAACTCGTAATATTTCATTTGGCAAGAGATTTGGATTTGCTCCTAAACACCAACCAGAAGTTGTGGTTATGCTCCCTATATCTTGAGGATGATTGAGCATTCTTTGATGTGCACTACAAAGCATTCAAGCATAATCATTATAAGTTGCAGCTCATGATGGAGCTTCCACATCCAACATTGAAGCTGACTTACGGAGACCCATAGGATTTCACGCCAACATGGATGAGATAGACTTGTAGCGGGGACCGTGAAGCCGTTGGCGACAAGCGGCAACACGCGTGTCGCAACAGGAGACCTAGACACCCATCTAGAGAAGAACAACTAGATAGGTTGCTGGTCACACAGATCCAACACAACCTGATGGCAATGCAGCTTGGGGTGGCTGTTGGTATTTATTAACGTGTCACTTGTTTTAAGTAGTCACCCTATGTTGTTGACATTCTTTAGCATCTTTTACTAAGTTGTCATCCCTAGTGATGGTGCCAGAAATGCTTAGAATGACACTAAGAAATACTTTAGTATTTCTTGTGACTAGAAAGAATATATATAAATAAATAAAAGGAATATGCAAGTGCACAGATAATATACCATTGTAGCATTTTACCCAAGAGTATTCTAGGTATCGTTATTTATATTTTTGCCACAAGAAAGGTCTGGCAAGGACATGTATTGATAACTTATGCTCTTGATGGAGAAGTAAACCATAACCAATATTCTACTCACAACAGGGGTAAGTCAAAAGGTAAATGTATATTTATGAATAGTGCATAATAACTAATCATTGATCACTCAGAGTACTTCTTTCTATGGCATTAGCATGGTTAAGTAGAATATTAGAGGAATAATTCCTAAGTCATTCTTAATTATAAGTCAAAGCATACATTGATTTGTGCAATTACACCTAGTAGTCATGGCTAAGATCAACTTAATATCTACACATATGGGATATTACTAAGGAAGATTAAAAGTAGTGCTTGTCTTCCTTCGTAACTAGATCCTACTTGTATTCGGGGAGTGGACTAAAAAGGACTCATCAGGGGTGTCACATCTGCGATCTACCACATGACCTAGAATATAGGGTGTATCCGTAGGTAAACAATGTATAAGCACCATGGTTACACAATGTCGACCACTCACCTATGGTACCTTAGAGTGAGAGCTATACGAACTTATGCATAACTATAAGGATAATCTAGCTATAGTAAGTATATAATAAAAGTAGACTATTGACGGTAGTTAACAACCATTAAAAACGGTCAATATAACATGTATAAGGGCATAAATATAATCACCAATGAAGGTTTAGGGGTTTAAACTAGCAAATTCCATGAGTTTTGGAGAATCTGTATTTTCTGCAGGGTTTATCCAAAAAATCGTCAAGGTGGACCTACATGTCAGATTTAATTGCGCTTATACACAGCGAAACGGACACCAGAAGACTCTAGAAGACTCGGGAGGACTCCACACCGAAGCGGAGGGTGAGACGCCGCTAGGTGGGGTCGGCCGGCCAAACCTGTAAGCCGCCTAGCCCCTAGGGCCCACTTGTCAGCCCCTCGTTGCAATGTTGGTTCTCCACCGCCTCCTAGGTCACATCTATGTCATCCTTTAGGTCGGTTTGATCCAAGGGCTCATGTTCGATGCTCCGGCCTATATATATCAGCCCCTGCCCCCTAGCATATGGTATAAGTCATTTGAGAAGACAGAAAGCCTAATGATCCTCAGAGCTCAACCATATTCTAGGGCATAGCTAGTTAGCTAGGTCTAGAGGGGGGCAAGCAGGCTTCGCTTGGACTCCCGATCTTGTCAAGAGCGTGGTTTGGTATAATCTTTGTACCCCTCTCTCTTTTGTATCTCCATTACTTTTACATGCTAGTTACAATTGTTATGACAATATCAATATTCATCTTATTCATGTTCTTCATTATAATGTTCATGGTCTACTTTGATTATATGCTTAGTATAGTTGGATTATCATTATGTTCATGCATAAGTTCGTATAGCGCTCACTCTAAGGATCCATGGGTGGGTGGTCGACATTGTGCAAGCATGGTGCTTATACGTTGTTTACCTGTGGATACACCCTATATTCTAGGTCATGTGGTAGATCGCAGATGTGACTCTCCCATTGAGTCCTTTGTAGTCCACTCCCTGAATATAGGCGCACGTAGGGTTCGGTTACGAAGGAAGAGTAAGCTCTATTCTTAATCTTCCTTAGTAATATCCCTTATGTGTGGATATGACGATGATCTTAGCAATGATTACTGGGTATAATTGCACTAATCAATGTATGCTTTGACTTGTAATTAAGAATGACTTAGGAATTACTCCTCTAATATTCTAATTGACCATGCTAATGCCATAGAAAGGAGTACTCTGAGTGATTTATCATTTTCATTGATTAATACTCGTCATATATATATCTTATCCTATGACTTACCCCTGTTATGAGTAGAATATTGGTTATGGTTTACTTCTCCTTCAATAGTATAAGTTATCAATACATGTCCATGCTAGACCCTCCCTGTGGTAAAAATATAAATAACAATACCTGGAATACTCTTGGGTAAAATGCTACAATGGTATATTATCTGTGTGCTTGCAGATCCTTTTCATTCATATATTCATTTATTCTTCCTAGTCACATAATTAATAAAGAACTGCTTAGTATTATTCTAGTAGTAATACTATGTAGTACCAACAAGTTTCTCTGATATCATCACTAGGGATGACAACCTAGTAAAGTTAGGAGATATAGGTTTATAATAGGTGGCTATTTAAAAACAAGTGACACGTTAATAAATACCAACAAGCATTTTATGGCGCTGTTGCTAAGGACTAGATTTAAACTCCATTCTTAGTAGCGACGCTAAGAAATGTCAACATAAACCATGAACATGATAACTAGGAACATAAACGATATGAATAATGATGTCATAAAATTGTAGCAAACATATAAAAGTAATGAGAGATACAAAAGAGAGGGCGTACAAAGATTATACCAAACCACGCTCTTAACATGATCAAGAATCCAAGCGACACCTACTTGCCTCCCTCTAGACCTAGCCTAACTAGCTATGCCCTAGAATATGGTGGAGCTCTGAGGATGATTAGGGTTTCTATCTTCTCAAATGACTTCAATGACTTGAGATGCATCCAAGGGGGTAGAGGCTGGTATATATAGCCCGGAGTGTCAAACCTGAGCCCTCGGATCAAACCGACTTGAATAAACGGTGTAGATGCAATCTAGGAGGTGGTGGAGAACTGACATAGCAACGGGAGGCTGACAGGTGGGCCCCAGGGGCCAGCCGTCCTACACCTGGCGGTGCCTCGCCCTCTGCTTCGGTATGGTGTCCTCTCAAGTCTTCTGGAACCTTCTGGGGTTGTTTTCGCTGTAGATAAGCGCAATTAAGTCTAACAACTAGGTCCACCTTGACGGTTTTCTGGATAAACCCTGTAGAAAATACAAATTCATCAAAACTCGTGGAATTTGTTAGTTTAAACCCCTAGACCTTCGTTGGTGATTATCTTTATACCCTTACATATGTTATATTGATAGTTTATAATGGTTGTTAACTACTATCAATAAACTCCCCAAGCTTAACCTTTGCTAGTCCCTTAGCAAAGCTAAACTCAGTAAATGGATTAGGAGTTTAAAGATTTTTGAGAACATCGATGCAACTCCTTAAAAGTACATATACGTTCAAACAAGAATTCTCCTCCGGATTAGAATAAACTGATATGACTTTCAAACTTACCCATATTACTTTCAACCATACGGCTTCTTAGTTTTTTACTTGGGTCTTGAGCAATTTAAAGACAGAGCGATCAAGTCAAGCACTATGTCTCAAATTCTTTGCTCAACCATTATTCCGGAGTTTTAATATGTTTTCAAAATAAAACTTAGAACTTCCTTTGTATGACACTCTGAAAGAGCATACTTATAATACATATATTGTAAAGTCAAACCTTAGATCCAAAGAGAGTTGAGTCATACAATCAAATCAAGATGTGCATGTGTGTGGATGTATGATGTATATATATGGTGGCTAACATAATTCTACTATGCTCCTTGAAAACATATCTCTCTCTTGGAATTTAGAAACAACTTTGCAAGAAAACATGGGCTATCTTATTCATCTCTCTCTCTCTCTCTCTCTCTCTTTTAGGCAGGCATCTAAGTATCCATTGTTTTAGATATCTCGGACACTTGTCCATTTTTGTTCTCATCTCTCTTTTTCTTTTTCTTTCTTTTCTTTTTTTATGAATAACATTTGCGTAGCCCCATGCTTCTTCTTTGTAACAAACTTTTGAGAGATAACAACAAGAACTTAGAGCATTTATTTGGTGGATATCCTTTCAAGAATATTTTTGTGTTCACTCCTAGTGTAGGAGTAAAACATTTTGGGGTGGATCTAAATGGAATGGCGTGTTTTTGCACCTACCCCCAGTGTATGAGTAGTGCATATGTGGGTGGTGTGTATGTGATCTTGATTTTAAGAGCATGACAAACCTCTCATAAGGGTCAACAAACCTTGACTAAACTCATTGCAAAACAAGCAGCATATGCGTGGAATTTTTTCTATTCTAAATAACATATATGGCTCTAGTAGGAATTCAAGCTTTGTTATATAGGAACTCATCATGTAGTATTTTTATGTTTTTTCAAAAGATAAATTTCTAGAACTTTAGTATCACTTAGAACAAGATAAACAGCAGCTCAGACCTTGTCATATCATATCCGTTAATTACCTAGACTTAGATCAAGCATATGCTATCCACGAGTTTCAAGTTCAAAGTAAATTAATATCTCAAAATAGTCTTATCCAAAAGTCGAGAGAATTCAAGGTTGAACACTAGCTATTTGAAAGGAATTACAATAGAGTAACCATTAATCAATTCCATTCAAGAGATTACCTTCAGAGTCTATTTATTTAGCTCTTAAAAATTTAGACACACCTTTTATTTTGTTTTCTCATTTTTTTAGATCACACCTTACTAATATATATATATATATATATATATATATATATATATATATATATATATATATATATATATATATATATATATATATATATATATATATATAAGACAGATAAATTTTTATTTTGCTTTTAGTTATGCATCTTTTTTTCTTTAACTAGTATATAGCAAACTCGCTTAGAAATAGTAAAACGAAAGGGAAAGAAATACTTAGCTAGATACACGGGAGATGCCATTCCCCCAAGCTAGTTGTTGTCGTGGTTGAATGTTGAAGTTGAGTAATCCTTCTCAGAGCAGATTTGCCAGCGGATATCCTTCTCGTTCTGAAGTGGAGCGAGAGGAAGATGACCGGGTGAACTTGCTCTTTGATCTTGCTGCATCATCCTGTAAAATACCAACAAGAATACCAAAACTTGTGGAACGGATTAGGATAGAGGGTTAGCGGTCAACCGTCCGGAGATTAGTTATTCTTGTAGTTTAGAAATATTTCCTTATTTGCAAAATTTTAGCAGGATGTCTTTTTGTAATAATTTTGGATTTTCTATTTTTTGATATGCATAATAGAAAATATGTATGCATGGTATTTTTTTAATTTTTATACCACCACAGTGAATGTTACCATGGGTATTTACATCGTAGATTTATTCACATGGGGCTTAGGATTTATAATGTAATGATAAAATGTAGTCATGAAACTTTTTATCTTTCTTTTCTAAATGCAATGCTAATGCAAAAAAGTAAATATGCTAAAGTGAAAATAATTCATGCAATGCAGAAAAGTAAATATGGATAACAACCGATGTTACCTCACGACGAGGGTTTGGATTTTTATGTCCTCCGGACAGGACTTTCTCTCCAGTCTTGTTCATTGCTTGGGTGCATTTGTCGATCTTGGAGATGGAGACCTTGATGGTTGCACCTCTTGTGATGGTGACCTTGATGTTGTCACCTTTTCCTTCCACACCTGCTTCGTCTTTGGTGGAGTAGGTTCATTGTTCAAAGGTTCTTTATCTTCTTCCCATTTATTCTTGGGGGATTGATTCCTTCGGCATTGGGATGATCGATGTCTCCTCCTAAAGTGGGTCTTCTTTGGCTGCTCATAAGTTGTATAGCTATTGAAATAACAGTGTACCTTCTCTCTAGAGAATTGAAAGTGGACTTATCCAGATCCGACATAGATGATTGTGTTGGTACTGTTGAGGAACGGTCTTCCTAGGATGATGGGTGTATCATCTTCTTCTTCATCCATGTCTAGAACCATGAAGTCAACAGGGGCATAGTGATCATGTATTCTTACCATAACATCTTTTGCTATTCCCTCCAGAAATCAGATTGATTGGTCCACCATTTGCAATTTCATATATATAAGGAACAAATGTTTGTCACCAAATAAATATTCATATGTTACCTTGGACATATGTTGACACCCGACCCAATGTCACAAAATGTCTTGTGGAATATTCTTTGTCCGATGGTACACTCGATCGTGGGTACACCAGGATCATCCTTCTTAGCAAGGAATGGTGAAGCGATGAGGTGGTCGTACTCTGATCTAGGTGTGTCGATCATGTTAAGTAATTCATCTGGTGACTATCTGACCTTGTTCTTCCTTATTCTCTAGTTGTTTTTCTTCTTGGTCACTATTGTTTCTTCGGATAGGTACGACATTTGTGTATGTCCAGGAGATTGCAAGATACGATTTTTGAAAGAGAATTTCTCCTTTTCATTTTAGATTGTGAAACAGATCTTGGCACTATCCGCGTAGATGATTGCTTTTGTGGTGCATAGGAAAGGTCGGCCCAAGAAAATGGGTGCCCTTACATCTGCATCTGTCTCCAAAACCATAAAATCTACGGGAACATATAATTGTCCCACACGTACACAGATGTCTTCAAGAACCCCTTTAGGGTAACAGAGTGACTAATGTACAAGCTGCAAACACATATTTGTGTACAACAAAGTAGCTCCATTAATTTTATAAAAAATTACCTTAGGCATGATGTTGACACTTGCTCCGAAGTCACAGACAGCTTCTTGGAAAATATGAGGTCCAATGGCAATAGGGATGACAGGTCTCCCTGGATCGCTCTTCTTTTCTAGCAAGGTATAGTCTATCCACCTTCCCATCGATGGTTGTATACAGTAATATGCTGCATTATGAATATCAATAAGATTTGTAGTTTCTAGATCTTCAAGTTGCCCTAGGATCTTACCTTTGTCAGTCGGAGGAACTATAGCTGCCAGCTGAGCTATTTGTGATTCTATCATTTTATTAAAGCTATGCTAGTTCTTAATGGCAGAGGAGAAGCTATCCATTTTGTTGTTTATGTTTTCTAAAATTTTATCATTGGAAGCTAACTTTCTAGATAAACCCTTCATTATTTTAGCTTGGCCAAAAATTAACTCTCTCAAGGGTGGTAGATTGAAATTATTGAAATTATTACCTTGAGGGTTACCTTGGCAGTTTGGCGTTTGTTACTAATTCCATGATTCTGTTAAGGATGAAAGTAGTTGTTGTCGACGAAGTTCACATCCTCATGAATTTTAGGGCAGCTGTTCTTGGAATGCCTAGGTTTCCACACTCTTCACATGTCATGCGGGAGTCATGAATGTGCATGACTTCTTGCTTATCATTGGCTCGATCTTCAAGCTTCTTCATCAATAGATCCATCTTGGCAGACAGCATGTCTACCTCTTTGAGTTGATGCATACCTCCGTTTCTCTTGCAGGTCTGAGCTCGTTCTTCATTCCAACCTTGGTTGGAGGCCATCTTCTCCATGAGAGCTGTTGCAGCTAGGAGTGTGAGTGATAGGAAAGCACCTCTAGTAGTAGCATCCATAGTCTCACGGGTACTGTTGGTCAACCCTTGGTAGAAAGTTTGCATGAGTAGCCAATTGTCCATCCCATGATGAGGACATTCTAATATGTAATCTTGGAAGCGTTCCCATGTCTTAGGGATAGATTCATCATGTTGCTTTTGAAAACTTGAGATTCTTCCACGTAGAGCATTGGTCTTGCCTATAGGAAAGAACTTGGCTAGGAAGGCAGTGGAGCAGTTAGCTCATGTAGTGTTTCTATCATTGTTGGCATAGAACCATTGTTTTGCCTTCCCCAAAAGTGAGAATGGGAAGAGGTGAAGTAGTATAGCATCTTTGGTAACTCCTTTGATGGTGAAGTTACTGCAGATCTCCAAGAAGTGTTGGAGATGAGCACTCGCATCTTCATGTGTCTTTCCACAAAACTGGCTTGCTTGCACATGTTGATGAGAGCTTGCTTGAGCTCGAATCCATTATCTTCAAAATTGACTATTGGTCCAGTATGGATGTTGGCTATAGTTGGAGCAGAGAATTCACATAGAGTCTTGTTAGCCAGAGCTTCAAATTCTAGTGTTAAGCTTTGCCTTATCTGGTTGTCTTCCGATTCTAATGCTGAGACTTTCTTGAGCTTAGCCTTAGTTCTCCTGATTAATGCTTCTGGATCTTCAATGTAGTTCGTTGGAAGGTCAAAACAGGTCATACATTACCCTGCATAAGATACAAAAGTAGACAAAACAAGGGTAAGCCTATTTAAGCAAAGGTCAATGGTTATCTCGATCACATCAATAGGTATAAATTTATCAATACTTCCTTCTTGCCTAGCTACCTTCCCTGGCAACGGCGCCAAAAATGCTTTTTGGTATTGATTAACGTGTCACTTGTTTTAAGTAGTCACCCTATGTTGTTGACATTCCTTAGCATCTTTTACTAAGTTGTCATCCCTAGTGATGGTGCCAGAAATGTTTATTGATACTACCTAGTGCCACTTCTAGAATGACACTAAGAAGTACTTTATTATCTCTTGTGACTAGAAAGAATATATATAAATAAATGAAAGGAATCTGCAAGCGCACAGATAATATACCAATGTAGCACTTACCTGAGAGTATTCTAGGTATTGTTATTTATATTTTTACCATAGGGAAGGTCTGGCAAGGACATGTATTGGTAACTTATGCTCTTGGTGGAGAAGTAAACCATAACCAATATTCAACTCACAACAGGGGTAAGTCAAAAGGTAAATGTATATATATCAATCGTGCATAATAACTAATCATTGATCACTCAGAGTACTCCTTTCTATGGCATTAGCATGGTTAAGTAGAATATTAGAGGAATAATTCCTAAGTCATTCTTAATTACTAGCCAAAGCATACATTGATTAGTGCAATTACACCTAGTAGTCATGGCTAAGATCAACTTCATATCTACACATAAGGGATATTACTAAGGAAGATTAAGAATAGAGCTTGTCTTCCTTCATAACTAGATGCTACTTGTATACCTATATTCGAGGAGTGGACCACAAAGGACTCAACGAGAGTGTCACATCCGCGATCTACCACATGACCCAGATTATAGGGTGTATTTGTAGGTAAATAACGTATAAGCATCACGCTTACAGAATGTCGACCACTCACCCATGGTACCTTAGAGTTAACGCTATATGAACTTATGCATAAATATAATGATAATCTAGCTATACTAAGTATATAATCAAAGTAGATCATGAACATGATAACTAGGAACATAAATGATATGAATAATGATGTCATAACAATTGTAGCAAAGATATAAAAGTAATGAGAGATACAACAGATTATACCAAACCACACTCTTGACTTGGCCAGGAATCCAAGCGAAACCTGCTTGCCTCCCTATAGACCTAGCCTAACTAGCTATGCCCTAGAATATGGTGGAGCTTTGAGGATGATTTGGGTTTCTGTCTTCTCAAATGACTTCAATGACTTGGGATGGCTCCGCGGGGGTGGCAAGGGCTAGTATATATAGCCCGGAGCATCAAACCTAAGCCATCGGATCAGACCAACTTGAATAAACGGCGTAGATGCAATCTAGGAGGTAGTGGAGAACTGTCATAGCAACAAGAGGCTGGTAGGTGGACCCTAGGGGCTGTCGTCCTATAGGTGGGCCCGGACATCTCCACCTAGCGGCACCTCACCCTTCGCTTTGGTGTGGTGTCCTCCCGAGTCTTCTGGAACCTTCTGGGGTTATTTTCACTGTGGATAAGTGTAATTAAGTCTGACATCTAGGTCCACCTTGATGGTTTTCTGGATAAACCCTACAGAAAATACAGATTCACCAAAACCCATGGAGTTTGTTAGTTTAAACCTCTAGACCTTCGTTGGTGATTATATTTATACCCTTACACATGTTATATTGACGGTTTATAATGGTTGTTAACTACCGTCAACAGTGGCGGACGCTATTGTCTCACCTGCCGAGAACTTGGAGGTAAAAGAAGATACTGAAACATTTTCTCTGAAAGGCAGATGTAAAAATCAATAAGAACATGACTATATGTCTATATGGCAGTTCACATCCAGTTCATGGTGGGGGCCAGGGGCATAACTATTTTGATCACACACTTTTGAATAATGACTTCTGGCTTAGCTATTTTGATGACACACTTATCAATAATAAGGTTTCAACTATTTGGAAGACATACTTGTGAATGAAAATGTTTGCTTAACAATTTGGATGACACACATATAAGTCTTGTATTTGATAGAAAGTAATCAAACATATATAGGCAACATGTATCATGCCAAAAATAAAAACCAGGAAACAACAAAAAGAAGAAATAAAAAATTGACTTATCTACTCTAAAGGATCGTTCCAAACTTCACTCAGTTTACCTAGGTTTTTGACCGTAATGGAGATGACATTTCCTCCATACACACAATATTTTGCACCCAAAAAACGCACACATAAAAACCAATGACCCAGATCTATTCTGAGGAGGCTTCACCATGATGCTGGGGGCACACGCCACACACGACATCCTCTAGCCGCCTTCGGCCACACGCAAGCGCGAGATCCCGACGACTGACCTCCTCCCATGCACAACATCCTCCACCGCATTGGCCACGCGCAACCCCGAGAACCCCGTGATGAACCTCCTCTGCTGCGATGTCAACAATGCCAGGGCCTAGACGCATGGTTGCCACATCACCGTGCTCATGTTTGTGCATGACAAAGGAGATGGACAGGTCGATCGACGATGTGGCACGGGTCAGGCGCATGGAGTCCCGGCTTAGGCACTTCCTCTGTGATGGTGCGCGTGGCGTGAGCATGGTCCAGGCAGCGGCGTCTTATGCGCTTCATCCTCTTCACATTCCTTCTAGTCATCAGCGCCACATGAATGATTTAATTTACCTACAAACACACCACGGGCCATCTGGTCAAACCTTTTATTACTAAACCCCTCTCCTATCCACCACAACGCACGCTATAGATGGCCAAAAGGCCTGTGGCCCAACTGCCAGGCCGATGGCATGGAGTTTTGGCCTGGCCCAGGCACGGCCCCGCTTGATGCCTGTTAGGCCCGTGTCAGCCCAACACGATTGAAGGGCCTTGTCTAGGCCTTAACCTCGGCCTGTCGAGTTGGCACGGCCCGACACGATTAATTGGAGGCATGTTAAGGCCCAACTCTGCCACCATCGTTTCTCATATATCCACAAGCACATACATTAAAACCCTAACTTCATTTACATCCCTCAGCTACTGGCCTCCACTTCCCACTCCCGTCCGCACGCCGCGGGCCAGAATGAACTCCTGTCCTAAGCCTGCCCCCTCCACTCCCCACTCTCGTCCGCACGGGTCTAGTCCCAAGGCCACTGCCCTCTTCGGTCCTCTTGCGGAGTACAACATAAAGCAGCCATCCTCCACCACGGGGAGCTACAGGGCAAGGTGGAGGTGGCTGCCTAGTGCCGCTGGTGGAGCTGCATCGCCGGCTACGCTGGCGATGGCGTGTTTCTCCACTCCCCGATCTGCGCTGTGGTGGGGATGGTGGTGGCACAGCCTCGGCGGCACGTTCCTCTCCTTCCTGTTTCACACAAGAGCGGATGCGGTGGTGGCACAACCCCGACAAATGCAGCGGAGGCGCGACTCTACTCAGCGGGCTCGTCATGCCATCGGGCGGGGACCTCTTGGACTGCTCAGCACTTTATTTGTTCCTATTTGATTCTATACTTTCCTTTTTCGATTCTGATTTGGAGGTGAACATTTCCTGGAGTCCGCTAGATAGTTTTGGTAGTGCCAGTTTTAGTTCTGCCGGTGATCAATTCCTCTGGAGCCTTTTTAAGTGTACATAGATAGATTCTTTTGTTCGGGTCCTCTGTCAAAGGATCTTCGAAGTAGGAGGTCTTAGCGGTAGGGTATATCCACTAGTAGAGAACAGACCTTTGATCCTCGGTCAAAATGGACTCTAGTCCCGGAATTTTTTGCCCCCGGGACTAGAAATACCTTTAGTCCCGGTTGGTGGATCCAACCGGGACTAAAGGCCCCTGCCCAACGGCTACTGCGCCAGACAGAGGTGGCAGGGACCTTTAGTCCCGGTTGGAGCCACCAACCGGGACTAAAGGTAGACTTCTACTCCCGGTTGGTGGCTCCAACCGGGAGTAAAGGTCTACTCCCGGGCCGTGGCTGCGCCCGGGGTTGGAAAGTTACCTTTAGTCCCGGTTGGATCTATCAACCGGGACTAAATGTTCTCCCTTTATAAATCGGTCGTCTCCTCCTTCCTCCCCGAGCCCGAGCTCAGCACATTTTGAAGCTCACTGCAGTAGTGTTCTTGCTTCCTCCCTCCCTCCATTGTTCCTCCATCCATTCTTCGATTCCTCCGTCGATTCTTCAGTTGTAAAGGTTATCAATCTCATACTCTCATTTTTTACCATTTTCTTATGCCATTTTATTCACTATATATATTTATGGTTCTTTATTATGGTTTTTTTTCATTTGTAAGCAATTTGAGCTCAAAATCACTTTAAGCTTGCATATTTACATGAAAGAAGGTTAAAGTATATATAAATATAAAGTTAGAAAATAGTTAGAAAATTATAGCAAATCCTTACTAGTTGAACTTGCGGACCGTGTTCAGGTCGGCGAGGATGTTCTCTGCCGAGCGGTAACGGACGTCAAGGAGGAGCTTTGATTCTACGAGGGAGAGCGATAACGGTCGTGGAAGACCGTGTTCCCTTCCTCGTAGAATCGGAGCTCTTCCTTGACCAAGTACGGTGCCGTCCGGTGGAGAAATCCTCGCCAAGCTGATCACGTAAGCAAGGTCAACTAGTACGGATGGTTATTTATTCACATGTCCCGATATCGTCGTAGTAGTCTGTCAATCACCGTACCTAAACGTAGTATATATAAATAAAAACTTAGAAAATAGTTAGAAAATTATAGAAAATCCGTATTAGTTGAACTTGCGGACCGTGTTCAGCTCGGCAAGCATGTTCTCTGTCGAGCGGTAACGGACATCAAGGAGGAGCTTTGATTCTACGAGGGAGAGCGACAACGGTCGTGGGAGACCGTGTTCCCTTCCTCATAGAATCGGAGCTCTTCCTTGACCAAGTACGGTGCTGTCCGGTGGAGAAATGCTCGCCGAGATGATCACGTAAGCAAGGTCAACTAGTACGGATGGTTATTTATTCACACGTCCCGATATCGTCGTAGTAGTCTGTTATGTGTGTACATTCCCATTCTTCTGTTAATTTGCGGAAATATCATATGAATTACTTACCTGCCGCAGTAAAAGACGAGAACACAATGACCATTAAAAATATCATTGTTTAGAGATCTAGATAATTTTATAGTTTGTTAATTTTATTTGTTTATAAAAGAAGAAATTTATAGTGTATTAAAAAATGAGTATAGAGAGTAGATGGCAACTGCTTCCGGGTCCTCGGCCTCTCATGGGTTTCCAAAGCGACTTAGGCCGGGCCTTCCTCTCATTCCATGCGGCAAGTGTCGTGATGAGATGAAGATTGTGATGGAGTACCGAGTGAAGAAGGAGGGTCCCAACAAGGATCGTATCTTCTACAAGTGTCCGGATCGCAATGTGAGTTATTTTATCGTATTTAATGATTATGGTTAGTTTATACCTATTTTCATGATGGTTGTGATTAAAGTTCTAATTTTTTGTTTTAATTTCAGTGGGATGGCAGTGGACGATGTTCAGGCTTCTACTGGGAGGAAGAGTATGTTGAACTCGTGCAAAAATATCTTGCACAACAGGCAGATACGGCGGCTAATGAGGCAGTGATCCAGCCGAAGAAGCCCAAAGATGTTGCACAATCGGGGGATCTGTCTGTTTTAGTTGAGATTGGTCGCGAAATCCTTGTGCTCCTGAAATGTATTTTAGCTTTAGTTCTTTTAGTGGTAGTTGGGATTGTCTACATTGTAGCGATGCTTTCATAAATTTGTATCTTTTGTGGTGGCACGCATGTTGTATAAATAATTAATTATGATCTAGGTTTTAATATGATATTTATGTCATGTAATGCAGATGAGCCGTCATTGGATGTATAATGCTGATCGCCGCTCACAAGAGTTCATTGACGGCGTGCATTCTTTATTACGTGCAGCCGAGACAAACAAACGCGACGGTTTCATGTGCTGCCCATGTGCCATATGTAAGAATACGGTGGAATATCCTTGCTCAAGGACTCTTCATTCACACTTGTTCAAGTCGGGTTTCATGCCAAACTATATTTGTTGGACAAAGCACGGAGAAACCGGTGTTGTAATGGAAGAAGATGAAGAAGAACAATGGGACGACAATGATATTATTCCTGATGGTGCGTGCTTCAATGATACTGCAATGGGAGAAGCTGAAGAAGAGGTAGTCGCAGAAGATGAGCTGGCTGATGATCTTTGTCAGGTCATTCGTGATGCACAAAGAGAATGTGAAAGTGAAAAGGAGAAGATCAAGTTCGAGCGGATGCTAGAAGATCACAAGAAATTGTTGTACCCAACTTGTGATGCAGGGCAGAAAAAGTTGGGAACCACACTAGAATTGCTGCAATGGAAGGCAAAGAATGGTGTATCTGACAAGGGATTTGGAGAGTTACTAAAAATCCAAAAGAAGATGCTTCCGAAGTACAATGAATTGCCCGCCACTACCTACGAAGCAAAACAAGTTGTCTGTCCTATGGGGCTAGAAATAGAGAAGATACATGCATGTCCTAATGACTGCATCCTATACCGTGGCAAAGAGTACGAGAAATTGGATGCATGCCCGGTATGCCATGCGTCGCGGTATAAGATCAGGCGAGATGACCCTGGTGATGTTGAGGGCGAACGTCCACGTAAGAAAATCCCTGCCAAGGTTATGTGGTATGCTCCTATAATACCACGCTTGAAACGTCTGTTCAGAAACAAAGAACATGCAAAATTGTTACGATGGCACAAAGAAGACCGTAAGGTAGACAATATGTTGAGACACCCTGCTGATGGGTCCCAGTGGAGAGCAATCGACAGAGAATTCCCGGAGTTTGCAAATGACGCAAGAAACTTAAGGTTTGCTTTAAGTACAGATGGTATCAATCCTTTTGGAGAGCAGAACAGTAGTCATAGCACTTGGCCTGTTACTCTAAGTATCTACAACATTCCTCCTTGGTTATGCATGAAGCGGAAGTTCATTATGATGCCTGTGCTCATCCAAGGCCCGAAGCAACCTGGCAATGACATCGATGTGTACCTGAGACCACTTATTGATGAACTTCTCATTTTGTGGAATAAAGAAGGTGTACGTGTGTGGGATGAGTACAAACAGGAACACTTTGATCTGCGAGCATTGTTGTTCGTAACAATCAATGATTGGCCTGCTCTAAGTAATCTTTCAGGACAGTCAAACAAGGGATATAATGCATGCACACACTGCTTCGGTGATATTAGAGGTGTATTCTTGAAAAAATGTCGAAAGGTCGTGTACCTTGGCCATCGTCGATTTCTTCCTGCAAATCACCCCGTAAGAAAGAAAGGTAAGCATTTTAAAGGGAAATCAGACCACCTGACCAAGCCTCGCAACCGAACCGGTGAGGATGTACTCGATATGGTCAATGATGTGAAAGTCGTCTTTGGAAAAGGACATGGAAGCCAACCTATTCCGAAAGACGCTACCGGTCACGCACCCATGTGGAAGAAAAAGTCCATATTTTGGGACCTACCCTATTGGCAAGTCCTGGAGGTCCGTAGCTCGATCGACGTGATGCACCTGACGAAGAATCTTTGTGTGAACCTGCTAGGCTTTATGGGTGTGTATGGAAAGCCTAAGGACACATTTGAAGCACGACAGGACCTGCGTTGTTTGAGAGAAAGAGACAACCTACATCCAGAGAAGACAGATGATGGACGCCATTACTTACGTCCTGCTAGCTACACTCTAAGCAAAGAGGAGAAGGAAATCATGTTTGAATGCTTAAACAACATCAAGGTACCATCTGGATTCTCCTCGAATATAAAGGGTATTATAAATGTGCCAGAGAAGAAATTCTGTAACTTAAAGTCCCATGACTGTCACGTTCTCATGACGCAATTACTTCCAGTTGCATTAAGAGGAATTCTACCTCCAAATGTACGTCTAGCCACCGTAAAGCTATGTGCATTCCTCAATGCAATTTCTCAGAAGGCAATTGATCCAACTGATCTAGCTAAACTACAGAATGATGTGGTTCAATGTCTCGTCAGCTTTGAGTTAGTGTTCCCTCCTTCCTTCTTTGATATTATGACACACCTCCTAGTTCACCTAGTCAAGGAGATTTTCACTCTCGGTCCTGTGTTCCTACACAACATGTTCCCCTTAGAGAGATTCATGGGAGTCCTAAAGAAATATGTTCACAACCGTGCTCGCCCAGAAGGAAGCATCGCTAAGGGCTATGGAACAGAAGAGGTCATTGAGTTCTGTGTTGACTTTATTCCCGACCTTGACTCGATTGGTGTTCCTGAATCGAGACATGAGGGGAGACTAAGCGGAAAGGGGACACTAGGGAGGAAAACATATATTGGTACGGATGATGATTATTTCAATAAAGCGCACTACACAGTTCTACAGAACTCCTCTTTGGTAGATCCGTATATTGAGACACACAAGGATCTCTTACGATCCGAGTTTCCTGGGAAGACTGAAGCTTGGATTACGCATAAGCACATGGAAACTTTCGGCGGTTGGTTGCGAAAAAAATGTCAAGGTGATGAGAGCATCCATGAGCAACTGTATTTATTGGCTATGCAACCATCATGGCATATCGTCACATACAAAGGGTACGAGATAAATGGGAACATATTCTACACAGTAGCCCAAGATAAAAGGAGTACCAACCAAAACAGTGGTGTCCGCATAGATGCCACAGACCCGAATGGGAATAAGCAGACATATTATGGACGCATAGATGAAATATGGGAACTAGAATATGCACCTACTTTGAAGATCCCATTGTTCAAGTGCCAATGGGTCAAGGTGACCGGAGGCGGAGTAACAGTAGACAACGAGTATGGAATGACAACAGTAGACCTTAGTAATATTGGGTACAAAGACGAACCATTCGTCCTTGCCAAGGATGTGAATCAGGTGTTCTATGTCAATGATATGTCTACCAAACCAAAAAGAGGGAAAAATGATAATGACTCAACCAAAGAGCCAAAGCGCCACATAGTTCTTTCAGGGAAAAGAGTCATCGTGGGAATTGAGGACAAGTCGGACATGTCAGAAGAATATGAAAAGGATGACCGAATTCCGCCCTTCAAAGTGAACAAAGACCCTAGCATCTTGGTAAATGATGAGGACACTCCATGGTTACGAAGCGATCATAACCAAGGGACATACATAAAGAAGAAGTTCACTGCTGTGCCCACTTGATGATATAGTGATTTAATATAGTGTGTGTTTGAGATATTATGTAATAATTGTGAATTCAGATGTTTATTATGTCATGTTTTAAATTAAATCAATGTTTGATTTGGTGGGATTTCTCTCTCAAAAAGGTAAATTATTAGGATACTGAGTGATGAAAAATTAAAATATTAACGTTAAAATGATATGAAAACAAATTTCCTGTCCAAAACCAATAATTTTAATAATTTTAATTAAACACTACATTTTTGCATTAACGAAATAATAAATATTAGTTACATTATGTTTTATAATTCTAACAAAAAATAAAAAAAGTTAGGTTATCGATTTTTCCTATGTGCAATAAACAAAAATAAAATTCATATTTTTAACAAAATAATTTTATGCCTTTTATTTAATTTACTATGTATTTAATAAAAACTATTGCATTTCTATTGTATGTAACAAGACTATTGCTTAAAACAGGCGGGAAACGAAACTGCAGGCCACCTTTACTCCCGGGTGGGAAGCCCACCCGGGAGTAAAGGTGGGCTGCAGTTTCGCGGCCCGCCAAAAAAAATCCTTTACTCCCGGTGCGTGTTACCAACCGGGAGTAAAGGTATACCTTTACTCCCGGTTGGTAACACGCACCGGGAGTAAAGGTACCTTTACTCCCGGTTGGTAACACGCACCGGGAGTAAAGGGTTTTTACTCCCGGTTGGTGGATGGCACCGGGAGTAATTCTCCTCTGCTATATAACCTCCAGCGCCTGGCAGATCGATCCGCTCGTCTTCTTCCTCGTCGAACACCGCCGCCCTCTTCTTCCTCGCGCCGCGTCTGTTCGCCTTCCGTGACACTGGCGTCGCCGTCTTCTTCCTCGTGCGGCCTCCACCGCGCGCGCCCGTGCCCCTCCTCCGCGCTTGCCCGTGGCCCTCCACCGCGCCCTCCTCCGCGCCCGACACGCCCTCCACCGCGCGTTGCCCCACCGCGCCGGCCCGAGGCCCTCCAGTAGGTACACTGCCGATATTTGGAACTCTAAATGATTTTAAATAAAAACATATCTTAAGGCAAGTTTTGAATATTTGGAACTCTAAATGACAAGTATAATTAAGGATCACCAATAAAATTACTTTAGAAATTAATTGGATCGATATAAATCCATGGCTTGTATAATAAACACGCTATATATTATTCGGAAACAACGCTACGAACCATCCGCTTGCTGTTAAGATATGTTTGTTAATAAACACGCTATATATTATTCGGAAACAACGCTACATTAATAGAAGAATTTTTTCTATCTTCATAGATCAATGTTTGTTAACGAAATTTTATCCAAATATATTCATGTAGGGTCTTTTTTTTTGAAGGATTTGTTGTAGGATATATAATGGTCAAATAGGAACTCAATTTTGATACCCAGTTTGTAAACTAAGCGTTTTTTAGTTTATCAAAAATATCACATGTTTCTTCATTTGTGAACTTTGAATATACAGATATAATATATTAATGTTGCTAAAGTAATATGAGCATTACATATTTTTTCCGGGAAGACTATCTTCAAACTTTATATCATAGCATCAGAGATCGCCTGTAAAAGAAGAAAATAAATTCTTATCATTTCGGAAATAGTAATGGTTATATGAGCAATAAGACACATATACTTACATTTCATAATGACTTATACTTATATTATTAACATAGAATTTTCTCATATGATGAATGACTACATGGTTGATCACATGGTACATAGGATCACAACATCACGCACCGACACCGCCCCGGCCCGCCTCACGTCGTCGTCGTCGTCGTCAGCACGCCGGCCCGCCTCACGTCATCGTCGTCAGCACACCGGCCACCGCGCCGACACGTATATATACGTCATTTGTATTCATATGCATTTCGTCCATGCGTTTCTATGTATACGGCGGAGCACCGCCGCCCTCGTTCACCCATGTGTACAGACATATATACGGCGGAGTGGAGCACCGCCACTCTTGTCACACCGCCCTTTCTCGTGCCCTAATTCGCCCTAGTACCGACGTAGTTCGTCCTAGTGTGGCGAATTGCGTCCGTGATCGAGGGGCAAGATTTAATAATGCATATTGTTTGTAGATTTTACGCATGTAATAAGCAAAGATTTGACGTACTATATATTGGTTTTGTTTTTTGAAGCTAGATGGCCGACCCGAGAAATATGGATGAGGAGGAGTTGATGATGAATTTGATCAACACTGGCACTCAAGTTGCCGGCGATGATGGTGCTAAAAATAACATGCAAGAGGATGTAGATGACGGGAGTCAGTACTTAGCTCTTGAACAAAATGAGCAACAACATATTGGCCAAGTATATATTTTTTATTATTAGCTATATATATATATTATCATATGTCCTATGTGTGCTCATGACATTAAAAATAATGTTTATGTTTTGTAGCCCTCTGGATCGACATCAACAACTACAACGAAGAGTAAAAATGTTCGAGGTCCCAAAAAGCCATTGGAGGGTCGCTTCATCATCTCAGAGTTCAATGTGGATACAGGAGAACCGGGGGGGCCGAATAAAATGAAATTTGTGCACCACTGTGGTTACCTTGTACGGGACCGACTCCCGATTAGTACCCGTGAATGGAAGAAGAAGACCAATGCTCCTCATATCAGTTTTGTCTCCGATCGTGACAAGGCGTTAATTTGGAATGATGTCTTGGTACATTTCACGCTCCAAACAGATGATTATGATGATATAATAGATGGTGATGAATTGAAGGAGCGAGTTAGGGATTGGGCAATGAAGAAGATGGCCACCCAGTTTCAGACTTGGAAGAAACACCTATACACGACGTATGTCAAGAAGAACATAGCACCAGATTTTACTGTCCCAGGCCCGATCTCAAAGCAGAGGCCCTATTGGGATGAGTTTGTACAGTACAAGACTTCGGAAGAGGGTGTGAGTCGGGTGATAAAGAACCAACATAATGCCCAACAGAAGACATACCACCATACCTTGGGATCAGGTGGCTACCCGACTGCCATTAAGAAGTGGAACAAAATGGAAGCAGACCTTCTTGCCAAGGGTATCAGACCAGAATCACTCGAGTGGGGAGAACGTGCAAAGAATTGGTTTTTCGCTCATGGGGGAACACTAGACCAGGAGACAGGGAAGTGCGTTTATGGCGCAAGACTGCAAGAAGCAGCAGAAAGATTGTTTTATGCTCAGAGAGCTACTGCTAGTGGTGCGTTCAGGCCCAACAGAGAGAAGGATGAGCTGACATACGCCATCGGGACTATTGAACATGGTGGCCGAACTAGAGGCAAAGGAAGTGTCTCGTGGGAGCATGGATTCCCTCAGGACAGACCTTCCTACAGAAGTCGCCAGAGAAAGAAGGAAGAAGAGGCACACCGGCTCCAGAGGTTGGAGGAAGCGGTGCGTGAAGCACAGGAGCGGGAAAAAAACCTTGAAGCGAGAATGCAGGAGGAAATCAAAAGGCAAGTGCAAATAGCAGTGAGTGCAAGCAAGCAGGCATCAGAGCCAGGAATCAACATTAGCCAATCTGTTCAGTTGAAAAGCAGCTGCGCTTCCACGGAGATACCAAATCAAGGGGACACAGGACTGCGCTTCCCTGTGGATGACGTCACTGAACCTTGTACAACGTGTGAGCTACACATTCCGAAGGAGAATTCCACAATCAAGGTGGCTATCGGTCTTGTTAATCCTATCGACCGAACCAAGACACCAAGGATTCATGGGAATATAATCCAAGAAGGATATGCCACCATCTCGGTAGATAAAGCTGAAAAAGGTTTTAGTGATTTGCCTCTTGACATTCCTGGAGGTGATGGCGAGAAGACTCTAGGAGAAGCGGAGAAGACATTCATTCTATGGCGCAAGCGCTACATCATCATTCCAGGGATGTCGGCTCCACCTCCTCCTGAACTACCTCACCATAGGTATGTGCGGATGAAAACACTACATCATTAATTTGTATTGGCTTAAATAATTAACAATCTGCTCATAATAATATGTCATTCCTTTTTTTGTAGCAGATCCTCCCCCAATCTAAATCCAATTGTTCAATCGCCAGATCATCATAGTGCTCTGTACGATGACATTGTGTTGGAAGACGAGGCTGCATCCACACCCTCTCCAAGGAGGTCTCCAACGCCGCAGCCGCCACCTCCAAGGAGGTCTCCAACGCCGCTGCCAACACCTCCAAGGAGGTCTCCAACGCCGCTGCCAACACCTCCAAGGAGGTCTCCAACGCCTCCCCCGCCCCCACCTACCAAGAAGCCTAGCAAGAGGCCAGCCCCTCAAACGAAGAACCAGTCCCCGCCTGCAAAGAAAGCCACCGTAAAACCAAGGGTTATTCCCAAAATAATATCTGAAGAGAAGGAAGAAGGAACTGATGCATATAAAAAAGACATGTCTAGATTCTATGACAAACTTAAAATGAATCAAGAAGCAAGGAGAAACCCAGAGAAACCGTACTTCTTCGTAGCTCCGGATATTTTAAGAAAAAAGGTGATTTCTTACCAGCATCAACAGCGGGAATCTCGTAAGCCGTCCAAATCAACGTTATCAGACTATGACCGCACTCTCACCAAGTCAATTGAGGCGGCACAGAAAAAGAAGCGGGCAGGGAAAGGAGTTGCCCAACTCGGACAACAAGCGCACCAATCAATCCCCCCGCTAGTTGTTGGTAATGAATATGGTTCGAATTTAGGATTAATGCATCAGGCAAACATACCTCCGGATGTCGATTTGGATCACCTTGGTGAATTTCTTGATGAGACTGGTCTCGACCTTTACCAGATGTTTGGTGATGGAAACATTGAGAGTGCGGCGGAGGTTGATATTTGGAAGAAAAAATTTGTACTAGGCCAGAGTCTATACAACCCTCAAGCCTTATCTGATCTGGGGACGCAAATGTACCTGCTAAACAAGTGGTACATGCAGGCGTCTACCAGTGGAGACTTCTGCGTTGGTGTCAGAATTAGAGACGAACATTGGTTCCGTGGCGATGATGTTATGTATGTTGACTTTGCAGAATTTCATCAACTATGCCACCTGACCTCTCTGGACAAAGTTATCATTAGCTGCTATTGCCTGTAAGTAATAATTCTTTCGATCTATTATTAAACTCATCATATGTGTGTATATGCATATAAATTATCCTAACAAGTACTATATATATGCAGATTTACAATGACAGAGCTCAGAAAGGAAGGCTGCAATGAAATTGGTTTTGTTGATCCCCATATAGTATTCAAAGACCCAATTACTCCAATGACTAATTGGAAGTCTGAGTCAGAGAGTAACCTCATGAACTTCTTAGTGAACCAACGCCACAAGAAGGATATACTCTTTCCCTATAACTTCAAGTGAGTGTTAATCATGTCGATCATAGCCTTAATGGCTCATATGTTGATTCTAGTTAATTAATGAGTGTTATGCATTATATCCTATAAACACATGCAGCAATCACTGGATATTGATGGACATCGATCTGGTGAAAAGTCACTTGATAATCTATGACTCGATGAGAAAACCACAACAAGACTACCAAGATATGATAGATATTATCCAGAGGTAATTTCGAGATCTCTAGCAACTATATATACACACAAACATGATGATTAACTATATCTGATGACGTGGCAAATTTTTTATTGGGCAGTGTTTGGAAAACCTTTATTGAGAAGCAACACATGGAAAAATGCAAAGCGCCACTGAATGTAATCCCATTGAAAGTAAGTCCCCTGAATCGCATCATCTTTATTAATTAAACATATAGCTTTCACCGGATCACCAGATTGGATGACAAATCTTTTTCTCGTAAAGTGGTGTCTGAGGCAGGAACAGGGGAACAACTACTGTGGTTACTATGTTTGCAAGTTTATCAAGGTGGTCTCCCAAAGAACTCCTACAGAGAGACTCAAAGTACGTTAAAAATACACTATATATTCATTTAATTATTATTATTGATTGTGTTACTATGTCTTTATATATATATATGTACATATATTAATTTATTTTCCTTTAATTCAAACCTGTAGACTCGATGGTTGGAGGAAAAGGTCATACGGCAAGACCAAATCAAAGCAATTCAAGAGTCTATAGCCGGATTTTTTAATGAGCAGGTCATCGATTCCAAGGGCGAGTTCTACTTCGACCCAACACTGCCATTGAAGCCAAGCTAGAGGATGAGAAGAAACTTGTTATGTCACAACAACTATAATGCAATCTTTTGTAATATATGCACATGAAATAAT
This sequence comes from Miscanthus floridulus, assembly GCF_019320115.1. Taxonomy (NCBI): domain Eukaryota; kingdom Viridiplantae; phylum Streptophyta; class Magnoliopsida; order Poales; family Poaceae; genus Miscanthus; species Miscanthus floridulus. The sequence continues at coordinate 103,203,341 of NC_089589.1, forward strand.
ATAATGTAAAATACACATATGCATGCATGCATGTAAATATATATATGATGCATGCATGCATATATATATATATATATATATTTATATGATTGAATTGTGTGATTTAATACGTTCATTGTGCTTGAACCGAAACATACTATATGCGCGTATAAATGTATAATTAGCAGCGTACAATACGACTTCGAAAACCTATTTTGAAAAGAAAACAAAAAAATGAAAAGAAAAGAAAAAAGAAAAAAACCTTTAGTCCCGGTTCGTATTACCAACCGGGACTAAAGGTGCCGGCCATCGTGGCATGTCAGGAGGCACCTTTAGTCCCGGTTGGTGTTACCCACCGGGACTAAAGGTCCTCCTTTAGTCCCGGTTCCTGACCCGGGACTAAAGGACCCCCCCTTTAGTCCCGGATGCTTGCTCCCGGGTGGGGAACCGGGACTAGAGGGGGTTCCCCACCGGGAGTAAAGCTCGGTTCTGTACTAGTGATCCTAATAGTTTGGTGTTGCTCATGAGGCCCTATCGTACCACCAATGGCACGAAAAGCAGCATTGAAGCATACTTACAGAGACCCGCAATCTTTCTCTCCAACATGATTGGCATAGACTTGTAGTGGGGACCGTGAATCCATTGGCGATGACTTGTGGCAACACCGCGTGCCGCAACAGGAGCCCTAGACACACATCTGGTGAAGAATAGCTGGACAGGTCGCTGGTCGCGCAAATCCAACGTGGCCTGATGGTGATGCTGCTTGGGGTTGCCGACGCAGTCCTCTCACCTGCCGAGAACCAAGAGGTAAAAGTAGGTACTGAAACATTTTCTGTCAAAGATAGATGTAGAAATTAAATAAGAACATGACTATATGGCAGTTCAAATTCATGGTACATAATGAATATGTGGGGGCCAGGGGCATCACTGTTTTGATCACACAATTTCGAATAATAATGTCTGGCTTAGTTGTTTTGATGCCACACTTATGAGTAAGAAGGTTTCCTTAACTATTTGGAAGACACACTTATGAATGAAAAAGGCTTGCTTAACTATTTGGATGACACACATATATGTCTTGTACTTGATAGAGAGTAATCAAACATATATATAGGCAACATGTATGATGCACAAATAAAAACTTGGAAACAACAACAACAAAAAAAAACAAAAAAAAATTGACTTATCTACTCTATAAAGGACAAGTCCAAATTTCGCTCAGATTATTCATGTTTTTTACCGCAATGGAGATGGCATTGCTCCATCCACACAAGATTTTGCACCTGGAAAACCCCACAAAAAGGCAACGACCCAGATCTTGAATACACACTTATGAACAATAGGATTTCCTTAACCATTTGGATGGCATACTTACCAATAATAAGGCTTCACAACTATTTCGATGACACACTTATGAATGAAAAGGTTTGCTTAACTATTTGGATGACACACGTATAAGTCTTGTACTTGATAGAAAGCAATCATACAAATATAGGGAACATGTATGATGCCACAAATAAAAACCTAGAAACAAAAAAAAAAAGAAATAAAAAATTGACTTATCTACTCTATAAAGTACCTGTCCAAATTTCGCTCTGTCTACCTAGGTTTTTTACTGCAATGGAGGTTGACATTTCCTCCATCCACACAAGATTTTGCACACAAATAACCCCCACATAAAAACAAACGACACAGATCCATTCCGAGGAGGCTTAACCACGTTGTTGGGGGCACAGACGCTTCCTGGCTTCAATGCACCCACCACGCACGACATAATCTGTCTGCCTTCTGCCGCACGTGAGCACAAGATCCCCGCGATGGACCACGTCCCACACGTGGCATCCTCTGCCCGCCTTTTGCCTTGTGCAAGCGTGAGATCCCCGCGACGAATCACCTCTGCCGTGACATGGTGGCCACCACGCCGTGCACGTGTTCGTGCGCGATAAGGAGATAGGCGCACTGATTGACGACGCGGTGGGTCTGGCACGCGGACTGCCGGCTTAGGCACATCGTCCATGGCCGTGCACGCGACATGAGGATGGTCTGGGCAGCAGCGTCTTCGGTGTCTCCGTGACTCGTCATGTAAAGAGGAGGGAATAGTGATGCATTATTTTAGCGCTATAAAAGTGTTTTCCACCGTATTTTTTGTTTTGAATCAAAATAGCTATTCAACCAACCTATATACAATAGTTTTGATTTATATTTTTCTAAAGTAGCACATTATATAAAATGGGTACGGGATTTTTCTCATTTTATCTAAAGCAGCAAGGTTTAGCGTGCCAGTATCTAGATATATATGTTTTTTTTTTGAATTGGGCATCTATGTAGCAACAAATCTAGCATATAAATATAACTAACTAATATAATCTATTTGTGTGAACACATATAGGCCATGTGTGCCCAAAAAATGCTATTGTCAACGTTGATATATACATTGCATCTAAGTTCAACATTGACTTCAAAATACTATTTTGGTTAATTCTTTATACCACTAGTAGAGAATAGACCTTTAATCCTCGGCTCTAGTCCCGGCATTTTTTGCGCCCGGGACTAGAGATACCTTTAGTCCCGGTTGGTGGCTCCAACCGGGACTAAAGGTCCCTCCCAACGGCTACTGCGCTGGACAGAGGTGGCAGGGACCTTTAGTCCCGGTTGGAACCACCAACCGGGACTAAAGGTAGACTTTTACTCCTGGTTGGTGGCTCCAACCGGGATTAAAGGTCTCTGCCACCGCAGGAGCCGTTGGGAGGGACCTTTAGTCCCGGTTGGAGCCACCAACCGGGACTAAAGGTCCCCCTTTATATATCGGCCGTCTCCTTCTTCCTCCCCGAGCCCGAGCTCAGCACATTTTGAAGCTCACTGCACTAGTGTTCTTCCTCCCTCCATTGTTCCTCCATCCAGTCTTCGATTCCTCCGTCGATTTCTTCGATTCCTCCGTCGATTCTTCAGTTGTAAAGGTTACCAATCTCATACTCTCATTTTTCACCATTGTCTTATCTCATTTTGTTCACTATATATATATGGTTCTTTATTGTGGTTTTTTTTCATTTGTAAGCAATTTGAGCTCAAAATCACTTCAATCTTGCATATTTACATGAAGGAAGGTTAAAGTAGCTATTAAAAACTAGTATTCACCGTTCATTTGTAGCATGCATAGCACACTTCATTGTTTAGAGATATAGAGAATTTTAGAGTTTTTTTATTTTATTTGTTTATACAATGAGAAATTTATAGTGTATTAAAAAATGAGTATAGGGACTAGTGCCTCCGACTGGTATGACAGATGCAATGCAAGGCCGTGCAATAGAAAGCAAATCCGTTCTCTTTTGACGATACGCCCGAACAGCCGGGCCTGACAGATTTGGTGGTTGAACGGGTCCGTCGGCCATCGCCGTGCGACTGTACGACAAAGAACGACATCGATCGACCATAGTATTTTATTGTCCGGAGTCCGGTCCGGGGTGCAATGCAACGCAATGACAATTGACAATGCGTTGCTAGGTCAAAATATGGTCATTTCTATGGACTCCGCGACTAAACATTTTATTTTAACTTTTTATGAAATGAAAAACTTTGAAAATAGTTAGAAAATTATAGAAAATCTGTACTAGTTGAACTTGCGGACCGTGTTCAGCTCGGCGAGCATGTTCTCTGCCGAGCGGTAACGGACATCAAGGAGGAGCTTTGATTCTACGAGGGAGAGCAGCAACGGTCATGGAAGACCGTGTTCCCTTCCTCGTAGAATCGGAGCTCTTCCTTGACCAAGTACGGTGCCGTCCGGTGGAGAAATGCTCACCGAGATGATCACATAAGCAAGGTCAACTAGTATGGATGTTTATTTATTAAAAACATGTTTTTGAGCAATAAATCCTGCTGGCCGTCTTCTTCCTTCCCGAGCCCGTCCGAGAGCTTAAGTTCAAATTTAAGCAGTGTTCTTGCTCTTTCTCCATCCATTCTTCGATTCCTCCATCGATTTCTTCGATTCCTTCGTCGATTCTTCGGTTCTAAAGGTTACCAACTTTATACTCTCATGTTTCATCATTGTCTTATCCCATTTTGTTCACTATATATATATATGGTTCTTTATTGTGGTTTTTTTCATTTGTAAGCAATTTGAGCTCAAAATCACTTCAAGCTTGCATATTTACATGAAGGAAGGTTAAAGTAGCTAGTTGAACCAGCGGACCGTGTTCATTTCGGCAAGCATGTTCTCTGCCGAGCGGTAACGGACGTCAAGGAGGAGCTTTGATTCTACGAGGGAGAGCAGCAACGGTCGTGGAAGACCGTGTTCCCTTCCTCGTAGAATCGGAGCTCTTCCGTGGCCAAATACGGTGCCGTCCGGTGGAGAAATGCTCACCGAGATGATCACGTAAGCAAGGTCAACTAGTACTGATGGTTATTTGTTCACACATCCCGATATCGTCGCAGTAGTCTATCAATCACCGTACCCAAACGTAGTATATATATAAATATAAACGATAATCGATTGTTATGTGTGTACACTCCCATTCTTCTGTTAATTTGTGGAAATATCATGTGAATTACTTACCTACCACAGTAAAAGGCGAGAACACAATGACCATTAAAAATATCATTGTTTAGAGATATAGATAATTTTATAGTTTCTTAATTTTATTTGTTTATAAAATGAGAAATTTATAGTGTATTAAAAAATGAGTATAGAGAGTAGATGGCAACTGCTTCCGGGTCCTCGGCCTCTCATGGGTTTCCAAAGCGACTTAGGCCGGGCCTCCCTCTCATTCCATGCGGCAAGTGTCGTGATGAGACGAAGATTGTGATGGAGTACCGAGTGAAGAAGGAGGGTCCCAACAAGGATTGTATCTTCTACAAGTATCCGGATCGCAATGTGAGTTATTTTATCATATTTAATGATTATGGTTAGTTTATACCTATTTTCATGATGGTTGTGATTAAAGTTCTAATTTTTTGTTTTAATTTTAGTGGGATGGCAGTGGACGATGTTCAGGCTTCTACTGGGAGAAAGAGTATGTTGAACTCGTGCAAAAATATCTTGCACAACAGGCAGATACGGCGGCTAATGAGGCAGTGATCTAGCCGAAGAAGCCCAAAGATGTTGCACAATTGGGGGATCTATCTGTTTTAGTTGAGATTGGTCGCGAAATCCTTGTGCTCCTGAAATGTATTTTAGCTTTAGTTCTTTTAGTGGTAGTTGGGATTGTCTACATTGTAGCGATGCTTTCATAAATTTGTACCTTTTGTGGTGGCACACATGTTGTATAAATAATTAATTATGATCTAGGTTTTAATATGGTATTTATGTCATGTAACGCAGATGAGCCGGCATTGGATGTACAATGCTGATCGCCGCTCCCAAGAGTTCATTGACGGCGTGCATTCTTTGTTACGTGCGGCCGAGGCAAACAAACGCGACGGTTTCATGTGCTGCCCATGTGCCATATGTAAGAATACGGTGGAATATCCTTGCTCAAGGACTCTTCATTCACACTTGTTCAAGTCGGGTTTCATGCCAAACTATATTTGTTGGACGAAGCACGGAGAAACCGGCGTTGTAATGGAAGAAGGTGAAGAAGAACAATGGGACGACAATGATATTATTCCCGATGGTGCGTGCTTCAATGATACTGCAATGGGAGAAGCTGAAGAAGAGGTAGCCACAGAAGATGAGCCTGCTGATGATCTTTGTCAGGTCATTCGTGACGCACAAAGAGAATGTGAAAGTGAAAAGGTGAAGATAAAGTTCGAGCGGATGCTAGAAGATCACAACAAATTGTTGTACCCAACTTGTGATGCAGGGCAGAAAAAGTTGGGAACCACACTAGAATTGCTGCAATGGAAGGCAAAGAATGGTGTATCTGACAAGGGATTTGGAGAGTTACTAAAAATCCAAAAGAAGATGCTTCTGAAGGACAATGAATTGCCCGCCACTACCTACGAAGCAAAACAAGTTGTCTGTCCTATGGGGCTAGAAATCGAGAAGATACATGCATGTCCTAATGACTGCATCCTGTACCGTGGCAAAGAGTAGAGAAATTTGATGCATGCCCGGTATGCCATGCATCGCGGTATAAGATCAGGCAAGATGACCCTGGTGATGTTGAGGGAGAACATCCGTGGAAGAAAATCCCTGCCAAGGTTATGTGGTATGCTCCTATAATACCACGCTTGAAACGTCTGTTCATAAACAAAGAACATGCAAAATTGTTGCGATGGCACAAAGAAGACCGTAAGGTAGACAATATGTTGAGACACCCTGCTGATGGGTCCCAGTGGAGAGCAATCGATAGAGAATTCCCGGAGTTTGCCAATGACGCAAGAAACTTAAGGTTTGCTTTAAGTACAGATGGTATCAATCCTTTTGGAGAGCAGAACAGTAGTCACAGCACTTGGCCTGTTACTCTAAGTATCTACAACCTTCCTCCTTGGTTATGCATGAAGCGAAAGTTCATTATGATGCATGTGCTCATCCAAGGCCCGAAGCAACCTAGCAATGACATCGATGTGTACCTAAGACCACTTATTGACGAACTTCTCATTTTGTGGAATAAAGAAGGTGTACGTGTGTGGGATGAGTACAAACAGGAACACTTTAATCTGCGAGCATTGTTGTTCGTAACAATCAATGATTGGCTTGCTCTAAGTAATCTTTCAGGACAGTCAAACAAGGGATATAATGCATGCACACACTGCTTCTGTGATATTAGAGGTGTATTCTTGAAAAAATGTCGAAAGGTCGTGTACCTTGGCCACCGTTGATTTCTTCCTGCAAATCACCCCGTAAGAAAGAAAGGCAAACATTTTAAAGGGAAGGCAGACCACCTGACCAAGCCTCGCAACCGAACCGGTGAGGATGTACTCGATATGGTCAATGATGTGAAAGTCGTCTTTGGAAAAGGACATGGCAGCCAACCTGTTCCGAACGACGCTAACGGTCACGCACCCATGTGGAAGAAGTCCATATTTTGGGACCTACCCTATTGGCAAGTCCTAGAGGTCCACAGCTCGATCGACGTGATGCACCTGACGAAGAATCTTTATGTGACCCTGCTAGGCTTCATGGGTGTGTATGGAAAGCCCAAGGACACATTTGAAGCACGACAGGACCTGCGTTGTTTGAGAGAAAGAGACAACCTGCATCCAGAGAAGACTGATGATGGATGCCATTACTTACGTCCTGCCAGCTACACTCTAAGCAAAGAGGAGAAGGAAATCATGTTTGAATGCTTAAACAACATCAAGGTACCATCTGGATTCTCCTCGAATATAAAGGGTATTATAAATGTGCCAGAGAAGAAATTTTGTAACTTAAAGTCCCATGACTGTCACGTTCTCATGACACAATTACTTCCAGTTGCATTAAGAGGAATTCTACCTCCAAATGTACGTCTAGCCACCGTGAAGCTATGTGCATTCCTAGATGCAATTTCTCAGAAGGCCATTGATCCAACTGATCTAGCTAAACTATAGAATGATGTGGTTCAATGTCTCGTCAGCTTTGAGTTGGTGTTCCCTCCTTCCTTCTTTGATATCATGACACACCTCCTAGTTCACCTAGTCAAGGAGATTTTCATTCTCGGTCCTGTGTTCCTACACAACATGTTCCCCTTAGAGAGATTCATGGGAGTCCTAAAGAAATATGTTCACAACCGTGCTCGCCCAGAAGGAAGCATCGCCAAGGGCTATGGAACAGAAGAGGTCATTGAGTTCTATGTTGACTTTATTCCCGACGTTGACTCGATTGGTGTTCCTGAATCGAGACATGAGGGGAGACTAAGCGGAAAGGGGACACTAGGGAGGAAAACATATATTGGTACGGAGGATGATTATTTCAATAAAGCGCACTACATAGTTCTACAGAACTCCTCTTTGGTAGATCCGTATATTGAGACACACAAGGATCTCTTATGATCCAAGTTTCTAGGTAAGACTGAAGCTTGGATTACGCGTAAGCACATGGAAACTTTCGGCGGTTGGTTGCGAAAAAAATGTCAAGGTGATGAGAGCATCCATGAGCAACTGTATTTATTGGCTATGCAACCATCATGGCATATCGTAACATACAAAGGGTACCAGATAAATGGGAACATATTCTACACAGTAGCCCAAGATAAAAGGAGTACCAACCAAAATAGTGGTGTCCGCATAGATGCCACAGACCCAAATGGGAATAAGCAGACATATTATGGCCGCATAGATGAAATATGGGAACTAGAATATGCACCTACTTTGAAGATCCCATTGTTCAAGTGCCAATGGGTCAAGGTGACCGGAGGCGGGGTAATAGTAGACAACGAGTATGGAATGACAACAGTAGACCTTAGTAATATTGGGTACAAAGACGAACCATTCGTCCTTGCCAAGGATGTGAATCAAGTGTTCTATGTCAATGATATGTCTACCAAAGCAAAAAGTGGGAAAAACGATAATGACTCAACCAAAGAGCCAAAGCGCCACATAGTTCTTTCAGGGAAAAGAGTCATCGTGGGAATTGAGGACAAGTCGGACATGTCAGAAGATTATGAAAAGTATGACCGAATTCCACCCTTCAAAGTGAACAAAGACCCTAGCATCTTGGTAAATGATGAGGACACTCCATGGTTACGACGCGATCATAACCAAGGGACATACATAAAGAAGAAGTTCACTTCTGTGCCCACTTGATGATATAGTGATTTAATGTAGTGTGTGTTTGAGATATTATGTAATAATTGTGAATTCAGATGTTTATTATGTTGTGTTTCAAATTAAATCAATGTTTGATTTGGTGGGATTTCTCTCTCGAAAAGTTAAATTAGGATATTGAGTGATGAAAAATTAAAATATTAACTTTAAAATGATGTGAAAACAAATTTCCTGTCCAAAACCGATAGTTTTAATAATTTTAATTAAACACTACATTTTTGCATTAACGAAATAATAAATATTAGTTACATTATGCTTTATAATTATAACAAAAAATAAAAAAAGTTTGGTTATAGATTTTCCTATGTGCAATAAAGAAAAAGAAAATCCATATTTTTAACAAATTAATTTTATGCCTTTTATTTAATTTACTATGTATTTAATAAGGAAATGCATATTTCTATTTAAAAAAATTGCTCAAAACAGGCGGGAAATGAAACTGCAGCCCACCTTTAGCCCACCCGGGAGTAAAGGTGGGCTGCAGTTTCGTGGCCCACCAAAAAAAACCCTTTACTCCCGGTGCGTGTTACCAACCGGGAGTAACCTTTACTCCCGGTTGGTAACACGCACCGGGAGTAAAGGGACCTTTACTCCCGATTGGTAATACGCACCGGGAGTAAAGGACCTTTACTCCTGGCTGGTGGCTGGCACCGGGAGTAAATCTCCTAGGTATATAACCGCCAGTGCCAGGCGCAGATCGATCCCCTCCTCTTCTTCCTCGTCGAACACCGCCGCCCTTTCTCTTCTTCCTCGTGCCGCCGCCGATTCATCTTCCCCTACGCATCAGCCCGCCCCCGTGACACCGGAGCCCATGCCTCGCCTTGTGCGGCCCTCCACCGCCGATGACCTCGCGCCGACGACCTTGTGCGGCCCGGCCTCCACCGCGCGCGCCCGTGGCCCTCCACCGCGCCTGCCCGAGGTGAGAGTTCTCTCCGCTTTCGTCGTGCATGGTGAAATGGCGTCAGTGAGGGCCCGTGCATGGTTGGGGTCTTTTGCTACTTGTCGTCCATAGCGGAGGAGCCATCAGCTGCTGCCGTCTTGGGGGGCATGCCATGGTTGTCAGTTTCAACAATGGCGTCTTGGGGCAACAGCATGCCATGGCTGTGGCGAATCATTTCCTTGAAGCACGCCACGTGCAAGTCAACAGCCTTGCCGTCCAAGTGGATGTGGTACCTGTACGCCCAGAACCTACTCCGGCTGCCCTTGTTGTCTCCAGAAGTCACATGGTGGTGAATCTCGCGATGCCTTCCGGCGGAGCTCTATGGCTCAGCCGTCGTGGACAATGCGTTCCGGCAGTGTGGCGCAGCCCTAGTGGATGTCGAGGTCCTGTTCGAAGCAGTGGTAGACGTGCTGAAACTTGCAACATCACGACATCACGCACCGACGACACCGCCCCGGTCCGCCTCACGTCGTCGTCGTTAGCACATCAGCCCGCCTCATGTTGTCATCGTCAGCACACCGGCCACCACGCCGACATGTATATATACGTCATTTGTATTCATATGCATGTATATATACGTTGCGGAGCACCGCCGCCCTCGTTCGCCTATGCGTTTCTATGTATACGGCGGAGCACCGCCGCCCTCGTTCACCCATGTGTACAAACATATATACGGCGGAGTGGAGCACCGCCACTCTCGTCACACTGCCCTCTCTCGCGGCCAAGTCGATCAACATTCGTATTACGTGTTGGCATAAGATATATTGTAGTTAATAAAGTGACTATGTTTAGTTTAAGATATATGATGAATGACTACATGGTTCACATGGTACATAGGATCACAACATCACGCACCGACACCGCCCTGGCCCACCTCACGTCGTCGTCGTCAGCACGCCGGCCTGCGTCACGTCGTCGTCGTCAGCACACCATGCGTTTCTATGTATACGGCGGAGCACCGCCACCCTCGTTCACCCATGTGTACAAACATATATATGGCAGAGTGGAGCACCGCCACTCTTGTCACACTGCCCTCTCTCACGGCCTAGTCGATCAACATTCGTATTATCATTATCGTTAATGCTAAACAATCACACCAGGGCGAATTGCGTTGGTGACTAGGGCGAACCACGTTGTTGATGTCACTGACGTGGTTCGCCCTAGTCACCAACGCAATTCGCCCTCGGCCGTTTATGTATAGCCCTAATTCACCCTAGTACCGACGCAGTTTGCCCTAGTGTGGCGAATTGCGTCCGTGACCGAGGGGCAAGATTTAATAATGCATATTGTTCGTAGATTTTATGCATGTAAGCAAAGATTTGACGTACTATATATTGGTTTTGTTTTTTGAAGCTAGATGGCTGACCCAAGAAACATGGATGAGGAGGAGTTGATGATGAATTTGATCAACACTAGCACTCAAGTTGCCGGCGATGATGGTGCTAAAAATAACATGCAAGAGGATGCAGATGACGGGAGTCAGTACTTAGCTCTTGAACAAAATGAGCAACAACATATTGGCCAAGTTTATATTTTTTATTATTAGCTATATATATTATCATATGTCTTATGTGTGCTCATGACATTAAAAATAATGTTTATGTTTTGTAGCCCTCTGGATCGACATCAACAACTACAACGAAGAGTAAAAATGTTTGAGGTCCCAAAAAGCCATTGGAGGGCCGCTTCATCATCTCGGAGTTCAATGTGGATACAGGCGAACCAGGGGGGGCAAATAAAATGAAATTCGTGCACCACTGTGGTTACCTTGTATGGTACCGGCTCCCGATCAGTACCCGCGAATGGAAGAAGAAGACCAATGCTCCTCATATCAGTTTTGTCTTCGATCGTGAGAAGACGTTAATTTGGAATGATGTCTTGGAACATTTCACGCTCCAAACAGATGGTTATGATGGTATAATAGATGGTGATGAATTGAAGGAGCGAGTTAGGGACTGGGCAATGAAGAAGATGGCCACCCAGTTTTAGACTTGGAAGAAACACCTATACACGACGTATGTCAAGAAGAACATAGCACCAGATTTTACTGTCCTAGCCCCGATCTCAAAGCAGAGGCCCTATTCGGATGAGTTTGTACAGTACAAGACGTGTGAGTTGGGTGATAAAGAACCAACGTAATGCCCAACAGAAGACATACCACCATAACTTGGGATTAGGTGGCTACCCGACTGCCATTAAGAAGTGGAACAACATGGAAGCAGACCTTCTTGCCAAGGGTATCACACCAGAATCACTCGAGTGGGGAGAGCGTGCAAAGAATTGGTTTTTCGCTCATGGGGGAAGACTGGACTAGGAGACAGGGAAGTGCGTTTATGGCACAAGACTGCAAGAAGCAGCAGAAAGATTATTTTATGCTCAGAGAGCTACTGCTAGTGGTGCGTTCAGGCCCAATAGAGAGAAAGATGAACTGACATACGCCATCGGGACTATTGAACACAGTGGCCGAACTAGAGGCAAAGGAAGTGTCTCGTGGGAGCATGGATTCCCTCAGGACAGACCTTCCTACAGAAGCCGTCAGAGAAAGAAGGAAGAAGAGGCACAGCGGCTCTAGAGGTTGGAGGAAGCGGTGCGTGAAGCACAAGAGCGGGAAAAAAACCTTAAAGCGAGAATGCAGGAGGAAATCAGAAGGCAAGTGCAAATAGCAGTGAGTGCAAGCAAGCAAACATCAGAGCCAGGAATCAACATTAGCTAATCTGTTCAGTTGAAAAGCAGCTACACTTCCACAGAGATACCAAATCAAGGGGACACAGGACTGCGCTTCCCTGTGGATGATGTCACTAAACCTTGTACATCGTGTGAGCTACACATTCCGAAGGGGAATTCCACAATCAAGGTGGCTATCGGTCTTGTTAATCCTATCGACCGAACCAAGACACCAAGGATTCATGGGAATATAATCCAAGAAGGATATGCTACCATCTCGGTAGATAAAGCTGAAAAAGGTTTTAGTGATTTGCCTCTTGACATTCCTAGAGGTGATGGCGAGAAGACTCTCGGAGAAGCAGAGAAGACATTCATTCTATGGCGCAAGCACTACATCATCATTCCTGGGATGTCGCCTCCACCTCCTCCTGAACTACCTCACCATAGGTGCGGATGAAAACACTACATCATTAATTTATATTGGCTTAAATAATTAACAATCTGCTCATAATAATGTGTCATTCCTTTTTTGTAGTAGATCCTTCCCCAACCTAAATCCAATTGTTCAATCGCCAGATCATCATAGTGCTCTGTACGATGACAATGTGTTGGAAGGCGAGGCTACATCCACACCATCTCCAAGGAGGTCTCCAATGCCGCAGCCGCCACCTCCAAGGAGGTCTCCAACACCGCAGCTACCACCTCCAAGGAGGTCTCCAATGCCTCCCCCGCCCCCGCCTACCAAGAAGCCAAGTACTAGCAAGAGGCTAGCCCCACAAACGAAGAACCAGTCCCCGCCGGCAAAGAAAGCCACCGTGAAACCAAGGGCTATTCCCAAAATAATATCTGAAGAGAAGGAAGAAGGAACTGATGCATATAAAAATGATATGTCCATATTCTATGACAAACTTAAAAAGAATCAAGAAGCAAGGAGAAACCCAGAGAAACCGTACTTCTTCGTAGCTCTAGATATTCTAAGAAAAAAGGTGGCTTCTTACCAGCAACAATAGCGGGAATCTCGTAAGCCGTCCAAATCAACATTAACGGACTATGACCGCACTCTCACCAAGTCAATTGAGGTGGCACAGAAAAAGAAGCGGGTAGGGAAAGGAGTTGCACAACTCGGACAACAATCGCACCAATCAGTCCCCCCGCCAGTTGTTGGTAATGAATATGGTTCGAATTTAGGATTAATGCATCAGGCAAACATACCTCCGGATGTCGATTTGGATCACATTGGTGAATTTATTGATGAGACTGGTCTCGACCTTTACCAGATGTTTGGTGATGGAAACATTGAGAGTGCGGCGGAGGTTGATATTTGGAAGAAAAAAATTGTACTAGGCCAGAGTCTATACAACCCTCAAGCCTTATCTGATCTGGGGACGCAAATGTACCTGCTAAACAAGTGGTACATGCAGGCGTCTACCGGTGGAGACTTCTGCGTTGGTGTCAGAATTAGAGACGAACATTGGTTCTGTGGCGATGATGTTATGTATGCTGACTTTGCAGAATTTCATCAACTATGCCACCTGACCTCTCTGGACAAAGTTATCATTAGCTGCTATTGCCTGTAAGTAATAATTCTTTCAATCTATTATTAAACTCATCATATGTGTGTATATGCATATAAATTATCCTAACAAGTACTATATATATGCAGATTTACAATGACAGAGCTCAGAAAGGAAGGTTGCAATGAAATTGGTTTTGTTGATCCCCATATAGTATTCAAAGACCCAGTTACTCCAAAGACTAATTGGAAGTCTGAGTCAGAGAGTAACCTCATGAACTTCTTAGTGAACGAACGCCACAAGAAGGATATACTCTTTCCCTACAACTTCCAGTGAGTGTTAATAATGTCGATCATTCTTAATGGCTCATATGTTGATTCTAGTTAATTAATGAGTGTTATGCGTTATATCCTATAAACACATGCAACAATCACTGGATATTGATGGACATCGATCAGGTGAAAAGTCACTTGATAATCTATGACTCGATGAGAAAACCACAACAAGACTACCAAGATATGATAGATATTATCCAGAGGTAATTTCGGTATCTCTAGCAACTATATATACACACAAACATGATGATTAACTATATCTGATGATGTGGCAAATTTTTTATTGGGCAGCGTTTGGAAAACCTTTATTGAGAAGCAACACATGGAAAAATGCAAAGCGCCACTGAATGTAATCCCTTTGAAAGTAAGTCCCCTAAATCGCATCATCTTTATTAATTAAACATATAACTTTCACCGGATCACCAGATTGGATGACAAATCTTTTTTCTCATAAAGTGGTGTCTGAGGCAGGAATAGGGGAACAACTACTGTGGTTACTATGTTTGCAAGTTTATCAAGGTGGTCTCCCAAAGAACTCCTACAGAGAGACTCAAAGTACGTTAAAAATACACTATATATTCATTTAATTATTATTATTGATTGTGTTACTATGTCTTTATATATATATATATATATATATATATATATATATATATATATATATATATATATATATATATATATATATATATGTACATATATTAATTTATTTTCCTTTAATTCAAACCTGTATGCTCGATGGTCGGAGGAAAAGGTCATACAGCAAGACCAAATCAAAGCAATTCAAGAGTCTATAGCTGGATTTTTTAATGAGGAGGTCATCGATTCCAAGGGCGAGTTCTACTTCGACCCAACACTGCCATGGAAGCCAAGCTAGAGGATGAGAGGAAACTTGTTATATCACAACAACTGTAATGCAATCTTTTGTAATATATGCACATGAAATAATATAATGTAAAATACACATATGCATGCATGCATGTAAATATATATATGATGCATGCATGCATATATATATATATATTTCTATGCTTGAATTGTGTGATTTAATACGTTCATTGTGCTTGGACCGAAACATACTATACGCGCGTATAAATGTATAATTAGCAGCGTACAATACGACTTCGAAAACCTATTTTGAAAAGAAAACAAAAAATGAAAAGAAAAAAGCCTTTAGTCCCGGTTCGTATTACCAACCAAGACTAAAGGGTGCCAGCCATTGTGGCATGTCAGGAGGCACCTTTAGTCCCGGTTGGTGTTACCCATCGGGACTAAAGGTCCCCCTTTAGTCCCCGTTCCTGACCCGGGACTAAAGGACCCCCTTTAGTCCCGGATGCTTGCTCTCGGGTGGGGAACCGGGACTAGAGGGGGTTCCCCACCGGGAGTAAAGCTCTATTCTCTACCAGTGGACATTATTATTTTCTTTTGGTGAAAAATATGTTTGTAATGTAAGAAGTTTAAATATTGTTATAGTGTGGATGTTAGTGGCAAAATACTATTGGATACAATGTAAATTTCTAAAATGCTGTACATTTATAGTCATATGGAGTAGATATGCTAGAAATAGCACTATTTTACTGTATGGTTTTTATTAGCTCCTGTGTCCAACTTTCTATACAAATCAGTGTGGCTACAACATAAATTTCTATAAACAACAAAAGTTGCTAGAACTTATTTGAACACAAACTGACTAGGACATATTTTTGTATTCTCTCCAATTTCCTTTTGAGAAGTCACATTATTCTTTTTCTTTTGTCATAAAATCCCACATTGACACCTCATGTGAAAATCATACCGGTAGGTTGCTCTTCAAATTTATTTGCCGACCAAATCAATAACAACAAATAAAAAGAACATGGATGTTGTATTGCTAGGAAATGATTGGATATTTTCTTATGTTGGAGAAAAATGTAGCCCATCTCTTATTTGATACTCTTGTATTGTTGAAAATGAACCTTTTCCAACACCAGGCTGGGTGCTTCAAGTACCTCTAGCATCTCATCTGTGTATAAATACCCCTTGTTTCCTAATCTTTACCCCCTTCACATTTTTTCCATCACCGCTGCAACTCCACACCTTCTCTCTTTCCCCTCTAGCGCAATCTTGTGATTCCCCATGCAAAATCGAGTTCCCCTCCGAGCAAGTTTGTTTCCTCTACCCTTGGACTTACCGTGTTGCTCCACTTTCTCTAGAGTGCGTGGGAAGTTTGGCTCAAGCCTCCAAGGTATTTTGTAAATACATCATTCTGATATCTTGATCTATAAGTTTTCTAGCGATTTTGCATTAGTGAATCATATCTGTATGGACATCATTATTTGTTTATAGAGTAGATTTAAGTTTGGTTGGATAGTTGTGGAGATCTGGCAAGGATGTTGTTTCTTCAGATCAAGTTGGGCCGAAGTTTCATCTCACTTTCTGTTGTCCAACCTTGTATTGTAACCTAATATAGTGTGCCTCCATGATATTTTTTGTTTGTCAGATGGGGCATGATAAGAGGGACAGACAAGTTGCAAATGCCATAGATCCATTCGAAGTTTTCTAATCAGGAAGAGGATAAGGAGTGGGATGTGGAATCTCGCAAGCGTTCTCATTGTACAATCACCAAGGTCCCAATACCTCACTCTCATAGCCATGGTGCTCACCACGAGCCCACCCATGCACATGGGAATCATGGCTAGTGCCTTTCCCAAGATGGTTGGAAAATGTGTCGCAGGGCAGCCTACATATCGTAGCACACGAGAGGTAGATGAAGGAGCTTACCCTTCCCCGTATCACCACCCCCAAGTAGGAGTTGGAGGCCATGACCCTAGGATAATCCGATGGATTATGCTTCGGGAACACTACTAAAAATATCCACTTCTATGACGAATAGCTTTCATCACTGAAGGAGCCAAATTCATCATAATTTCTGTTTTATGACGAGTTTGTGACGAAAAATGATTCGTCATAGAAGTCGCGTCATTACTTAACTTCTATGATGATTCTAGAGATTCATCATAGATGTGGATAGATCTATGAAAAAACTTACCATTATAGAACTGCTTTGGCATGCGTGGCAAGGGGGCATCCACGCTGGTAGTTGCGTCCGTTGGTGATGCTTTCCATATGTACTTGCTATTGCCGGTTGATTGGAGATGGTTCAAGTACGTGTCACCTTGTTATTGGACAACGTGACCACCTCTGGTTCTTGCACGTTCTAGGTTCTTAATGGACCACATGTCGAGCCCCTGTTGTTTGACATTTTAGTTTTCTATTGGCATTGCGGTTGGGTCACGAGTCATTTCTTCATT
Organism: Miscanthus floridulus; assembly: GCF_019320115.1. Classification (NCBI taxonomy): domain Eukaryota; kingdom Viridiplantae; phylum Streptophyta; class Magnoliopsida; order Poales; family Poaceae; genus Miscanthus; species Miscanthus floridulus. Next base: position 103,220,745 of record NC_089589.1, read on the forward strand.
GGACCATGTGTCATATTTTTATTGGTCCAGTGGCCGTTTCTTATTTGACCATGTGTCATGGTGCTTTTCATCCATGATTTTGTGGTAGAACCACCCAAATTATATGGCTCACATGTACCTATCATTGTCCTAAAGACCTATGACTACTGCACATGAGAGCCAGATAATCCCTGTAGTCTATCGGGTGTCCTCGAGGAACCCCGAATAATCCACATTTTACAACTCATATAGAATCAACATGGAGTTGCCACAACATTATAGCATTAGGTAAAAAAATAACTTAGATCAGAGTGCGGAAGAGTTATAACATTAGTTTACAAGACATGTTCAAGTAAAATCTTTAACAAAGTTCCAAATGATGAGTAGAACTATGGAAGCAACTTAGGTGAAACACCTAAGGTAGAAGAGACAGCCAGATCATGTCGAGCCCACCAACATGACCTCGATTAGTAGCACAAGTTAGATCCTGCAACATGGGTTAACAAACCCTGAGTACATGAGGGTACTCAACAAGTCTTACCCAACTAAAAAGAAAGACTCCAAAGGCATGGTGGATTAAAGGGAAGTTTGGAGCAAGATTTACTTTTGCAGAGAAGCTCACTACAAGTGGATCCTTATTTTCAATCTTTTAGCTATGTATTAAGTCATTATCATATCCATTTAGCACCTATTCTAGCTCAAGCACTTCATTAATCATCACATCTCTTATGATCTCATTTCCACAAGTAACCATGTTCCATTTATTAACTACGATGTAGCTCGGGGGATTGAGTCTCCATAACCGAGGAGCACGACGATTCGAATCGATTTGGCCTAGCTAGGATTTCCTTACACATGACATATGCAGGTATAGGTCTAGACCCGAACCAACATATATCAACCCTCACTCAGATCCTTCAAAACATGAACCGGTCTATGCTACCTGGAAGCACAGTACTCCACCTCCCAGTGCCACTCCTGGTGGATTCACAGGATGTGTACACACTACTCTCACCATCTCCACACTCCCAGTGTGTAGTTGTCTTTTCAAATAATGGAATAGTTGAGGTATCAAGCTTACCGGAGTATGTGGCCAGTACTGCAAGGTCTCAAACACGATAGGTCTACAACGATATGGTCCTCAATTAACACAGGTAGGGCACTACGTCGAGCCTCAAACTTGACACAAGCCAAGATTTTGCCCGGTCTTGATTTATCATTATCATGGTATTCTCACGATCGAGAAACGGAGCTGAGAAGAACCGAGGTAAAACCTATTTCCTATGAACGATGAAACCATCACTGGACTTCTATCGAAAACTATGCATTACTAAGCTTTAGGGATATCGACCTATTTATACTAGCAGGGTATAACTAAGGATACCTATATATCAAGGTAATCATGTAGCAACAGTATGCGACCAACTACTAATTACTTAATGCACATCTCACAAGCCTAGAGTATAATAAAGATTTGTAAATGCTATAGAACGGTGGTTTGCACAAGGGCTTGCCAACATTGTAGAGAAGGTTAGTTCCACAGTGGATCACATGAGTTAGACTTGGCACCAACACCATGGTGGATGAACCATCTCCGAAACTTGATCAACATGAGTCTTCTCACTCTCGTTGAAACTACACGTAACAAATGATGCTTACTTGGAATGTATGATGAAATAGCAGGGGTTTGGTGCTCTAAGGTCCACAATCAACCCCAAAATCACATCAAAGTCATTTAAGCATTTATCTAAATCATTTAGGTATTTATTTAATCATGGAAGAGACCTTTAAACATATTTAAATTAATTAACCAAGTTAAGTAACTCAAAACAGTACCAAACTTTTTGTGAATGTATATATTAACAACTAAAACAAGCACAAAAAGTTTTATGATTAAAGGATTAATATTTTAGTCTATAAATATCATGGAAGGTGCATTTATTAATTAAAAGAGGTAATTTTGAAACATAGCAAAACTACTTAAAATGCTCATTTCATATTTTTCCAATGTAGAGTACATGATAAAGAGACTACAAAAAAATGTTCACAATTTTATCAGCCCTAATTATTTAGTTATGAATTTAGCAAGAAATTACACATTTTAATGTTTTCTGAAAAAGATAAAACCGAATAAAACTTTTCTCATCTGACCCTGTGCCAGCCACAGTCTCTGATGCGGGGGGGGGGGCGTGGTCAAACCGACCCAGCCCACCTATGACCGCGACTCGTCAGCCTTTGACCGGTGACGAGGCTGGCACCTACGTGACCATGGCGAGCAGGCGCGTCCAGCGGTGGTGATGGTCGAGCATCTAGGGTTTCGTAGCTAGCTCACTATTGACTATGGCAGCTTGGTTATACTCTGGCGTGATGAAGGCGGTCACCAATGTGGTTATCGACAATGGAAAGGTCACCACCGTGTTCCCCACAACCTCGCTAATGTGTCTACTCTATCGGATGATCGGATTAGGGCTTCACGTGTGCTTAGCCATGGCCATGGCAGCACGACGGTGTGGTGCACGACGTCGCGAAGGGCAGAGCGGAGCTCTACGACCCTAATTGGCCTATCTATGGTGTTCTATGGGTGTGAGAGTCTCACCACAACTCGGTGATGCGCCCATGCGAAATGGAGGTGGCTCGTTCACGGTGGCCGATGGAGAGGACGATGACGGTGGCACAAACTAACACCGCCGCAGCATTCTGGCATGACCTATGAGGGAACAAGGAAGAGGATGGACCGATGAGCATCAAGGCTTAGTAGGGAACCTAAAACGATAAACGAGGGAGTAGGAGCGGCTATGGTGAAGCCTGGCTACAGCGGAGGCGTTCATGGCGGTCATGGAGAGCCGTCGCGGCAATACCAGCGCGAGCGGGCGATTGTGGTGGCACGAGCCGATGCGAGCCGGCTCAGGCATTATGCTAGGGCATGGAAAGGCTTTGGGCAAAAGGAATGGGGTGGCAGTGAAGTATCCACGATGAATTTTGTTGGTCAGACTAGAGCTACTCGGTGGCGGCGGAAAGCAAAGGAAGGAGAAGAAGGAGAGCGTCGGTGGCTTTGCGTTAAGAAGGTGAGGGTGAGATAGGAGCGGTCGACAATAGCTACTTGGCCATCTCCACGCGAGCAACTACGTGTCCTGGCTGAGAGGCGACACAAAGGAATGGGTAGTCACCGTCGGCGAGCAAGCACACTGATGTCGGGCTACAGTGATCGACTGATAGAGCATCTTCAACGACCTAGATCTCCCGATTTTGCAAAACAACATCCTAAACGGCTTTATGCAAAGTTGTCCATCTAAATGAGATCTCCAAAATTGCTTAAAGGATCAACATCAAACTCATGATGGTTTTGAATTTTTAAATGTCAAAGAGGAGCACGGTAACACTGAAAACTGCATTTCAGTTAGAGCTTTGAAAAGCTGATTTGATTAGCTAACTTGTGACATTAATTAGTGATCACCCATTAATCACGTGCCACAATCAATTACAAGTATCATAGACCAACTATACCATCAAGCAATGGAACAAAGGTTAAACCAATTTTATTTATGAAAATTCATTTAATAAATTACCAAACATTGAACTTAATAACTATGTTCAGGGACTTAGGCAGCATTGGCTAAGTTTGAGAAACAATTATTCAATCCAATATTTGAGAGCAAATTTGAACATATTTGATTTAAAAACATTTCCCAACTTTGCTTCTATTTTAAACAACAATGTTTATTTTAACAAAATTTTATTTGTTTAAGCAAAATCACATATTTAAATTCACAAAGATCCCTAATTACTGACATTGACATCATTTCATGCAACATGGGAAACATATTAGAAGAAGCATATGAAACACCACATATGCAACATGTGAAAACTATAATTGCAACATGAAATGCTTTTATGACATGGCACTTGATGCTTATGCTTGATGATGCTCATGATCAAGTTCTAATTGCATTTTAACATCTGGGATGTTACAATCATCCACCCTTAAAGATATCTCGTCTCGAGATTACGAAGTGACAAAAAGCCCTCAGTTAAGTAATGGAAAAGGAAATGTGTCAAACACCTTAACTTGTAAGAAGTTCATAAAACAACAAGGGTCGGTTTAGGAATTTCAACCAAGATCGAACGAAGGATACAATTTTAACAAGGGAGGTAGAAAATTTAGGAGAAACATGGGCATGAATCTCCACAAAAGATTCCAAGGAGAGCAAAAGCACATTAATTATGGGCTATAATGGATCCTGGCTTCAGACCCGATAACAGTGAGCAACCAGAAGTATTTCCTATATTACCATGGTCAATAGGAGACGCCAGGTTTTGATGTTGTACCGAGGTCATGGATCATGGTACCATTGTAGGGCACAATTGCAGCAGCTTTCAAAGAACACATGTCGATTATCAAAGTCAAGGGTATAGCATGTGTCAGGGTAGAAGAAACCATGACATGACACATGCATAAATGGACTCAAGGAGTAGTCCCAAGTTTTTGTATTGAGTTGGCAGGGTAATTTAAGTGCATCCAGAAATTCTCTAAGGATTAGAAACTTATGGAGTAGAGGTAGCCAAAAACGTTGTTAACTTGGCAAAACCTGGTATATGATGAGATTTAATTGAAATAGAATAGCTATAAAGAAGAATAGCTGTCCCCAGAAATAAGGAGATAATTTCAACATCCTTACATTTTTAATCTTACGTAGATGATATGATGCATGCTTGTCCTATTCATCTTCACAACATGAGTCAGGATACTACTTACTTATATAGGGCAATACTTTATACACTACCTTCACTGCATCAGTGGAGATGTTGAAAAGACACTCAGCAGGACATTATCAGAGAAGCTCGACTCTCCACCTAGCTCACTGAGGATGAGTTGAAAACCTTTTTGATGTCTTCCACTTGAGTCATCAGAAAGTCTATATGAGGCTTCGACAGCAAGCATAATGGAGGTTAAGGATCATTTTCAATTTGTTACTCTTCAAAAACTTTTAATTCCTTTTGAAGTTTTTGAAAGTAATGTTGTTGCAGATCCAATGTATGAGGGTCCGATAACAGCTGTGGTAGAACCACCCAAATTATATGGCCCACATGTACCGGTAGTCTATCGGGTGTCCTCGGGGAACCCAAAATCATCTAGATTTTACAACTCATATAGGATCAACATTGAGTTGCCACAACATTACAAGATTGGGTACAAAAATAAATTACATCAGAGTGCGGAAGAATTATAACATTAGTTGACAAAACATGTTCAATTAAAAGCTTTAACTAAGTTCCAAATGATGAGTAGAACTGTGAAAGCAACTTAGGAGAAACACCTAAGGTAGAAGAGATAGCCAGATCATGTCGAGCCCACCAACGTGACCTCAATTAGCAGCACAAGTTAGATCCTGCAACATGGGTTAACAAACCTTGAGTACACGAGGGTACTCAACAAGTCTTACCCAACTAAAAAGAAGACTCCAAGGGCATGCTAGATTAAAGGGAAGTTTGGAGCAAGATTTACTTTTACAGAAAAGCACACTACAAGTGGATCCTTAATTTCAACCTTTTAGCTATGTATTAAGTAATTATCAGTATCCATTTAGCACCTATTCTTGCTCATGCACTTCATTATCATCACATCTCTTCTCATCTCATTTCCACAAGTAACCATGTTCCATTAATTAACTAAGATGTAGATCGGGGGATCGAGTCTCCATAACTGAGGAGCACGACGATTTGAATTGATTTGGCCCAGCAAGGGTTTCCTTACCACATGACATATGCAGGTCTAGGTCCAGACCTGAACCTACATATATCAACCCTCATTCGGATCCTCCAAAATGTGAACCGGTCTGTGCTACCTGAGAGCACAGTACTCCACCTCCCTGTGCCACTCCTAGTGGATTCATAGGATGTGTACACGCTACTCTCACCATCTCCACACTCCCAGTACGCAGTTGTCTTTGCACATAATGGAATAGCCGAGGTATTAGGCTTACCCGAGTATGTGGCCAGTACTACAAGGTCTCGAACACGACAGGTCTACAACAGTACGGTCCTCAATCGACATAGGCAGGGCACTACGTTGAGCCTCAAACTTGACGCAAGCCAAGATTCCGCCTGGTCTTGATTTATATATCATCACTATCATAGTATTCTCACGATCTAGAAACGGAGCCGAGAAGAACCGAGGTAAAAACTATTTCCCATGAACATTGAAACCATCGCTCGACTTCTATCAAAAACTATGCATTACTAAGCATTAGGGATATCGAACTATTTATACTAGCAGGGTATAACTAACGATACCTATATATCAAGGTAATCATGCAGCAACGATATGCAACCAACTCCTAATTACTTAATGCACATCTCACAAAGACCTAGAGTGCAGTAAAGATTTGTAAATGCTATAGAAGGGTGGTATGCACCGAGGCTTGCCTACGTTGCAGAGAAAGTTAGTTCAACAGAGGATCACACGAGTTAGACTTGGCACCAACACCATGGTGGATGAACCTTCTCCAAAACTTGATCAACACAAGTCTTCTCACTCTCGTTTAAACTACACGTAATAAATGATGCTTACTTGGAATGCATGACATGATGCATGATGAAACATGCAAGTGTATAACAGAACCTAAACTAACCTAGGAAAGTTGAGTACAACTTTCCTTCGCGGTCCAACTAGGGTTACATCTCACAAAGCATTTTAATTACTTAACTAACAAGTAAATTAGTTGTTATCATGGAAACAACACTTATTAAACTTAGCATGGACCAGCAAGAGACTAACACTTATCTTAACCCATGATCATTATAAGAAACTAATTACAAAGATCATCAACCATTGTTTAGCATAGTTGTTTATCATATTAGTAAGAGATCATGTATACATGCTATCTCAAAAGGTTAAGCTAGCATTAACATACTTAAGCAACCATATTAGATTGTTGCATACAAATAGTAATCACAAGGCTTACATATATGCATCTACAAAACAAGCATTTTAATAAATCATTTTAATTATTAACCAACAAGTGGATTGCAACCAAATCAGGAAAGCAATTAAGATGACAAGGAACAATAGTGGTTTGGTGCTCCAAGGTCCACAATCAACCCCAAAATCACATCAAAGTCATTTAAGTATTTATCTAAATCATTTATGTATTTATCTAATCATGGAAAAGACATTTAAACACATTTAAATTAATTAACCAAGTTAATTAACTCAAAACAGTACCAAAATTTTTGAGAAGGTAGATATTAACATGTAAAGCATACACTAAAAGTTTCATGTTTAAAGGATTAATATTTTTGTCTACAAAAATCATGGAAGGTGCATTTATTAATTAAAAGAGGTAATTTTGAAACATAGCAAAACTACTGAAAATTCTCATTTCTTATTTTTCGTAGATATATTACATGATAAAGAGACTACTCAAAAAGTTTCACAATTTTATGATCCTTAATTATTTAGTTATGAATTTAGCAAGAAATTACACATTTTAATGTTTTCTGAAAAAGGTAAAACGGAATAAAACTTTTCTCACCCGACCGTCTGCCAACCACGGTCACTGACGCGGGGGCCCTAGGGACAAACCGACCCAGCCCGCCCTTGACCACGACTCGTCGGCCTTTGACCAGTGGGTACTCGCCACCGGTGAGGTCGACGACAACGAGGCTGGCACCTACGTGACCATGGCGAGCAGGAGCATCCAACGGTGGTGGTGGTCGAGCATATATGGTTTCGCTGCTAGCTTGCCATCGACTATGGTGGCTTGGCTGTACTCCGGCGTGGCGGAGGCGGTGACTGGCATGGTTATCGGCGATGGATAGGTCACCATCATGTTCCCCACAACCTCGCTAATGTGTCTACTCTATCGGATGATCGGATTAGGGCTTCACGCGTGCTCAGCCATGGCCATGGCGGCACGGTGCCACGGCGCATGGCGGCGCGATGGTGGAGCAGAGCTCTACGACCCTAATTAGCCTATCTATGGCATCCTACGGGTGCGAGAGGCTCACCACAAGATGGTGACGCGCGCGTGCGAAACGAAGGCGGCCCATGCACGGTGGCCGACGGAGAGGACGACGGCGGAGGCACGAACTAACATCGCCATAGTATTCCGGCGTGACCTATGAGGGAACAAGGAAGAGGATGGGCCGATGAGCATGAAGGCTTAGCAGGGAAACCAAAACGATAAACAAGGGAGCAGGAGCGGCTCTGGTGAAGCCTGGCCACTATGGAGGCATTCATGGTGGTCATGGCGAGCCACCGTGGCGAGCCCGAGCGGGCGATTGCAGTGGCGTGAGGCGATGCAAGCGGGCTCCGGCGGTGCGCAAGGGCATGGCGAGGCTTTGGGCAAAAGGAATGGGGTGGCAGTGAAGTAGCCACGGTGAATTTTGTCGGTCGGACTAGAGCTACTCAGCTACGGTGGAAAGCAAAGGAAGGAGATGGAGACAGCGCCGGCATCTTTGCGTTAAGAAGGTGAGGGTGAGGCAAGAGCGGTCGACAGCATCAGCTTGGCCATCTCCATGCGAGCAGCTACGTGTCCTGGCTAAGAAGCGACACGAAGGAATGGGCGGTCACCATTAGCGAGCAAGCACACTGCTGTCGTGCTACAGTGATCAACTAACAGAGCATGTTCAATGACCTAGATCTCCCAATTTTGTAAAACAACATCCTAGTCGGCTTTAAGTAAAGTTGTCCATTTAAATGAGATCTCCAAAATTGCTTAAAGGATTAACATCAAACTCGTGATGGTTTTGAAGTTTTTAAATGTCAAAGAGGAGCATGGTAACACTGAAAACTACGTTTCAGTTAGAGCTTTGAAAAGCTAATTTGTTTAGCTAACTTGTGACATTAATAAGTGATCACCCATTAATCAAGTGTCACAATCAATTACACAATATCACAGACCAACTATATCATCAAGCCATGGAACAAAGGAGGAACCAATTTTATATGTGAAAATTCATTTAATAAATTACCAAACATTGAACTTAATTACTGTGTACAGGGACTTGGGGCAATATTGGCAAGTTTGAGAAACAATTATTCAATCAAATCTTTGAGAGCAAATTTGAACATATTTGATTTAAAAACATTTCCCAACTTTGCTTCTATTTTAAAGAGCACATTTTAAACAACAATTTTTATTTTAACAAAATTTTATTTGTTTAAGCAAAATCACATATTTAAATTCACAGAGACCCCTAATTACTAACATTGACATCATTTCATGCAACATGGGAAACATATTAGAAGAAGCATATGAAACACCACATATGCAACATTTGAAAACTATAATTGCAACATGAAATGCTTTTATGACATGACACTTGATGCTTATGCTTGATGATGCTCATGATCTAGTTTTAATTGCATTTTAACATATGGGATGTTACATTTTCATTTTTTTATTCAACCACATGGCTTGACGACTTCCTTCTACATGTCAGATTTTATTAGCCTACGTGTTGTGCCATGGCTATTTCACGTGTCATGCACTGGTTCATCCACGTGTTGCATTTTTATTTGATCACGTTTCTTGCCTAGGTTCTATCACATGCCCAACAATCAATTCATCATAAAAGTAATTCAAGATCATCACTGCTCCACAGATTGAGTACATAAGTATTCGACGATGTCTACATAATTATTCAACATGTCAATCAAATACAACAAATTACTGTTTACACATCAGTAGCAACCCACTAACAGTTTCACTTTCACCACATCAAACCAGCACACGAGTACACACATCAAACCATAAATGTTCACTACATCAAGCCAACAGAGTTCATGACTAAGAGTTACCAGAAGAAGAGCTGAAGTGCATGATATCCACTCGTAGCTTATTGTACTGCTCCTGTTGCTGTATCTTGAACTCCTCAAACTCCCTTTCAGTCTTTTCTATCTTCCTCTTTAGTTCATCCACTTGTTTGACGAGGTTAGCGGAACTTTCCTGTTTAGCAACAAGCTGTTCCTGAAGCATTCTCTCCGCCGATGTCTCTGTTCTAGCGGAGCTTGTCGGGATACCAGCATTCTTCAAAAAAAGGGTGTTGCCGCTGACCTAAGAGTTGACCTAGCCATGGGAGAGGTAAAGGACCGTGGGTACAACATCAACACTTGTCATTGGTTTCTACCCATCAATAACAGGTTCTGTTCGCATAGTTTCCATGGCTTCCTATGAAATTCAATCAGTAAACATTAGGTCATAGATAATTCAAAACCCAAGAGATTAGTTCATAACAAGTAACACAGGATTCATATTGATATCGATTACATAAGCACAACACACAGGAACTAATATGGATTACATACTACTAAATTGAAGCAGTAAACAATAGGTAATAGATATTGATTACATAAGCACAATGCATAGGTATTGCAACTTCAAAATTAAATAATGATGCCCAAGTTAGGGCACCTTTGATTCATAGGATTTCCAAAGAAAAAATGTAGGAATCAGTAATCCTATGGAATCATCACCGTAGAGGCCTTGGGTTCACATGAAGAAATGGGAAAACGAAAACCATAGGAGAGTTTCCTATGCTTCAACTTTCATAGGAAAAACAAAGGAAAAAAACATCCAGTGAAACCTCATTGTATTGGTTTCCTATGTTCTTCCTGTACAAAATCAAACAACCTTTCTAACAAAATTTCTCTGTTTTCCATTCCTCTATTTTACACATGCATTCCAATCATATTCCTATATTTTTCCTGTTCCTGATCCTGTGTTCCAAAGGGGGCCTTAGGCTCCTGCCACTATTGCATCTATTAACAGTGCACATGAGTTTCTGTTTATACAAAGGCTAGAGTAACAATAAAACACAACCATCACTTACAAATGATTTTAGCTGTATAGCATAGGAGTGAGATCCTATAGCCTGGTGGCACTTCCCTTTTGTCGGTTTTGCTTGTTCTTCTTAGATCCATGAGTCAACTCTCCAGGTCATCTTGACTTCACTCTCTTGGACTACCTTCCTCTAGGACTGATATCAGCGCTACCTTTTGTCCTACTAGTGGTGCCTCCTCTGTGGCTTCTTCGAACCAGACGCTGAAATTGGAGAAACAAATTTAAGCAGGGAGCATGTAAAAATTGCATTGCTATCCAGACAGCAAAGCATTGCATTGCTATCTGCCCGCCCCTGACCCCTTCCGCCTAAACTCAATAAAAGGTAGAACAAGCACCTAAATTGTAAGGGCCACTGGCTCATCTTGTAAATCTGAATATGTTTCATCTGTATCACCAAATCCCTCAACAACCACCCTAGGTTTTTCCATCGTCCTATGATTCTTTGTGACTTGTGCCTCCCGCTCTCGTTCAAAAGTAGTTAGCGACTGTTGATCTAGATTACAATAGGATTTATTAACTAGAGCTTCTAGCGAATGTCAACATAATAGAAAGCAAGAGTATGCCAATAAGCACCTAACTAGTAACTACAGCTTTACAGAAGTCATTAATCCAATAAAGCACATGTCAGCAACACTCAACTATAGGAAATATGCAACCCCATCACTATATACATATCCTAGGTTGAACCACTACAATACAACACACATCACAAAAGGAATTTGGGTACCTCTTCCTCCGCGTACCTGGGCTATGCTTCGTCATTGGCACAGTCGTCTTGTCATTGTGGTCATGGAACTGGTGCGGCCAGCGTTGACAAAGAGGTACCAGATCTGGCACTAGCTAGGGTTTAGATCCGGTTGGTCATGACAAGTGCCAAAGTAGGGGATCTAGATCCGGCCTATACCATCGTCGTGGTGGTCCTTTCGCCATCAGCTGACCTACTATCGATTAATCGAAGGGAATCTGGCTCCAGCTAGGGTTCGGAAAGCAATGAGAGAGGATGTGCCTAGAGAGTGGAGATTGATGAGTCGAGCTGCTGTGCTAATGGCACCTAGGGTCTAGAGAGGGGTGGCAAAGTGGGTGGCTGGAGAGTGGAGAGGAAGGCCATGGGGCTAGGATTTGGAGCGGGTGGAGAGATGGTGGTGGCTGGAGGATGGAGATGGAGGCGGAGATGGTGACTCCTTGCACTTTTATGTGGCCATCACATTACCACAAATGCCCTTCTCTAAAATCGATGGCATGGTAAACCTAATTTTTGAGCGGAGGGCAAAAGACAGACATCTAATTTTCGGTGCATGTTGGCGGCACTACTCGGCGGTGTGCAAAATTTCCACTAAAAATCAAATATTCGCGATGGCATATCTCCCCGTCTGTTCAGGGCCCACCAACACTGCAAAATCAAAACCCAAGAAATAGACAAAAGAAACTCAAAAACTTATGGCTCCTTTGGAATGGAGGAGCAACAAGAATTTTGAAGGATCCAAATCCTATAGGAAAAAATCTTATGAAGCCCTTTGGACCGGCAGCTCCGGTGGAAACCCTGGCTCCACCGCATGCAAGTCCATGTCTAAATGGAGGTGGGCAGTGGCCAGGGATGATGCAGCCCCATGGCGAACACCTTGCGTCACTACCTCCCGGATCCACGCCGGTAGAGCATGGATGTGCTCAAGGAAGTTTGGCCCCACTGGCAGCATGGACGCGGCGTTCAGCTCCTCCATGACGGCTGAAAAGAGCAAGAATGAAGAAAACCCTACCAATTAATAAGATGCGGTGCCACACAAAACAAGATTATATGGTAATGACAATGCCTTACCAGCGAGCTACGGCTACGCTTAACCCGCTATGGCTTCAGCCGTGGCCATCTCCCTATTGGTTCCGACGAGTGCCGTCTCCACAGCAGAGAGGCACGACCGTAGCCGCTCCGCCTCCTAGTTCTCCACGTGGAGAGCCTGCTTGGCCATGTTCTCCACCCTTAGACGGTTCTCCAATGCCATGGTTCAAGCTTGAAGAATGAGGTCCTATGAAGGAGGCAACGAGTAGGAAAGGTGAGTTCGCAAGGTTATAAGGCAACTGTACTGACTCCCCTATTTTTCCTTTGTTTTTATAGCAAGGAACGCACATGGCCGATGGAGTGGCAACATCAGGAGGTAAGGCGATGCCACATCTCTAGGATCTCTAAGGAGCACGCCTTCCAAGAAATACACGTTGAGAAACAAGCTACTGAAATGGTGTAGCTAGATAGCCATTCATATTTTACTGCACTCGCAAGAATGTCCGGATGCGGCACAATTGATCTCATTGGACACTATATAGTACAGAACTATGAGTAAAACTATTTCCAATGGAGTCCAATCAGTCACAACATTTGTATCAGTAGTAGTAGTCATGAGTGGATTTGATCTGTGTTGAACCCAACCTGTCATATTTTTGTGTAATTGATAAGATTTGTTGAACTTGCAAGAACCAAGCATCAAAGATAATTTTATTCAGAATTTGTTTTTTATAATTAGGTGCGTGCCTCTACGAACCAAGAGAAATTGCAGCAAGTCCATAGTCTGCCCCTTGACTATCGTGACTGCATGGATTAGACCACACTGTCTATACTTCACGGGATCACACAAGGTCCGACCATCGGAAATCTTGACTACCCGGATAGTATAATTGATGAACGACATGCTCTTGCATTCCCGCGTAGGTGCGAGTGCATGGGTGCCATTAGCAGCTTGTTACAACAGGGGACGTCACCTCCAGGCCCATCGTATTGACATGATGGGGCGACACCCCACCGCCCACCCATGCAAACATCTCGATCGTGGGGTGGTCGACGGCCCCCATACTATAGTAGTAGAGACAAGGGTTGAGAGGGAAGGTTATACTACTGCCTTCTCTCTCTAGACCTCCTAATTCTGTCCCAAAGCTTTTGCCTTCCACCGTACTACACCATCGACAACTCCTGCTAGGACCATGACAGAGTGGACGAGGTCGTCTGTCAACCAGGCTGAGTTCGACCAGTTGCGAGAGAGGGGGTGATCTAGGAGGCCGCTGAGGAGCTCGAGTGGAGAGTCTCAGCAAGAAGAGAAGTGGAGCCAAGGCTGAAGGAAAATGAGGTCGTCTCTTTTATCCCTTTCCACTATCTTGGGTTCGGGCTGTCGGCACACCCCTTACTCAGGTGGTTGCTCTACTACTATGGGCTTTGCCTCCATGACTTTACCCCAGAAGGGATCCTCCACCTCTTGATCAACATCATGCTATGCGATGGCTTCCTAGGAATACCTGCCCATTATGAACTGTGACAGATTCTTTTCTATGTGGTTTTGTCAGCATGCTCTTGGGACCATCATTGTCTAATGGGGTGCCTCGATTGAAGTTCATCCTAGATTGGAGGAGCACTACCTGAGCCTTGACCGCCACTATGCCATAGACCTGGATTGGGAGCATAGGTGGCTCTATGTCCCCAATAATGAGCGGCAGCCGCTGCTGACTTTTTCTCATGACTGGCTACATCCTGACATGTCGGAATATTGGTTGAGGACACCAACCCTATCAAAACCACAACATTTGGCTTATTGCTTGATGCGATCAAGGAACTAAAGGACCAGGGACTAATGGCATTGATGGTGATCTGTACCTTCTTCAGTCATCGGGTACTCCCCTTAAAGATGAGGGGCCACCCCTAGTGGGAGTTCTAGGGCATGAGGGACACTACAATCGAGTCTAGCATCCCCATCCACATGGAGGAGGTACACAATCTGATGATGACAACTATTGCAGTGTCCATGTCGGATCATGGTGATGGGGAGGCCCCCAAATGCCTTCCACGCTAGCAATCCTCCTCTGACAGACAAACCTCTCGTCGATGTGGTCTCTCACCCACCACTAGTTCCACCTTCGAAGGTGGATCGTCACCATACGCTGTTCATGTTGTTTATCTTCATTTAACTAAATATGCGAGCAAAGCTCACACTAGCTAGTATGTGTTCATGCTATTTAATTTAACTAGTATTTAGAATTTTCCTACTTTCTCAATAGGTGAACAAGGGTAGGATGGCATCCTGAGCCTCGTTGGCCCTAGAGCCTGGTTCTTCGTCCGCGATCGCGCTTGGAAAGCATCCTCGTGAGGCATGCCCCAATGGGGGCAGTAACCCGTGATTCCATGCCATGCTGCACTGGTCAGTTTAGCAAGTCATTTGCATCCTCAATCCGATCGCTCTCCCCGTTATCCTATATGGGCTTGAACTTGGCTGGCATTGTGCAGCGCTTTCTCCATGATGGTGCCATCCCCGGTCATGGGGCTTCCACCTGGTGCTACCGAAGAGTCATCCCATCATGGCATGATGGCGCCAACCATGATAGTGGAACTATGGACGTAGGTCCCACCCCTGCAGCTGTGTGAGCAAGTTGCCTGTGACACGGGCTTCCCCGTGCAAACAGCGGACAATCCGGTCACCATAGAGCAGCACCTCCGATTTCTACCGGCCCACCTTCGAGCCGTGGTGACTAAAGTCATTCTTCAGGGGGCTGCCATAGCGCTGGCTACTGCCTAGCTTTATATTGGCACATCAGTGAACATTTGAGTGGTAGAGCAAGGTTTTCCGCTAGGTTCGATGGACGATGACATGGCCAATCTAATTGAGAGTTTTGAGCCGGCCACCAGTGCCATCTTACTGAAAGTGGACGTGGAGCTGATTCGGCATGCCAACCTTGACCCTTGATCTATGGGACATATCAGTAGTATTAGCAGTCATGAATAGGTTTGATCTGTGGGACGCCCTTGCAAATATGTGAACTCTTATTTGCATGTTGGTGTTAACTTTTATTGAACTTTGTATTAGTTTGATTAAACTCTGTTGAACGTGGTGTAGCTCAGGTCCTTTGGTGATTTTGTAGATGGTTTCTAGCCCCTATTGGTTGCTTTTTGGTACATAATTCTTTCTAGTTATCTTTGATCTGATCTATAAAATGTTAAACACTCATGAGTGCCTTTGATCACTGTTGAAGCCAACTCGTTTCTTCGATAAATTTTGTTGACCTTGAAAGAACCATGCAGCGAGGAGTTCATCTGAACAAGTCTCTCCTTGATCTAATGTAGAACAGAGGAGCCATAGTAGTTGACTTTTACTATGAATGCAAGAAAGTCCGCCCACTGAGTATTTGATCTCGTAGGACAGAATAAAATGTCATACGGAGTAGCAATCAGTCTGCCCCTCGACTGTCGTGACTACATGGATTGGAGTGAACTAAGTATAGAAAAGACCTATCACAACCGCACCAGGCATTCAAGTGTCAAGCGTGTCATGGTGGTCAAAAGCTCTTTCTCTTGATTCACTTCTTGTGTCCAGCTTTCTTGCCGCATTCACTTCAATCTCGTCAGCCGTGCAAGGTCTATATGAAAGGGGCATCCCCTCTTCCCTCATCTGATAGCATTTGCATCAATCGCCTACCTTCTAGCTCCCCCTCACCCATTTGCATTTTCCCAACCACGCTCGATGCTGGTTTGAGGATCTCAATAAAGGTAATGTGCTTCATATCAAACCGTACTATTTGTATGAACTTATTAATGCATTCCATGCTGGTTTGAGGATCTCGATTGACATTTATTCTAACTAAAATCATGCTTATAGATGGCAACTAGTTACCATACCATTGATGTTTACTCTATAAGAAACAATCACAACTTTTCCCCTGACCACGTCAATCTATGATATTAGACAAAATGATGTTTACCTATTTCTTATAAACCGTTTGTTCGCCTGATAGTCTGAGTAGCATAAATTTGAACAAGCCGAACATGTAACTCTTGTACTCAGCTATGAGTAAAACTTTTGCCTGATCGGTTGTGCTACAAATAGGAGCTGCACCGACTATGGCAGCATGCATGAAGTAGTAAGGTAGGAGTTGTTGGATTCCTGAAGCGGTAGGTTCAAACACAACCGAGGGAGTGCAGACGATCAGAACCTATGAAACCATGTAGCCATCTCTAGCTAGCTATGCCCCTCAGCTGTTGTGAGCATGCGACTGCTTGGATTGGACTGCACTGTACTTCACCAGATGATAGAAGGTCCGACTGTCTAAAATATTCACTACTCAGATACTAGTAATGCTGAACATGGTCCGCTCACTTTAGAAGCCTGTTCTATCCCTAGCGCCCTGTAGCCTAGCCTCACTCCCAATATTTTTTATGGTCACTAATGACACTTCTTAGCATATCTACTAGGTTTGTATCCCCGCAACTGCACTTGAAGTTCTTATTGGTATTTCTTAGTGTCATCACTAATAATTAGCAATGCCACTAAGGAATAGCCTTGATAGTTCCTTAACAATTTTAGATATTTATCCGCAAGCTCATGGAGCTATCATTGTAGCATTTCACTCAGAAGTATTCAGGGTATCGTTATTTATATTTTCTCAAAGGAAAGCATTTGATTAAGAGTCTAGTATGGATATGAACTTGAATAATAATGCTTGCAAGTACACCAATGTTTATAGCAGGGGTAAAAATGGTGATTTCAAGATAGTGGACACACACTTGGCATTCCTCAAAGGATAAAATAAAGAGAAAGAATAAAAGGATAATCCTAAGTCAAGCAGGCATTGATCTAGAACAGTCATACAAATATTTGTTAATGATCATACAAGTTACATAATTAGTTTTAGGGCTAAGTGTGAAGCAGGTCGGGAGGCCACCGAGTACTGGTCTACCAGCAACCTCATTTGACAATTTAGACTCCTACATCCTAGTCGAACGTGGGGGATTACAAGGGATGGACAGGGCTATCACCACCTACCCCCTACCCCTCAACCGTGGAAAGGGACAATGCATTGACCTATCTCTCCATATCGAAGCACCACGGTTGCGTATATGAAACTACCCAAATCCCCCGGGGTCCCTGACCCTATGGATCTACAGGTAAAGAACTTGGGCACACCCGAAAGCACGATGAACCACCACCTCAACTTAGCTCTAATTCTGATTATATAAGTTATATGAGTAGTTAAGCATAAAGTCATGTATACTACTCTCATGACATACAAACTATAGACTAGTTCATATATCAAGATCATAACACAATAACCATACTCTATATCATAAGTATGACTATAATTATAATATGAGAGCATAACTTTGGAAGAACTCATGTCTCTATTCACACCCAAAGGTCTCTTCTTCCATGGAGCCAAGCTATCCAAGGTAGCTTTGCCTTGCTCTAAAGCTACGAAAAAGTAAAACTACAACTACTAGAAGGGAGTGAGGTAGTGGTGTGTGAGGTGATGCTCAAGTTGAGTGTGTTGTAGAGGGCGGTACCCCTATATTTATACAAGGAGCAAGGGTGGTGTTTTGGCTATTCTTAGCACAAAACCCTAGGCTACACCACCTCAGCACAGAGGTATGTCATCGCCTATCGAAGGGGTGGTTAAGCAGCGCTGGTGAAAGGTCCTAATGGCTAGAGGGGGCTGAATAGCCTAATAAAATTTCTACAACAACACTTAACAAAAATGGTTAGACAATTATGAGGCGAAGCGAGTGTTGCGCTAGCCTACTCAAAATGCAAGCCACCTACCACAATTCTAGTTTAGATAGTGTCTATCCACACAATAGCAAAGACAGTACCCTATGTTAGTGTGCTCTCAAAGACTAACTAAAGAGCCACACCAACCAAGCAAATAAGCTCTCACAACTAGTTACACTAAAGAGCTTGACAACTAGTTTGGGGTAATATAAAGAGAGTGATCAAGAAGGTTATACCGCCGTGTAGAGGAAGTAGCTAATCAATCACAAGAGAGAATCACAATGGAGACCAATCACCTCAGAATCAAAGATGGACACAATGATTTTTTATCGAGGTTCACTTGCTTGCTGGCAAGCTAGTCCTTGTTGTGGCGATTCACTCACTTGGAGGTTCACGTGCTAATTGGCTTCACATGCCAAACCCTCAATAGGGTGCCACACAAGCAACACACGATGAGGATCAAACAAGCCATGAGCAATCCACTAGAGTACCTTTTGGCGCTCCGCTGGGGAAAGGTCAAGAACCCCTCACAATCACCATGATCGGAGCTGGAGACAATCACCACCTCCGCTTGACGATCCAAGCCATTTAGGTGGTAGCAACCACCAAGAGTAACAAGTGAAATCCACAGTGAAACACGAACACCAAGTGCCTCTAGATGCTATCACTCAAGCAATGCACTTGGATCACTCCCAATCTCACTATGATGATGAATCAATGACGGAGATGAGTGGGAGGGCTTTGGCTAAGCTCACAAGGTTGCTATGTCAATGCAAATGGCCAAGAGAGTGAGCTTGAACCGGCCATGGGGCTTAAATAGAAGCCCCCACGAAATAGAGCCGTTGTACCCCTTCACTGGGTACTGATCGGGATGACCGGATGCTCCGGTCCAACTGACCAGACGCTGCGTCTGGTAGCCCGATGGCGGCCATGTGTCTCCTGCATTCAACAGTGAACGTTTGATCCCAACGGTAGACAAGCTGACCGGACGCTCCGGCAGAACTAACCGGACGCTGAACCCTCAGCGTCCGATTGTTTACAGTAAGGGTCCAAAACGTATTTTTGCCTAACGAACACGTCCGGTCATGCTTGACCAGACATAGCCCAGCGTCCGGTGCTAAACCCTACACACTGTGCCGATCGACAATACGACCGGACGTAGCCTTTCAGCATCCGGTCGCAGAGCAACCCAGCGTCCGGTCAGTAGACTGACACCAGCATCATTGCGACCAACTCCATTTCACTTCTAACTTCTCCACCCTTGCTCAAATGTGCCAACCACCAAGTGTATCACCTTGTGCACATGTGTTAGCATATTTTCACAAACATTTTCAAGGGTGTTAGGATTCCACTAGATCCTAAATGCATATGCAATGAGTTAGAGCATCTAGTGGCACTTTGATAACCGCATTTCGATACGAGTTTCATCCCTCTTAATAGTACGGCTATCAAACCTAAATGTGATCACACTCTCTAAGTGTCTTGATCACCAAAACAAAATAGCTCCTACAAGTTATACCTTTCCCTTGAGCTTTTTGTTTTTCTCTTTCTTCTTTTCAAGTTTAAGCCCTTGATCATCACCATGCCATCACCATTGTCATGCTATGATCTTCATTAGCTTCTCCACTTGAAGTGTACTACCTATCTCATGATCACTTGATAAACTAGGTTAGCACTTAGGGTTTCATCAATTCACCAAAACCAAACAAGGGCTTTCAATCTCCCCCTTTTTGGTAATTGATGACAACCCTTATACAAAGATATGAATTAAAATTCAATTGAATCCATATTGCTTGTCCAAGCATATTTACCATGTGTAAAAGGATATGGACAAGTTTCATGAATCCTATATGGTAGTAATTGCTCCCCCTACATATGTGCTAAGAGTTTGGATTGTAGCTTGCACATATGATTAGATAGGAAATGTAGGAGTCAATGTCCACCAAATGATGCTAAGGTATAAGAGATGGACCTTTGAAGCGTGATACCAATCGGAGTGCACCATTATACCATCCTTAGCATCATGGTTAGCTAGATATCACTTGAACACTTGATAGCTAGACACCACTTGGAAATACTTGGAAATGAAATCATTAGGTATCCTATGCATGCTAGTTTTTCATTTCATCATTCAAACCTACAACTAGCATACACCACACAAGCATGGATATTGAAATTTAAAACTTATGTCATGCAAGCAAACATATGAGATGCACATTCAAATGCACCATACAAGTTAATGAGCTTGCTCCCCCTACTTGTGTGCTCAAGGTTTTAATTGATCCCTTTCCTTTGTCATATTTCTTTCCTTATGTTAAATTCTCCACATGTACTAATATCTTTGTTATTTCTCCCCTATCATTTATATCTTCATTCCTCTCCCTTTTTATCTTTGTATACCATCTCTCTCCCATTTCTATCTTTGTATACTATCTTCTCCCCCTTTGTCATCAATGACCACAAAGGTTTAAAAACTTAGATAGGTAGAGATTATCAATGTCAATCAATGGGGTGAGGATCATATTCCCAAATTTGGTTCAAGCTAGAATATTTACCAAAGATATTTAACTCGGTTTGATCCAAGGACAAGCTTCTTCACACCTCCAAATAAGGGTTATCTTGTACCATGTTGAGTTAAACACTTATAGTTCATTTTCTAGATTAAACACTAGGTTTACAAGCCCACAAACATGTTATATGCTATCACTAGATCAAGTCAAGCATAGAAGCAATAGTGATACCATATAAACATCAAATTCATTTGATTTTCATGAATGAGCCTAATAAGGAGGTCCTAATGAAAAGAGGAATGACTAGATGCAGTAAACATGTCCTTAGTAAGGATGTATGTCATGCCAATCAACTTTTACCTTTTATAGCTCGAAGGAGAGGCATGTCATGTAAGTGGGGGTGCATCAACACATATTTGAGAAATCCAATATGTTCAACTCATTCCTTAGCTTGCAAAACCTTTTCTCATCCAATGGCTTGGTGAATATATCGGCAAGTTGATCTTCGGTGCCCACACTCTCAATGCATATGTCCCCTTTTTGTTGGTGATCTCTTATGAAATGATGGCGTACATCAATGTGCTTTGTTCTTGCATGTTGCACTGGATTGTTGGTTAGCTTGATTGCACTCTCATTGTCACATAGCAATGGCACTTTCTTGAACTTGATTCCAAAGTCATTCAAGGTGGCCTTCATCCAAAGTATTTGTGCACAACAACTACCGGCAGATATGTATTCGGCTTCGGCGGTTGATAATGCAACACTATTTTGCTTCTTTGATGACCATGAAACAAGTGATCTTCCCAATAGTTGGCATGTGCCCGATGTGCTCTTCCTTTCAACCTTGCATCCCGCATAATCCGAGTCAGAGTAACCAACTAGCTCAAACTTTGCTCCTTTGGGATACCACAATCCAACATTTTGTGTATGCTTCAAGTATCTCAAAATCCTTTTTGTAGCCTTCAAATGACTTTCTCTTGGTGAGGATTGAAATCTTGCACACATGTATACACTAAACATGACATCCGGCCTTGATGCGGTCACATAGAGTAGGCTTCCAATCATAGACCGATACAACTTTTGATCCACCATGTTTCCACTAGCATCACTTCCAAGTTGCCATTGGTTCCCATTGGTGTGCTAATGGCTTTACTTTCACTCATGTCAAACTTCTTGACCATGTCCTTGATGTACTTGCCTTGACTCACAAATGTACCATGTTTCAATTTCTAGATTTGAAGACCAAGGAAGTAACTCAATTCTCCAATCATGGACATCTCAAGCTCATTAGCCATCATCTTTCCAAACTCATCACAAAAATCTTGATTGGTTGATCCAAATATGATATCATCAACATAGATTTGTAACACAAATAGATCTTTTCCAATCTTCTTGATGAAAAGAGTGGTGTCAACCTTGCCCATTGTGAACCCTTTAGAGAGGAGGAAGTCCCTCAATCTCTCATACCATGCTCTAGGTGCTTGCTTCAAACCATACAAATCCTTCTTCAACTTGTACACATGGTTGGGCTTCTTGTCATCTTCAAACTTGGGAGGTTGCTCAACATATACTTCTTCATTGATGTAGCCATTGAGAAATGCACTCTTAACATCCATTTGATAGAGCTTGATGTTGTGGGCACAAGGATAGGCTAGCAAGATTATAATTGCTTCCAATCTAGCAACGGGGGCATATGTTTCTCCAAAGTCAAGACCTTCAACTTGTGTATAGCCTTGTGCTACCAATCTTGCTTTGTTCCTTACAACTATCCCATCTTGATCTTGCTTGTTTCTAAAGACCCATTTGGTTCCAATCACATTGTGTCCCTTTGGTCTTTCTACCAATTCCCATACTTGATTTCTTGTGAAGTTGTTCAATTCTTCATGCATAGCATTCACCCAATCAACATCCTTCAAGGCTTCATCTATCTTCTTTGGTTCAATGGATGACACAAATGAGAAGTGTTCACAAAATGATGCCAATCTTGATCTAGTTTGCACACCTCTTGAAATATCACCAATGATTGTATCCAAAGGATGATCTCTTGCAACATTGGTTGGTTGGAGAATTGGAACTTGATTGCCTGTACTTGCATGATCATTGAGTTGAGATGATGTACTAGCCACTTGATCTTGATCAATATCATGAGAGCCACTTACACTATCTTGATTTGTATCATCTTGCTCATTTGACTTAGAGAGTACTTGCACTTGATCATCTTCATCATCATTTACTTGCCTAGGCCTCAATTCACCAATATCCATGTTCTTCATGGCATTTGAAAGTTGAATGCCCCTAACATCTTCCAAGTTCTCATTCTCTACTTGTGAACCCTTGGTTTCATCAAATTCAACATCATGTACTTCCTCAAGAGTACCACTATCCAAATTCCAAACTCTATATGCTTTGCTTGTAGTGGAATAGCCAAGTAGGAATCCTTCATCACATTTCTTGTCAAACTTTCCCAATCTTGTGCCTTTCTTCAAGATATAGCATTTGCAACCAAAGACCCAAAAATATGCAATATTAGGCTTTCTACCATTCAAGAGCTCGTATGGTGTCTTCTCTTTCAATTTGTGACAATAGAGACGGTTGCTACAATAACAAGCCGTGTTGATAGCTTCGGCCCAAAAGGATTGACTCACATTGTACTCACTAAGCATAGACCTTGCCATATCAATGAGTGTCCTATTCTTCCTCTCAACAAGCCCATTTGATTGAGGTGTGTACTTGGCCGAGAATTGATGTCTAATTCTAAATTCATCACATAACTCATCAATTCTAGTATTCTTGAACTCACTACCATTGTCACTTCTAACTCTCTTGATGGTTGTTTTAAACTCATTGTGAATGCCCTTGACAAATGATTTGAATGTTGCAAATACATCACTTTTGTCCACTAGAAAGAATACCCAAGTGTATCTAGTGTAGTCATCCACTATCACAAAGCCATACTTGTTACCACCAATGCTAGTATATTGTGTTGGCCCAAACAAATCCATGTGCAATAACTCAAATGCTTACTATTGCTCATCATGCTTTTCTTAGGATGGGTGTTTCCAACTTGTTTGCTGGCTTGACAAGAGCTACAAAGCTTATCCTTTTCAAACACAACATCTTTCAAGCCTTTAACTAAGTCATGCTTAACCAATCTATTCAATTGTTTCATTCCAACATGACCAAGCCTTCTATGCCATAACCAACCCATACTAGACTTAGTGAACAAGCATGTAGACAATCTAGCTTCGCTAGCATTGAAATCAACCAAGTATAGATTGTCATATCTAAAGCCTTTGAAGATCAAGTTAGAGCCATCTACACTTATGATCTCTACATCATCTATTCCAAATATGCACTTAAATCCAAGATCACATAATTGAGCCACGGATAGCAAATTGAAGTTCAAGCTCTCTACTAGCAACACATTGGATATGCTCATGTCATTGGATATCGCAATCTTACCAAGCCCTTTGACCTTGCCTTTGCCATTGTCACCAAATGTGATACTATCATATCCATCATTGCCATTGGTGTTGATTGAGTTGAACATTCTTGCATCACTGGTCATATGTTGAGTGCACCCACTATCAAGAACCTAATGCCTTCCTCCGGCTTTGTAATTGACCTATAAAAGAAGATCAATTCTTTTTAGGTACCCAAACTTGCTTGGGTCCTTGAAGGTTAATAACCAAGCTCTTTGGCACCCAAATGGTTTTCTGCTTTGAGTCCATCCATGGTTTGCCAATGAACTTAGCCTTTACACCATTTGTACCCTTAGTAAGCATATAGCATGAATCAAGCTTTATGAAGGATACATTAGCATTTTTGTTCTTGTTGGTGCATTCATGCTCTCTGTGACCCACTTGCTTGCAACTAATGCAAAACCGACCATTGTTCTTCACAAAACTAGTCTTGTGAGAAGCAAAGGCCGCTTTGCCTTTCTTGGGGGTATAGCCCAATCCCTCTTTGTAGAGAGAAGCTCTTTGGCTACCCAAGGCCATAAGCAAGCGGTCCTCACCACCATAAGCCTTAGCTAAGGTGTGAGTGAGCTTAGTTACCTCCTTCTTGAGATTCTCATTCTCAACCATTAGTGAGGGGTCACAAGTGAGACCATCACTACTAGATGAGGTGGAAGTAGAGGTGCTACAAGAAGGGTTAGTGGGAGGAACAATGATAGGCATAGATAGTGATGTATCAATTAAATCACAAGTTAAACCTACATTGCAAGTTTCAACATGCTTCTTTTTAGTTTGCTCATCAAGCAAAGAGGAATGAGCTTTTTCAAGCTTCTTGTGAGCCTTGCCAAGCTTCTCTTGGGCATCCCCTAGACTCTCATGAGATGCATTGAGCTCATCAAAGGCTTGCTTAAGGGCTTTTATCTCCTTACGCAAGCTTTTGCATTCCCTTCTCTTGATGTCAAAGTGTTCTCTAGCATCTTCTAGCATGTCAAATAATTCATCCTTAGTAGGTTCATCATTATCACTATCACTATCATTTTCATGATCACTTTCATTATCATGTTCCTCATCACTTCCATCATCACAAGATTGTACCTTTGTGGCCTTAGCCATGAAGCATGATGGAGAGTCGAAGAGAGAAGGCTTCTCATTGATTGCAATGCTTGCAAACACCTTCTTCTTGGTGGTCTTGTCATCATCACTATCATCATCATCACTTGAGGATGCATCACTATCCCAAGTGACTACATATGAACCACATTTCTTCTTCTTGAAGATTGTTTTGTCCCTCTTCTCCTTCTTCTCCTTCTTCTTGTTCTTCTTGTTGTCATCATCATTGTCACTATTGTATGGACATTGAGCAACAAGATGATCTTTGCTTCCACACTTGAAGCACCTTCTTGACTCATCTTTGTTCTTGGATGAAGACTTCTTTCTTCTTGCACGGTAGCCCTTCTTCACCATGAACTTGCCAAATCTCTTGACAAATAGAGCCATCTTCTCATCATCATCATCCCATGATTCATTATCTTCACTTGATGTTTCTTGCTTGGCTTTGCCCTTGGATGAAGTGGCCTTGAATGCCATGCTCTTCTTCTTCTCATCCTTCTTCTCTTCTTTCTTCTCTCTCTTTTCTTCCTTCTCATCATCATCTCTATAAGCATCATCAGTCATGATATCTCCCAAGATTTGATTTGGTGTCATTGTATCCAAACCGGACCTCAATAGAATAGTGACCAATATACCAAATCTTGAGGGTAAGCATCTCAAGAACTTATTTGAGAACTCCTTGTCCTCTATCTTCTCACCAAGTGCCTTGAGATCATTTACAATCACTTCCATCCGATGGAACATGTCCGACACACTCTCATCTTCCTTCATCTTAAAACTAGCAAAATTATCCTTGAGAATGTATGCCTTTGCACCCTTGATTGCCTTGGTGCCCTCAAATGATTCTTCCAATTTTTTCCATGCCTCATGAGCTCTCTCAATGTTCTTGATTTGCTCAAATGTTCTCTCATCCAAAGCATCATGGATGGCACTAAGAGCAATGTCATTGTTTTGGAGTAGCAATTCTTCGGCGATGGTGGGAGCCTCTTCATCTTCTATCTCAATCTTTGTTTCTACCACCTTTCAAATCTTCCTATTGATTGACTTGATATATGTTGTCATCTTAGCCTTCCAATAGGGATAGTTTGAGCCATCAAATTGGGGTGGCTTCTTGGTGTTGTTGATTTGAGCCATTTTTACACTGAAGGTTGTTAAGCCTCAAATTATGGTGACCTAAGCTCTGATACCACTTGAAAGGTCCTAATGGCTAGAGGGGGTGAATAGACTAATAAAATTTCTACAACAACACTTAACAAAAATGGTTAGACAATTATGAGGCGAAGCGAGTGTTGCGCTAGCCTACTCAAAATGCAAGCCACCTACCACAATTCTAGTTTAGATAGTGTCTATCCACACAATAGCAAAGACACTACCCTATGTTAGTGTGCTCTCAAAGACTAACTAAAGAGCCACACCAACCAAGCAAACAAGCTCTCACAACTAGTTACACTAAAGAGCTTGACAACTAGTTTGGGGTAATATAAAGAGAGTGATCAAGAAGGTTATACCGCCGTGTAGAGGAAGTAGCTAATCAATCACAAGAGAGAATCACAATGGATACCAATCACCTCAGAATCAAAGATGGACACAATGATTTTTTACCGAGGTTCACTTGCGTGCCAGCAAGCTAGTCCTCGTTGTGGTGATTCACTCACTTGGAGGTTAACGTGCTAATTGGCTTCACACGCCAAACCCTCAATAGGGTGCCACACAACCAACACAAGATGAGGATCACATAAGCCACGAGCAATCCACTAGAGTACCTTTTGGCGCTCTACTGGGGAAAGGTCAAGAACCCCTCATAATCACCATGATCGGAGCCGGAGACAATCACCACCTCCACTCGACGATCCTCGCTGCTCCAAGCCATCTAGTTGGCGGCAACCACCAAGAGTAACAAGCAAAATCCACAGCGAAACACGAACACCAAGTGCCTGTAGATGCTATCACTCAAGCAATGCACTTGGATCACTCCCAATCTCACTATGATGATGAATCAATGATGGAGATGAGTGGGAGGGCTTTGGCTAAGCTCACAAGGTTGCTATGTCAATGCAAATGGCCAAGAGAGTGAGCTTGAACCGGCCATGGGGCTTAAATAGAAGCCCCCACGAAATAGAGCCGTTGTACCCCTTCACTGGGTACTGATCGGGCTGACCGGACGCTCTAGTCCAACTGATCGGACGCTGCTCCTCAGTGTCCGGTCGCCTGATGGAGGCCACGTGTCTCCTGCGTTCAACAGTGAACATTTGATCCCAACGGTCGACAAGCTGACCGGACGCTCTGGCAGAATTGACCGAACGCTGAACCCTCAGCGTCCGGTCATTTACAGTAAGGGTCCAAAACGTATTTTTGCCGACTAGACGCATCTGGTCATGCTTGACTGAACACAGCCCAGCGTTCGGTGCTAAACCCTACACACTGTGCCGACCGACAATACGACCAAACGCAGCCTTTCAGTGTCTGGTCGCAGAGCGACCCAGCATCCGGTCAGTAGACCGATGCCAGCATCATTGCGACCAACTCCATTTCACTTCTAACTTCTCCACCCTTGCTCAAATGTGCCAACCACCAAGTGTATCACCTTGTGCACATGTGTTAGCATATTTTCACAAACATTTTCAAGGGTGTTAGCATTCCACTAGATCCTAAATGCATATGCAATGAATTAGAGCATCTAGTGGCACTTTGATAACCACATTCCGATACGAGTTTCACCCCTCTTAATAGTACGGCTATCAAACCTAAATGTGATCACACTCTCTAAGTGTCTTGATCACCAAAACAAAATAGCTCCTACAAGTTTTACCTTTGCCTTGAGCTTTTTGTTTTTCTCTTTCTTCTTTTCAAGTCTAAGCCCTTGATCATCACCATGCCATCACCATTGTCATGCTATGATCTTCATTAGCTTCTCCACTTAAAGTGTGCTACCTATCTCATGATCACTTGATAAACTAGGTTAGCACTTAGTGTTTCATCAATTCACCAAAACCAAACAAGAGCTTTTAGCTGGTAGGGGGTCACCCGCCCCTAGGGGTCGGCCGCCCCTCGACCATGCCACCTCACCATCGCCTTGACGTGGCAGGCATTAGGCTAGACCTAGAATACTTCCCCATGGTGCTTTGCCCGGTTTGAATCGAGTTGATGGGCGTCTCCCTTGTTCCATTGCGCAAATCAGCGTTGAAAAGCGCCTTTCGTTGAAATCTTTTATGTATTTGTGTTTGTGACCTGCAAAATTAATGTTCTCTAAATACATGTGGAACTTGGTTAATAGTAAATGCATATATGTTTAAGATTGCTAATTTATCCTTTTTGTGTCTAAATTGGCAGCCGGATTTGGTCGGTAAAGACCGCCAACCATCACCTCACTCCCATTGTTTCACTCCCCCCTTGAATTGCGTGAAAGCCTTCGCCTCGCTCTGCATCGTAAAGTCCCCACCTCTGCCTCTCCATTAGTTCCCATGAAGACCATCCCCATGAAAGCACTTTAGGTCCTCCTGGAGGAACCGTGGCTGGGCTCCTGTCCATGCTTCCTCCAATGTGCTAGTGCACCCTACTTCGATGCCTACTCGTACCCTTCTTGATAGCTAGTACCCGTCGCGCTCCCGCACAACGTCTCCTAGGCTGCCATTTGTCTCCCCATCACCCATGATGACACCGTTGATGCCTATAGGACTGTTGGTTCCCTTGCCACTACCGCTCTTAGTACGGTCCACCTTGCCATCATCGTAGGCCCTGTTGTGGTCCCGCATGCCATCTCCTAGGCTAGCATTGGTCTCCCCATTGCACACAATGATGATGTTGATGCCACCGGCACTGGTGGTTTGCTCACCACCACCGCTCTCGGTGTAGTCCACCTTGCCATCGTCATAGGCACCATCGTAGTCCTACACACCATCCCCTAGGTTGGCATTGGTCTCCCCATCGCCCGTGATGACGACGTTGAATCCACCAGCACCGGTGGTTCGCTCATCACCGCCACTCCTGGTGCTGTCGACCTCGTTGTCGTCGGTGGCCCTATAGTGGTCGAGCTCGCCATCGTCGGATCTACTCCCGGTGCCCCATGGCAGGAGCAGGTCTCCTGTAATGTCATGGTCCTGCTCGCCGTCCGCCGAGGACATGCCCGAGGGCTCCACGGTAGTGGCCCCATCGTGGTCCAGCTCGCCTTTACCGGATCCACTCCAGGCACACCATGGTGGGAGCGGGTGAAGTGATCCACCGGTTCGACATGGCAAAGAGGTTTGTTGGTTTCAACCTAGGCAGGTTTACCTTGGAGGAATTGGATTTTGATTGTGCCTATTGGTACCCTTGTGGCTTAGAGCTATGGGATGGCATAGCTCATTAAATTAATTAGTAGTAGCAAGTGATGTAAACATTTGTAGTTGGGACGAGTATGCTGCCTAGTGCTCATTACTACTATGAAGTCATGTTAATCATCTGTAGTTAGAACTAGTATGCTTATGTAGTAGTTCTATGACTTTGAGTAGTGTGGCCATGTTGTATTAGACGAGTCCAGACCATATATTAGGTGTCCAGACAGCTCTTTTATCTTGGACATGCAAAATCAATAACCAAAGGATAGTCCACCCCCTCGTTTTGCCACAAGCTGGACATGCAAAAAAGGGTGCAGAGTGGAAGGGCAACAAGATGAGTTAGGCAATGGTTTGAATTTAGTTAATTGTGGTATGTATCTAGATGTCAATAATGCTGATGTATCTCAATCTATAATTGGTAGTGCGCTTGTTTATTTAGTGTTTATATCAGTTTGTTCATTTTGTCGCAGTGGTGTTCACTGTTCAAAGAAAGCCATTAATTGTGCGCCCTCATCAACATCACATTCCATAATACATGAAAAGCACTAAAAATAGTTAAAACCACAATTATATTGATTCCTAATATTTACTATCTGGGTACATTAGGCCATTCAAAACAGACCAAAAGTGCACTACAATGCACCCACCATTGTACTACTACTAGTTCCTACTACACCTACTGCTACTATACTAATTAACACCTACTAATCAACGCCGCTACCCTCGCCGTCACCATTGTGGATGCCCTCCTCGTCGTCCTACTCCGACGAGGAGTCATCCTCGTCCTCCATGATCATGTTGGGGGATGGAGGGTTGAGCCTGCGCTTCTTGTAGCGCAACATGGGGGTGAATCCCAGTGGAATGGTCTTAGGGTGTTGAGCACCTCCTCCGTTGGTGCCTCCTCCTTCTCCTCCTCCTCCTCCTCCTCCTCTTCCTCCTCCTCTACCGCTGCCGATGCCTCCTCCTCCTCGTTGTCGATGGGCTCCCCATTATCTTCGGTCGGATCCTCCACCGGCAACGGATACTCCTTGCACTTGGGGCTCGGAGTTGGTTGATTCACCTCCTCGCCATCCTCGTCTTTGTAGTTAGTAGAGTACTTGCCGGATGACCATTACCCCATTGCTCACTCTCCGCTATAGTCACTGCTGGTGAGTAGGGATCGGAGGAGGTGATGTGATGGACTGGTAAGTTGAGTACATATGAGAGAATACCCCAGTTGATGGTGCTCTCGATAGCCTTCTAGTCACTTTAAAAGGGAGAGCTGAGCGGTTGCTCTCCCACAGGACGTGATGCACGAGGCTTCGTGGTTGGTTGGCATCCCTCATTTCACGTTTTGACTAGGTTTGGAAACAGTGTACATTCAATCCACCCGGTAATCTGAACCATGTCGTCGTTGCGAGTTCCCACACTAGTTTGTAGAGTGTATTTAAGAACTCCTACTATAACCCCGCTCGGCCACTTCCCCTACCTCCTCCTCAATCATCCTAAGTCGATCCCATTGCTCTGACTCTCCAGCCCTCCATCTTGCTGCCGTCCACACACCGTAGCTCCACTCACTCTGACAATCATGTCACTGATGGCGCTCCCTATCAATGTGCAAACTGAGATTGTCGGCC
This sequence comes from Miscanthus floridulus, assembly GCF_019320115.1. Taxonomy (NCBI): domain Eukaryota; kingdom Viridiplantae; phylum Streptophyta; class Magnoliopsida; order Poales; family Poaceae; genus Miscanthus; species Miscanthus floridulus. The sequence goes on from NC_089589.1 coordinate 103,252,083, forward strand.
ACCTTGCTATGACCTTGGATCGACCCATAGATGACCTTCGAAGCCTACGGATGACCTTCTCATCCGTGCACCGCATCTATGGTGACCCCACCATCGGTCAACGTCTGGCACTAGATCAGTTCAAACATGGGAGGACGGGGGCCAACCCCATCAACTACTACGCCCTCCTTGCTAGCCTGACCCAAGTCAGCAACCCGGAGGCTTGCTACCTCACCTGGATACAAACCATATTCATGGAAAAGCAGAGCCTCTGACCATGCCTCGATGATATTGCCCGCGCCATGGATGGGGGGCATAATCTGGTAGCCTATATGGTCTCCCTATTGCTCTAAAGGCACAATGGCGGTGCCGGTGATGATGAAACTATGAGGTAGTGCATGAGACGAGTCAAGGGTGAGGAGGAATAGCAGGCGGTGGTGGTGGGGCGGCGGTGGCAGACCAACAAGTAGGTGGCTAAGCAATAAGGTGCACATTGTGCTACCGCCCGGCCATCAAGGTGATCTACAATACGACATGGGGATGGTTGTTGCTGCCATCGCCGGTACAGGTGCACGTCGATCTTCCTTGTCCAGGCAGTGCTTGTGGTGATATAGATGGATGGGAAGGAAGGGTTGTGTATTGCAGTGAGGATTGTAGGCTTCATCAAGAAATCCATTTTTTCGAATGGGAATTTGGAATAAGAGACTAGTAATTCACTCTTTATGTGCGAGAGTGAATTACTCCCTTCATCCTGAAATGTAGTGTTTTCTAGCATTTGAAATTTGTCCTCAAATATAGTGTATTCTGCAGCTTTGGATTTCCTGTTGCTTTTGCTTTTCTATTGTTTTGTTTCAATTATATTTATTTCATATAGGGATTCAACAAAAGTACTAGTATAAAACAAGTTTCCCTGTATAACGTGAGATGTGTCCGGCCCGGTCAGATTTACAATGCTCGAACTTTCTTGCATGTGCAGTAAAATTTGAATAGCTATGTGGCTCCTCCGTTAGGCATTAGATCGACACGAGACTAAATCGGATGAATTCCATTATGCATGTTTAGCACACTATAGATCAGAAAGAGGACCAAAAAGAAATCTGTAGGCAAAACCAACCAATAGGGGCTAGAAACTGGCTACCAAATGACCCTTGGTTCAGTAGTAGTCGTCATGATTAGCTTTGATCTATGTTGAACCTAGCTCGTCTTATTTTCGTGGATGCTTTAGTATTCAATCTGTAACTTGTCAGTCTTCATGCTTTAGTCTGCCCCTTGACTATCGTGACTGCTTGTGTGCTCCTACATTCCCACATAGAGGCATGCACGTGGGTGGCGTTAGCAGCTTGTTGCAGCAGGGATGCTCGCATTGATGTGACGTGGCCAAGCCGCACTGCCAAACCACACAAATGTCTCATTGCTCCTTGGTTGAGGGGTAGTACTTTGTATTAGGTGGGGAGAACTTTGTTGAGTGTGGTGTAGCTCAGGTCATTTGGTTTCTATTTGTTTTTTTGTTGTTGCTTTGGTGTCGTTGTCAATTTTTGTTGAACATGCAAGAACCTTGCAATGAGGAGCAAGTCTCGCCTTAGTCCAATACAGAGCTGAGTAGCCATTGGTGTTGAAATGTTACTACACACATAAGAAAGTCTAACCTCTAAACATTTGTCGTGTTTGACAGTATCCTGCATAGTTTTTTCCTTGTATGGACGCGTCTCACACATAAGAAACTCCCAACTCCCAACATAAGGATGATACATCAAATGCAACGTGACATAACATCAAATGGAACTTTATTTACTCCTCTGCTAATGACTCTGAGAACAAGGGAACATAGGACTAAAGTTTAATAGCAAAGATCATAGGTGTTTGGTTTAGGTGACTAAAAGATACTAAAGCAGTTAAAAAAGACTAGAACGCCCATAATAATTGCCTAGGATCTTTGTTGCTGCCATAGTATTAAGGGGCAAAGGTGTATTTTTTGGCCCTATGCATGTCTATGTTTACTTTTGTTCAACTTTGTATTAGGTGGGTTAAACTCAGTTGAGCATAGTGTATATCAGGTCCTTTGGTCATTTGGTAGCCGGTTTCTAGCCCCTATTGGTTGGTTTTGCCTATAGATTTCTTTCTTGTTCTATTTCTGATCTGTAGTATGGTAAACATGCATAATGGAATTCATCTGATCAAGTCTCACGTCGATCTAATGCCTAAAGGAGGAGCCACATAGCTATTCAAATTTTACTGCACACGCAAGAAAGTTCGAGCATAATAAATCTAACCGGTCTGGACACATCTCATGTTATACAAGGAAACTTGTTTCGTACAAGTACTTTCGTTGAATCCCTAAAGGAAACAAATAAAATTGAAGCAAAATAACAGAATATCAAAAGCTATAGAATACGCTATATTTGAGGATCTTGAACTACTTTAGTAGTACTTTTCAGTAAACGCATAGTGTTTTCCTCTCACAACAAATCAACATAAGCATCAGCATAAGCCAAATTTTAGCGAAACGAGGCCCTATTTGTTTTGATGAAATTTGGCTTATGTTGATGCTTATGCTGATTTGTTGTGAGTGGAAAACACTATGTGTCCGTTGGAAAGTATTGCTGAAGCCAGAATACAATATATTTCAGGACAGAGGGAGTAATTCACTCTCGCATGCAAAGAGTGAACTACTAGTTTCGTATTCCAAGTTTCCTTGCGAACAACTCAATTTTGTGGTGAAGCCTATAGTCCTCACTGTAATACACAACCCTTCCTTCCCATGAGTCTGCATTGTCTTAAGTGCCGCCTACGCCTGGAAGATCACCGCGCACCAGCGCCGGCGGTGGCAGCGACAACTTGCCCTAGGCCCACCTTGTTTCATGGATCACCTCGGCGGCTGCCTCATGGTGGCACAACACACACCCCTTTTTTGCGTAGCCACCTACTCATTGGTCCGCCACCGATGCCCGTGATTCCTCCTCGCCCTCGACTCGTCTCATGTACCGCCTCACAGTGTCATCATCGCGGGCATCGCCATTGTGTCTATAGAGCAATATGGCGACCAAATAGGCCGCCAGATTGTGCCTGCCATCGACGGCGCGGGTGAGATCATCGAGGCATGGCCGTGGCCTATGGGTTTCCTCGAATACCATTGGTATCCTGGTTGGAAAGCAAGCCTCTGGGTTGCCGAGTTGAGTCAGGCTAGAAAGAAGGGTGTAGTAGTTGCCGACATCGTCCCACTCTAGCCCATGTCTACACTGGTCTAGTGCCACACGCCGACCGACGGCATTGTTGCCGCAGATGTGGCGCATGGATGAGCAGGTCACCCATAGGCTGTAGAGGTTGTCCATGGGCCAATCCTAGGTCATAGTGAGGTGGCCGATGATCTCAATTGCATGTCGGTAGGGAGCACTGTCAGCGACATGATTGCCGGCATGGATGGAGCTATGCAGTGTGGACGGCGACAAGACGGAGGGCTAGAGAGGTGGAGCGGCATGATCAACTTACATTGTTTGTGGAAGAGGTGGGCGAGGCAACCGAGCAGGGGTTATAGTTGGAGTTCATAAATACCCTCTATGAACTGGCGTGGGAACTCGGAACGACGACACGGTTTAGATTACCCGGTGGGCGGGTGACCGGGTGGACGAGACAGTTCAGATTATCGGGAAATGCAGAGTTTTCTTGTTCTCTTTCTGATCCGCATGTTTCTTTTTGTTCACATTTTAGTGCACACTCAAGAAAGTCTAAACACTATTCATTTGATTTCGTAGGACCGCTGTGAGTAGAATTATTGCCTTGGCATGATGTCTTTTGATCTTGTCAGACATGTCTCAGTAGTAGTAGCAGTAAGATGAGTGGCTTTGGTCTAATGCAGCGAACCATGTAGTGGTGATTTTATTTGGACAAGTCTTGCCTCAATCTAATGTAGAACGGATGAGCCATAGCTGTTGAATTTTTTACTGCACACATAAGAAAGTTCGCCCGCTGTACATTTCATCTCGTAGGACAACATATAGTGTCGTCTGTACATTTGAAAGTTGTACAAAATTGAGAGCATTTGTTCATAGCTAACAAAAGTACTCCTGGCCCCACGTCATACATTAAAAAACATTGGTTTTTTATGTGAGTAGAACTTGCCTGATCAGCTGTGCTACAAATAGTAGCTACACCGGCTGTGGCTTCATGCTTGAAGTAGTAAGGTACGTCAGTTGGATTCGTGAAGCGATAGTGTCAACCATAGCCCAGGGAGTGCAGTCGATCATAACCTATGAAACCATGTACCCATCTCTAGCTAGCTACTGCCCCTTTTGTATAGCGAGCCTATGACTGTTGGGGTTGGAGTGCATTGTATAGTTCATAGGATGACAGAAGGTAAGACCATCTAAAATAATCACTACTCAGATACTAGTAATGATGAACGTCGTGCGGTCACATCAGAAGCCTATTCTAGCACTGGCGTCCCTGTGTGTACATAGCCTAGCATCACTCCCATTGTATAGCCATCTCTAGCTAGCTGATTGGCTCTGCTCCTCCAACCAAGAGAAATGGCTTAATAGGGAAGCAACTCCTCTTCACTCTTCGGTCTATCTGACTGCCCCTCGACTATTGTGAGTCCACTTCATAAGCGCACCAGGCTTTCAAGTCTCAAGCGTGTCATGGTGGCCAAAGGCTCTTCTTCTAGCACTTCTTGTGTCTAGCTTTCCTACACATTCACTTCACTCTCGGCAACTACGCAAGGTCTATATGGGAGGAGCATACCCCTTCCCTCAAAGATTTTGAATTTCAACCAAATATATATAGAGAAGAATTGATGATTATGATGCGTAATAAGTATCATTACATTGATCTTAAATTATACTATTTTCATAATAAGCCTAATAGGAGATCTAAAGATTTTGTGTCAAACTTTGTTCAACTTGCAAGAATCTTGCAACGAGGAGGCCTGATTGGTTGGCTTCCAAAATTTGCCAAACCAAAGAATTGGCATGCCATGATTTTGGCTATTGATTGATTTGCTACCAACACTTGCCAACCTCTCACATTCAGCTTGCCAAATCCATGGCAAAATGTTTACCTAATTTTGGATTGCTAAATCCTTATCATGGCAAATTTTGGCCGCAAACCAATTAGGCCCATAGAAGGATGTTGTCATGTGTACAGTGTACCTTCTTCTGTTTGCCTTTTACTTAAATTCCTCAAAAAGGTAAAGTTTTGTCTCGTATAACTTGGGTCTAAAATCTCAGCTCCCCCTCTCATTTTTAAATTTGGAGGAGTAGCCATTGTGTTTCAAACTGGTCGCCCCTCCCCTCTCTCTCTCTCACTGGCCCCTTCTCTTGGTGTAGCTCTATCGATGCCATGTCCCACTGGATCCAATCCTATCATGGTAGCACCTTGTCAAATAGGATGCATGGACAGAGCACCTCCCAGACAACAGATCAGTTGTCAGATCTTGTTGTTGAGCAGACTGGCCTTCCATTGGTGATTTGCCCCCACTGCAAGCTTGCCAGAGTGACTGAACGATGGTCTACGAAAGAAAACCCAAACCATGGTCATGTCTACTTCAGGTGCTAGAGGAATGGGGTGAGCTTCTTATTTGTCACTTCTTTGGCTATAACTATTGCAATGCTCGGTTTAATATTTTTAAACAAAATTGTGCAGTATCCAAAACTTTGTGGTTACTATGTATGGCAACGATAGTATCTTGAGGATTTGAAAAAGTCAGGCATGCTCCAAGTCAGGCTAATGGTCTCAGAGCACGAAGAGGAGTAAGGAAGCGAAGGCCACTCAAATGGTGGAGGTGACAAGAAAGCATTGGAACTCAGCATGCAAAAACTACAGTGGAAGTTGAACATGTTTTTTCTTTGTTATGTTCTGGTTGTTGGATTGGAATCATATATTATGTTGTATTGAAGTAGGTCATCAACATGTTAGATTTGGAATGCTCTGTTTCGTACTAGCCTGGAGGATGTATGAAGAATAGGAACTAATGTCCTTGGTTTGTGAAGGGTGTTTGGTTGTCTGTAGCTGTGGATGCAAGCTTAGTTGAGATTGTGTGTGGTATGCTAAATCTTAGGTTGCACAAGCGGATGCAACTTGTTGAGATGGTGTTTGGTTTTCTGTGTTCTATGAGGAGAGTTAGCTTGCATCTAAAGAAGGTGAGCTTACCCCCTCTATGCTGAGATTGGCAGTGACTAAATTTTATAAATCCACAACTCATACCAAAATGCAACTTTAACAACCATTAATAATATTCATTATACACACTACAAAGACCTTAGCTTACATTACAAACAAGTTAAAGTTGCTACAAAATAATGACAACATCCATCCAAGACAATCAAACAATATTGATCCATTTAAACATGTCATGACAGATAGATACATCATGGAACTTTCTTTACTCCTCTGCTAATGACTCCAACTCTGAGAACAAGGGAACATAGGGAAGATAGTAAGGTCTGCAGATGTTTTGTGGTAGGACATCCTGTTGGAAAAATGTACTATAATGTGTAGGGATGACATGAACTTTTCTGCTGTCCAAGTTATATGCAACGATGTCATTTTCAACCCAACCCCAACAAAGAGAAGCAAATTCCATTCTGGGTGAACCATTGAGTACTGATCAACATACAAGTAACCAAATTAAATGTTAGTCTCCGCAAACACATCCAGAGTGCTGACAGTATGCTTCAATGTCCATTTATTAGCACCATAGTCTTCAAGGATCTAGATGTTTAGCTTGGGCATATCGCGACCACGAACAGTGCATACACACAAGGGACACTGAGCTTGATGGATAGAACCTACAGAACCACGTGGGCAAGGAATTTTCCTCCATGTCTCTCCCTCCATATCCACAGCAAGTATCTAATAGCCCCACGATGAGTATCCCATAATGTGCAGACAACCGTTAAGATACTCAGATTTTGATGATCTCCTATCTGATTTCTCAATTGTCACAGAAGTATTCCAACCCCATTTAGATTCCTTACAAATACATATTGTAGTTTTAGATGAGTAGATGTCTACACCCCTTTACCAATCAAACTGCTCCTGTATGTATTCAATCACATGGAATTGCGACAAGGCTTTCGGATCGAACCCCAATCGATCCTCACTAACACAATGAATGCTAGGTGGCAGTTCCTTGAATTCCTTGGTTGTCGGATTGCAGACGACATAGAAGTATGATCCATCAGCCCCTCGGCACCAGCATAGGATGAGACCATTGTAGATATCTGAGATAGCTACATTGGCCAAGATGAAGGGCAAGAATGATAAGGAGGGGTGTTCACCAGTGACTCTAGTGTAGCATCGATAGCCTTGGTCGGTGTCATAGAAGAAGCCTGCCACATTTTGGGGTACCACCTTATGGTTGTTGTAGTCCTTGACGAGGCGGTTCCAGGAGCGATAGACTCATTTGTAGCAAAACAAGGAGCGGGCATGGAGGTGGCGGAGGATCTTGACAATGGCATTGTCCTTGAGGCTGGCCAGTGCATTCCTCTTGTTGGGGGCCTCCTCCATTTTGTCTGTGTGCAGTAGGATGAGTGCTTGCTCAGTAATGAGGTCACTGAAGAGGAAACTAATCCAACAAAGATCCAACAGTGAAGTCCACAACTCATACCAAAGTGCAACTTTAACAACCACTAGGTAGCATGCCCGTGCGTTGCTACGGGACAACTAAATCTTTTGTACTAAAAACACACGGATCGCATGATAAGATAACAATACTATTAACTTAAATACCGATGTTAAAGTCACATTTAATTCAAAAAGCAAAGTTCGTGAAATTAACATAGTCACGGAGAGCGCGGCGTCGCAGGCTCATAAACTCTACTGTATAGACTTTTTCATGATATAGCTAAGATAATATTTTATATCGGCAGAAAGAATTCTCTGATATCCATTTCTTTCATGCACCAATAAATCCAAGAATAACTTCCACTACATCTTCATATAATCCTGTACACACAGGTTCAAGTATATATATAAATATTAGTGCCTGTCACATGGATAATACTGCGTGTCTTAAAAAATCTCTCATAAAATTTTAAAACAAAGTATGGTATACTCACCGTATAAATATGTGTGGCTTTAGGACTATTCCACACAGACATATATTGTAGAATAAGGTATCCACTTGAGTGTCTATTCCAAGATGTTGAATTAGGTGTTGTAATTCTTAATTTCGACACATTTTTCAGGTCAAGGCAACCAATGGTGACACTTTTCTTAGTCGTGCATAATTTTATGGTGCACCTCTTGACTATCTGAGTAAGGACAAGTTAGCACTGCAAAGGCTCAGAAAAGTTGCTGAGAAGGCCAAGGTTGAGTTTTTCTCCACTATGCATACTAAAACCTATGTCCTCGTTTATCATTGTCGATGCTTTTGATGCAAAGCAATTCAACATTACCATGATCAGATATAAGTTTGAGTCTCTTGTGAGCAATCTCATAGAGGGACTCTCATCCTTTATGTGATTTGCCTCAAGGATATTGGCAGGATGATGGACCCATGTTGAAACGTCGCACCAAAAAGTGTCCACGTTTTGTCCACGATTTAATTCCCATGAATACATGCAGGTACTATGATAACACTAACTACACCAAATGAAAGATTAGAGAGAATTTGCATTGCCTCCAGAAGGATTTATTTATTAAGTTCTTTGGACTCTATAGATAGTTTTGAAATATCTATTTGCTTGTCTTACCTTGTATCCTAATTCAAAATTTTGTAGTTTAATTAGAATATGGGGAAAGGATTCAAAATGAACAGACCCAAGGGCAAATTCAGCAAGAAACAGCAAGCAAGGGCGATGGAACACATGAGCGTGAAACCAAATGAAAGGAGGAAAAAGCTATCCCTTTTGCAAATGCAAAGAGGGGAAGTAATTAAATGTAGGCAGATTTGGCAAGGTTCTCAGAAATGCAAAGAGGTTCCTTTTGTCTTAATTCTCTTTCCTTCTGTGTTAATTCTCTTTCCTTTTGCTCGTTGCCATGTATGCTGGTGCATGCAAACATGCATTTTGTATATGGATAGCAAAATAATTTTTTACTTCCTATTTTGCCGTGATTTCTCTATCACATGACAGACAATATTCAATCAAGGAGAATCGCACCAAAGGATGCAGCATGTGGGAGATGTTGTGGGATCGCAGGCGTGGGCAGACGGATGAACCAAAACAAATGTCGTGCCAAAAAATGTCCACACTTTGTTCTTTTTAGTTGTAGGATATTAACAATTTTCATGTTATGACCTCAAACAAATTTAGAGTAGTACCACATAGATATATATAACTCAAACTAGAGTAGCAGTTAATGGAGCTATAACCATTAAAATTCCAGCTAAATCAAGTCTATCCATCACACTTACAATCAGTACACGAGCTCATAGCTGTTCCATAGGAGATATTTACAGTAACAAAATGAAACATATGCAGAAAATCAAGACATCAGCAAAAAACCAACCAATGCCACCTCCTAGTTCTTTTCATCATGATATCATTGGCCTAACCAGATCTCCAGCGCTAGAATGTTTCTTGAATACCTCATGTTCAAGCAAGGACCAAAACAGTGAAGCGAACAGAAAAAGACAAGAAAGGAGACATGTGGATCAGATCTGTCGCCTCTACCATGACACACAACAGACATGAATGCCATTGCAGCTGCGCTCCACTGGCATGCCCCATCGCCTTGCCTCCATAAGGACACCAGAGCCACCACAGCACACTAGGGATCCTCCTCCACCGCCGCCGCTTGTCTAATGGGCACATATTTGTTTCCACTTGAAGGAGAAACATCCAATATAGGTCAACCTATAGGGCATCCACAGAGAATATAATACTATAAAGTCTCCAAAGACATGTCAATACAACCAGGCATCAAGCGCAATCGTAAAGACCATGCATTCCTTTCTCCAGGTCCTGGGTTCGGCATTGAGGTTTTTTTGAATTTATTAGACCCTGACGGCACAAAAGGTACAAGTGACACGCAAGCCATCGGGTCCCACAGGTTGGATGGAGATGTAGAAAGGTCCCACAGGTACATGTGACACGTGAGCCATCAGGTCCTAGGTCGGATTGTCCCATTGGTACATGTGACAAGCAAGTAATCATGTCCCACGGGTCAGAAGGAGATGGAGAACAGTCCCACAGATACACATGAAACATAAGGCATCGGGTCCCACAGATCAGATGCTAAAGGGTCTCGTATGTACACATCGAACGGAGAAAGGACCGAGCAGAGACTTTTATGACAAATTGCATGCATCACAGATGAGCAACTGTAGGTCCCACATGTACACGCCAGATGGAGAAGGGTCCCACAGGTACACATCGTAAGAAGATAAGATTGAGTGCAGACTTTTGTGATGAATTGCAAGCATCACGGATGAGTAACTGTAGGTCCCATAGGTACACGTCCGATGGAGAAAGTACCATGTGGAGATCTATGACAAAGCCATTTGTTACAGATCGAATAATGTTTGTCATAGATGTGTAGTTAGTTCAATGACGAAGCCCTATTCGTCACAGTTTTAAAAGGAGATCATCATAGATGAGTTGCCCAAGTGATCTATGATGAAACCTTGCACTCTTCTATGACATTTTTTGTGACGATGCCTGATTTTGTCATAGAAAGGGAGGGTTGCAGGATCATCACCACTGATCTATGACAAAACAGAAATATTCATCATTGTTGGTCTATTTTAACGCACACAGATAATTCCACAAGCGCACGGATACCATTGTAGCTTTTACCCGGAGGTATTCCAAGTATCGTATCTATAGTGAAACGTGTGAGACTAACTATGGTCTAACTTAACTAGGGGTTGCAACAAGGTTAGAATAAATAGGAGCATAGAGAGGATAACTAAGGTTCTCTAGTTCTAACTAGGGTAAGCTATGTCTTCTATTATTTAACCGGGGACATTACTTGGGAAAGACACCAGTAGTGGATGCTTTCCTTCGCAACCACGTCCTACGTGTACCTACAGACGGGAGGTGGACTACAAAGGATCAACAAAGCTATATAGTACATGTTATATAGAACTTATGTCACACACACGATCTACCACCTTCCGGAATGTAGGGGCATCCATGATTAAACCAAGTCTAAGCACCACGCTTACCCTTACAATTAACACTTTAACCTAGAGCATCTATAGATTAAAGCAGTCAAAAGAGAGTCATGAACCTGATGAACAATATAAACAATTACTTACATGAATCAGAAGTTGATTACTAGAGAGATCTCAAAAGCAAGCTCAAGTAGAACTTGGATCCGCCAAGGTACAAGTCATAGAGAGAGCATCGATAGGCTAGCACCTCCTCCAAACTCTTCCCTCACTCTCTATTACACTATTATATTTATAAGACTAGATCCTATGGAGGACTAATCTTCTCTTGAATGCTGGCTCTGATCCTGAAGATATGAATTAGGGTTTTAGGGATCTGCTGGGGGAGGAGGTAGGGGCTGGTATATAAAGGCTGGAGCATCCATCGTGAGCCCTTCGATCAAACTGACTTAAAGAATGGCATAGATGCAACCTAGAAGGCAGTGGAGAACTGACATAATGAGGCAGAGGCTGACTGGTGGCCCTAGGGCTGAGCGGCCTATAGGTGGGGCTGGCCGGCCCCACATGGTAGCCCCTTGGCTCCCGCTTCAGTGTGGTGTCCTCTGGAGTCCTCTGGAACCTTCTGATGCCTATTTCATGGTGGATAAACACGATTAATTCTGACATGTAGGTCCGCCTTGATGGTTTTCTGGATAAACCTTGCAGAAAATATAGATTCACCAAAACTCGTGGAATTTGTTAGTTTAAACCCCTAGTCCTTTGTTGGTGATCACAATTGTGCCCTTATACATGTTTTATTAACGGTTTATAATGGTTGTTAACTACCATAAACAAGCTCCCCTAAGCTTAACCTTTGCTAGACCCTTAGCAAAGCTAAACTCAGCAAAAATGGATCAGGAGTTGCTGCGATGCTTTAACTCCTCAAAAGTGCACATGCGTTCAAACAAGAATTCTCCTCCAGATTACAATAAACCAATCTGACTTCAAACTTACCCATATTACCTTCAACCATGGGGCTTCTTAGCCTTCACTTCGGTCTTGAGCAATTGAAAGACAGAACGATTAAAGTCAAGCACTATGTCTCAAGTTCTTTGCTCAACTATTATTCTGGAGTTTTTTTAAAAATAAAACTCAGAGCTTCCATTGTATAACACTCTCAAATCTATCAATATATGTGGTATTTGTGGATCCTCACCAAGGCAATAAAGATGTTATGCCTTTTTCTCTTCCTACCACTAAGGTTTATGTGGAGTTCATAGGTAGGGAGAAAGCTAGAGCATACTTGCAATGCATATATTGTAAAGTCAAACAATGGATCCAAAGAGAGTTGACTCATACAATCAAATCAAGATGTGCTTGTGTGGAATATATGGTGGCTAATCCTAATTCTACTTTGCTCATTGAAAACTTATCTCTCTTTTGAAACTTGGAAACACTTGCTAGAGAGCAGGGGCTATCTTATTCATCTCTCTTTTTTTAGGCGGGCATCTAAGTACCCATTGTTTTAAATATCTGGAACACTTGTCCATTTTTTTCTCAACACTTTTTTTCTTTTCTTTTGTTTTTTTTATGAATAACTTTTGCATAGCCCCATGCCTCTTTTCTGCAACAAAACTTTTGAGAGAGAGCAACAAGAATTTGGAGCATTTATTTGGTGGATGGAAAACCTAATAAACATGTTTTTGTGTTCACCCTAGTGTAGGAGTAGAACATTTTTTGGTGGATCTAGATGGAAGGCATGTTTTTGCTCCTACCCCCAGTGTAGGAGTAGTGCATGTGTGGGTGGTATATACGTGATCTTGATTTTAAGAGCATGACAAACCTCTCATAAAGGGTCAACAAAGCTTGACAAAACTCAATGCAAAAGCAAGCAACATATATGTGGAAGTTTCCTAGCCTAAATAACATGTATGGCTCTGGTGGGAATTCAAGCTTTGTCATACAAGAACTCATCATGTAGCATTTTTGTGTTTTTCAAAAGATAAATCTCCACAACTTTAGTGTCACTTGGAATAAGATAAACAATAGCTCAGACCTTCTCATATCATATCTATCAATTACCTAAACTTAGATCAAACATACGCTACCCACAAGTTTCAAGTTCAGAGCAAATCCTTATATCAAAACAATCTTATCCAAAACTCGGGAGAATTCAAGGCTAAAACTAGGTACTTGAAAGGAATTACAACAGAGCCACTATTCATCATTTCCATTCAAGAGATTATTCTGAGTCCTCTTTATTTATTCAACTCTTAAAAATAAATTAAAGCAAACTAGACACACCTTTTATTTTGTTTTTAATTTTACTAGATCACACATTATTACTATAGCTATATATATTTATTATAAAGATAACTCTTTATTTTATTTCATTCATCATTTTCTTAACTATTAAAAATAAACTAAAATCTAAGACAAAAGGAGAAAGAATACTTACCTGGATACACGGGAGTGCTTCTCCCCTAAGCTAGCTCTTTCGGTGGGGGTTCGGTATTGAAGTCCTTCGAACCAGACTTCTCCTTGTGAAGTTGATTAATACCTCAGTTTGTTCTGAAGACGAAGATTCTTGTGATGATGCCTCTAATGGTGACATCACCTTCTTCCGCCAAACCTATCTTGGTTTTGAGTTTTGATTTTGGTTTGATAGGTTTAGGACCTTCACTTGTAGAAATTAGGGAATTGACTAACTCCTCCACATTTTGCTTGAAGTGTGTCCTGCTATAAAATAAGGTAGAGATCAAGTGCATGGGCTCTGTTGGTGGAAAACCACCAACATAACCAAAACTTTACTTATTCTTCTCTAACCTTAGGCACATTGACCAAGATGAAGTTGATGTTATGGGCTATGTTCAATTATAACATAGGTGGTAAGATCAGAAGGTTAAGCATGAATGTAGCATTTAAGTTTATTTGGCGGAAAAGATTGAGTTGCTTAACACATGGAAGGATTGTCTATCTATGCATAATGTATCAATCTTTACATGATTATGACTATCAGCTTCCAGAGATAGGATGTGTATTTTTTTAGTTTATTTGGTTAAGACTACGGTCACAAGAGAGTGGTGCAAGGAACAAGCTTGAAGAACTAAACATGTTGAGTTAATCAGGTTGTATCAAGTAGAACTATAACTCAAACATGTTTGTTTCTCATTTGTGTGCCTACTAGAATCAAAGAAAAACTTCTTAAATGATGACTATTTACCTTAGGAGGTTACCTTTGTCATTGAAGCGTGATGTCACCATATGACAAAGGGTAGATGAATCATGATGGTCCTACCCTTTTGGTTGAAGTTTTCCTTTTTTTGACTAGCCTCACATCTTGAGCTATTCATGAGCTTCTTGTCTCCTAGATTGCACCCTTTCTTTCTCCTCCTTTTGTCATGCCATCTTTCTGCTCTTCAATTTTTTAACACCTTGTTAGACCTTTTTCCTCACTCATTGTTTTATGGCTACAAAGAATTAGTGGACAACACATACCCGAAGGAATATATAATTTAGAAATATGGGTTTTTGTCCAGGATTTTGTAATTTCCCTCTATGCTAATGAAAAAATGGTGTTAGAATTATTTTAGCATAGTTTTTGTTTATCATGTTCTGTACAGGCATGGCTCAAGGCAAAGGTAACTTGCAGCTAAAGATAAAGTGAATGACTATGAATGAGTTGTGTCTTCTTTGCGCAACGTTATTGGAGTTCATCATGTGCCTTGCTTCATCTCTGATTTAAATTCATCTTGTGACTTACCCAAATTGATTTGAGAGTTTCCTGTAGGTGTTAGTCCAATAAAATAACCAGTATCTACTAAAGCATACTTTTGGCTCAAAAATCATCCTAGACACCACGTCTAATTTGATTTAGGAAGGCATTTTAACCTAAGCACCTCACTTAATTTAAAAGCCTTTTGAAAGTAAAATCAGCACACCTTTTGGTTTAAACTATGCACCATGCCTAATTTAGAAGATGTATGAAAATACTTCAAAAACTACTCATACTATAGTGAACAAAGGTAGCGTGAAGGTATTGTAGAGATTTATTCAATTGGTGATGAAAGAGCATGATTGTTATTTAGCAAATTGAGCATGGCTTAAAGGTAGAGAAAACCAAGATAAATTAGCAATAAGATATAAGATTTTTTTAGAGAACCCCATCCCCCAGGCTTGAATTTTGCAAGGCAAAGTCATGTTTGGATGGATGTGATTCAATGTTGCATGATGATTGGTTGGACATACCTTGTGTCATCATCGTTCATTCTTTTTTCTTCAAACCTAAAATGGTTAGTGATAGAAATACCCGAAGGAATCTATGCTCACTTCAAAATGGCATTACAAAAAAGAAGTAAAAGCTCATGTTATCTCGCAAAAGTGCTTATTTTAGGATAGAAGCTCATCCTTGGTAAATGTCAGGTACCAATACTAGGGTACCCAAAGAGAAGGAGCTAATGACCATCAACATTGACTCATCCAAGCAGTCAAGGGCATGACTACAGCTCCAACCGACCCCTCGGCGCGCAACCTCCACTTTGCCTGGCCTGTAGGAGAGGGCACCACCACACCCGACCTTTGGGTCTACGCTCTGCCTCGCCCAACACTTGGGTCTGCGCTTTGCCTCACTTGGCCTCTAGGGGAGGACTCCACCTCGCCCGACCCCGAGGCCATGGGATCTGCCTCGCCCAATCCTTGGGCCTACACTCTACCTCGCCCAACCCTTGGGTCTGTGCTCCGCCTTGCCTAGCCTCTAGGGGAGGACTCTGCCTCACCCAACCCCGAGGCCATAGGCTCTGCCTCGCTCGACACTTGGGCCTACGCTCCACCTCACCCGACCCTTGGGTCTGCGCTCGGCCTCGCCCGACCCATGGGTCTATGCTCCACCTCGCTCGGCCTCTAGGGGAGGACTCCACCTCGCCCGACCCTTGGGTCTACGCTCCACCTCACCTGACCCTTGGGTCTATGCTCCTCCTTGCCCGACCCTTGGGTCTACACTCCGCCTCACCCTGACCCTTGGATATGCGCTCTGCCTCACCCAACCCGTGGGCCTACGTTCCACCTCGCCTAACCCTTGGGTCTATGCTCTACCTCACCCAACCCTTGGGTCTGCACTCCACCTTGCCTAACCCTTGGGTCTATGCTCTGCCTTGCCCAGCCTCTGTGGGAGGACTCTACCTCACCTGACCCTGAGGCCACGTGCTCCGCCTCGCTCGACGGAGACCCATATCGCCGCCAGCCACTCTAGGTCCAAGCGTATGGGCCTAAGTCAAAGCTCTAACACTAGGGAAGAGACTGGCATGCCCTAATGTAACCCGTGGCCTTGACAGGTTATACCGGAGGATTCACACCAAGAACAGCGTCAGGCATACCCGTGCTCTTCTGCCTAACTCCCATACAAACACTGATGGGTGCATCAGTTCACCATGATGTTCGCCAGGAAAGAGTGGAGTGCCATGAGTGGCATATGATGCCTGCGCATGGTGCTACTGATGGACAGGACTATGACGCAAAGTCATCCCTTTTGACATCTACAAGGTTGGTGGGACCCACATGAAGGAGAAGAAGGACTCGGCGATCCTAAAGGCCTTCGGCTCTCTCTCTCTCATTCTTCTTTTTCCTCCGCTATAACCCAAGCTTTCCCTTGGCCTATAAAAGGGAAAGCAAGGCATCACATAAGGGGCATCGCAACACATCACACTGATTCTGGCTCGATCCGATCAAACCATCACGAACCCATCGAATCCTGAACACATGGCTGAGTAGCAACCAAGCTCTCTTAGCACCCGTTCACTCCTATTGATAGAGACTTGGGACCTATCCCTCTCTCGCCCATTCACTCCTTTCATTGCTAGTAATACGACCAGCAGCAATGAACTGGACATAGGGACATTCTACCCGAACTAGTATAAACCTCATGTCCTCTAAGCGCACCATCCGAGCTAGACGCTCAATATTAGAAATTTACTTGTCAGTGGCAACTCGAAACACCGATAGTTGGCACACCAGGTAGGGGCCTTTTGCGCATATAGACATCCACACCAGGGCTCAGATGGCTAATCGCAACATTAGCTAGGTCCTAGGCATGCAGTGCACTTCAGGGACCTAGACTTCATCATCACAATGGAAGGAGAGTTGGCACAGGCTCCCACCACTATCCAACCTCTCCACTCCATTGGTCTAGGCATAATCGCCAAGGTGCTGGAGGAGCTGCAGCTGCAAGAACTGGAGGCCCCCACCCCCGGGAGCTACCAACTCCTCGGCTTTGGTTACGGGAGGTTAGAGCACTAGCTCGGCGCATTCCTAGGACCCCAACCTTCCTGGGAGGACCTATGCCACCTCACCTTCTCATTCGCCAACATCATGGCACATATTACCAGGGGAGAGCCCCTCTCCCCAAAATACCTCCCTCGGAGCACCACGACAGCGCTCCCGTTTGGTCTTCACAAAGCCGTAGAGACTGTTGACCACCCTATGGCTCAACACATGCCTCCATCCCCCATGAACAATGAGTTTGTGGGGATGACCAAATATGTCACAGAGTCTTTCCATGACCTCCTCGTGGGAGAATCAGAGTTCCCCTCTAGCTCTTACTCCAGCAGGGGGAGCCATCACCCCTCTCATGACTATTCCATGTCGGGTACCCCCGAGGGACACATCAAAAGCATCCACGAGGAAGAGGCTACCCAATGAATGACCTCGATGATGAGGTCGTGGGGATGCAGGGGCCTGACGTCGCCTGCGGGTGGAGCAGTTGAAGGCCCAACACCAAGAGCTCGAGGAAGCGTGACTTTAGTTCGAGCAGGAATGCGTGTATCTCGATCGAGAGATTGAGTGCCATAGAGACGGTAGGTGTGCACATGCCATGGCCTACGACGTGAACCAGAGGATCACTAATGACGATGAAGCACACCTACACTTTGCCTGAGCGAGCCAGAACATCGCTGTTGCAGTGGCTTTGCTCTAGGGGCTTTTGGGGCCCACAATGCCGAAAGACTATCGAACCCATCACGAGATTCGCATGCTACTCGAGCGTGCGGTGGCACAGCAGGCCAAGAGCTCGCTGTCTCGGTGATGCAAGCTCAACGCTAGCCAATGCACGCCCTTAGAGCGACCCAACAAGGATGTGTCAGTCCACCAGGCACCACAAGGAGGTAGGCTGCACACCATGGTCCCTGTACATGAGCATCTTGGCTGCAACTATGACACACGTGACACCCTTGACACCCAAAGGCGTGTCCACAACCATCCAAGGGAGGGGGCTAGCCATGGCTACTGCCCTCGCCATGGCAGATGCTACGATAGTGGCAAGGACTAAAGACCAAGCCTAGGCCTGCTAGGACCTTAGGCCTTTGGTCGACACATCCTCAATGCCGCCTTCCCACCACGGTATCTACCACCAATCAACATCCCAAAAATACTCTAGGGAAATGAACCCTAGACTATGGCTCAAGGATTATCGGCTTGCTTGCCAAGCCGGTGGAGCGGATAATGATGATGTCATTTTCTACAACATTCCATTATTTCTGGCCGATTCGGCACGAACATGGTTGGAACACCTTTCGCCCAATAGAATCCAAAGTTGGGTGGACCCAAAAGAGATCTTTGAGGGAAACTTCTAGGGCATGTACAAGTGTCCTGGGAACCCATGGCATCTCAAAAACTGCTGACAGAAGGCCAAAGAAACCCTTCGTGGATACATCTGGCACTTCTCCAGGTAGTGCAGCGAGCTGTCCAATGTCGCCAACACCGACATCGTTGGAGCCTTCCTATCTGGGACCACTTGCGAGTCCATGGTTAACAAGCTAGGATGTAAGGGTCCATGAAGCACCAAGGAGCTCCTAGACATTGCCACCAGCCACACCTCAGGCAAGGAGGCAGTCGGAGCGATCTTTGACCGTCTCAAGGTAAGGCAAAGTGGGACAAGGATGTTAGCGAAGGTGCCTCCAACCGTCCAAGCAAGAAGAAGAACAAGCAACGGTGCAAGGGCTCACTTGTGGCCACTGCCGACTACAAGGGGGGTTGAATGCCCATCGAGGGTACCCTAGACCACTTTGAGAAGCTGCTCGAAGGGCCATGCCCGAACCATGCTTTCCCCATGAAGCATCTATACAAGGACTATGGCCTCATGAAGCAATTCTTGTCTGGAGACTTCAACAAGGGAGGGCATGGGAAGGACATCGAGCTGACAGTGGACCACGCCAAGGGGAGGGATGGTGGCTTTCTAATGCTAGATGGCTGCCTCATGATCTTCGGAGGGTCGGTAGCCTATGACTCCAAACGCTGCTAGAAGCTCGCACCTCATGAGGTCTATACGGCCAAGCTAGCCACACCTACCTTCCTCCGATGGTCAAAGTCTGCCATAACCTTTCATCGGACCGACCACCCAGAGAGCGTCCCGCAACCGGGGAGATATCCGCTCGTGGTTGACCCGATCATCAGTATGAAGTGGCTCACCAAGGTACTAATAGATGGAGGCAGGAACCTTAACATCATGTACGCTAAAACACTTGATGCCATGGGCATCGACTAATCGCACATCCGATAGACCAGAGCTCCTTTCCACAACATCGTGCCTAGAAAGCAGGGCATGCCACTTGGGCAAATCAATCTACCCACCACCTTAGGGGATCCATCCAATTATTGGATGGAGACCCTCACCTTCGACGTGGTTGGGTTCCATGGAACCTACCACGCCATCCTAGAACGTCCATGCTACGTGAAGTTCATGGTCATCCCTAACTACACCTATCTAAAGTTGAAGATGTTGGGACTATTTGGGGTCATCACCATCGGCACCTCCTTCCAGTGTGCCTATGAATGCTAGCTCAAGTGTTGCGATCACGCCATGGTAATCGTCGCCTCCAAGGAGCTTATGGCTATTGGGAAGGAGGTCACCGAAGAAGCACCTGACCCCAATCGGTCGGCCAGGTCTTTCAAGCCAGTGGAGGGTGCCAAGGAGGTCCTCATAGACCCTAGCGGCTCCAAGGGCGAAGTACTGCGCATTGGCACCACGCTTTCCTCTGAATAGGAAAGCACACTTGTCGGCTTTCTCCACACCAATAGAGACATCTTTGCGTGGAAACCCTCAGACATGCCGAGCATTCTGAGAAAAATCACCGAGCATGCCATGAAGATTAGGCCAGGCTCTAAGCCAGTGAAATAGCGCCTGCATCGCTTCGACGAGGGGAAATGTAGGGAAATTGGCGAGGAGATCGCGAAGCTGTTGGCATCAGGGTTGAAAAGGGAAGTATAACACCCAGAGTGGTTAGCTAATCCCATCATTGTACGAAAGAAGAGCGTGAAATGGAGAATATGTGTTGACTACACGGGTCTTAACAAAGCATGTCCAAAGGATCCATTTCCTTTGCCACGCATAGACCAAGTAGTCAACTCTACCTCAGGGTGGAAAACCCTTTGCTTCCTTCATGCATACTCTAGGTACCATCAAATTGCGATTAAAGAGTCTAACTAGCTCGCGACATCTTTCATCACTCCATTCGGATTGTTCTGCTATGTCACAATGCCATTCGGTTTGAAGAATGCAGGGGCTACATACCAGCATTGTATGCTCAAGTGTTTTAGAGACCTCATTGGGTGAACCGTTGAGGCCAACGTAGATGACATCATGGTCAAGTCCAAACAGGCTGACTAGGTCATAGCCGACCTTGAACAGACCTTCACAAAACTCCAAGCAAACAGCATTAAGCTCAACCCCGAGAAATGCATTTTCAGGGTCCCGAGGGGTATGCTACTGGGCTTCATCATCTCCGAGCATGGCATCGAAGGCAACCCAGAGAAGACCTTGGCCATCACAAGGATTGACCCGATTCAGAATATAAAGGGGGTACAACGAGTTATAGGGTGCCTCGCCACCCTTAGCTGCTTCATCTCGTGCCTCGATGAACAGGGTCTCCCCCTCTATTGGCTTCTAAAGAAGGCTAGCCATTTTGAATGGACGCCTAAGGCCTAGGAGGCTCTTGACATGGTCAAGTGGATTCTAACAAAGGCCCCGATCTTGGTCCCTCTGACCGATGGGGAACAACTTCTGCTCTACATCACGGGCACCACACAAGTGGTCAGCGCCACCCTGGTGGTAGAGCGAGAAGAAGAGGGACACGCCCTCAAAGTGCAGTGTCTCATGTACTTCATTAGCGAGGTCCTGTCTAATTCCAAGACCCGCTACCCCCAAATCCAGAAGCTTCTGTACTCCATCCTCATCGCTAAGAGGAAGCTGCGTCACTACTAGCAAGGTCATCCAAAACTAGGATGTCATGGGGAGAATCGTGAAGTGGGCACTAGAGTTGATGGGTCAAGGCATTTTGTATTCCTCCAGGACAACCATCAAGCCCCAAGTGCTAGCTAATTTTGTTGTAGAGTGGACCGAGGGCCAAATGCCGCCAGCAGTCATCGACCAGGAGTAGTGGATGATGTACTTTGATGAATCGCTGATGAAGAAAGGCACCAGCGTGGGGCTAGTCTTCGTTTCGCCCCTCATGGTATGCATGAGGTACATGGTTCGCATCCATTCCCCTCCTCCAACAATGTGGACAAATATGCGGCGCTCATCAATGGCTTGCACATCACCATTGAGTGGGGTATCCGACGGCTAGACATCCGAGGCAACTCCAAGCTGGTCATCGACCAAGTCATGAAGGAGTCGAGCTACCACAATGCCAAGATCGTAGCATATTGCTGAGAAGTCCACCAGCTAGAGGATAAGTTCAATGGTCTCGAGCCCAATCACATCCCAAGGCATCTCAACAAGTCAGCCGACGTACTAGCGAAAGCGGCGCCTGCCCGAGAGCCGGTGCCAACGGTAGTCTTCGCTAGCGATCAGCACAAACCCTCAGTCCACTATGAGGAACTAGAACTAGCCAGTGGCGAGATGCCTGCCCTAGACTCAGAGGCTAACGAGCCGTTAGCTCCATCTAACCCCGAGGTCATGGAGCTAGACAAGAATCTAGCGATAGAGCCTGACCCTCTGGCTGACTAGAGGATGCCTTACCTCGACTACCTCCTCTATGAGGCACTGCCAATGGACAAAACGGAGGCTCGGTGGCTCATGCATCGTGCCAAGTCCTTTGTCCTTATTAAGGAAGAACTCTACTAGAGAAGCCACATCGAGATCCTATAGCGCTGCATCCCCATCGAACAGGGGAAGTAGTTGCTGAGAGATATCCATAGTGGGGTCTACGGTCACCATGCCATGCCTAGAACCCTGGTCAGAAACACATTCTGACAAGGCTTCTATAGGCCGACCACAGTAGCCAGTGTTGAATAGATTATGCGCACCTACGAAGGGTGCCAATACTATGCTCGGTAGACCCACCTACCAACCCAAGCACTCTAGACGATCCCCATCACGTGGCCATTCATGGTCTAGGGGCTTGATCTAGTTAGACCTCTCAAGAGGGCACCAAGGAGCTATAAGCACTTGCTTGTCACTGTAGACAAGTTTATAAAGTGGGTAGAGGCTAGACGGATCTCCACAATCAAGTCTGAGCAAGCTGTGATGTTCTTCCTTAACATCGTCCATCGCTTTGGAGTCCCAAACTCCATCATCATGGACAATGACATGCAGTTCACCAGAAAGAAGTTCCTCCGATTCTGCGATGAATACCACATCTGCATTGATTGGGCCACCATGGCGCACCCCCACACAAACGGGCAGGCCGAGTGCGCAAATGGCTTGGTCCTGCAAGGCCTCAAGCCTAAGATCTTCAACTGAATGAACAAGTTTGGCGGACGATGGGTTGCGGAGCTTCTTGCGGTGCTCTGGAGGCTGAGGATGACCCCCAGCCAGGCCACTGGCTACAAACCATTTTTCATGGTCTACGGTTCTGAGGCTATCCTCCTGGCCGATCTCGACTATGGAGTGCCAAGGGTCAAGTCATACGACGAACAGGGAGCCGAGGCGTCCCTCAAGGATGCCATGGACCAGCTAGATGAAGCATGCGACATCACCCTCCTCTATTTGGCCAAGTACCAGCAAGTGTTGCGCTAGTACCATAGCCGTCGAGTGCAGGGTCGGGCTTCAATGTCGGAGACCTGGTGCTCTGCCTCATATAGAGCAACAAGGACCGCCATAAGCTCTCTCCACCATGGGAGGAACCGTATGTCCTCGCGGAGGTGCTCTAGCCAGGCGCCTACAAGCTCAAGACCATCGACGGTGAGGTCTTAGTCAGTGCCTAGAACATCAAGCATCTATGTCACTTTTACCCTTAATAAACGCACAGTTTCTCTTATTAGCTTCGCTATCGCCACCCCGATCTTTAGTGACACCCAACCCCAGTAATGGCAAGGAGTCGGGCTTCAGTCGGGGGCTAATAAGAGTGTACCCATCTGGTAGACATTTGTCTACACCCGACCTTCTCTCATGTTAAGATCCAGAAGCGAGGTTTGCAGAAACAAATGATGAGTAAAACAGGTCAGACTATGAGAAACTTATGCCCCAATGGCTACGGTATCTTTACTCACCAACATGATTGGAGTTTTTTCTGCACCCCGGGCTTTTTGTCCTTAGCTACAGAAATAGTTAGTGTGCGTCTAAGAGTATATCCACCTGGCAAACATTCTCCATGCCTGACCCCCTCTCACATTGAGACCTAGAAGCTAGGGATACGGAAACAAACTCTGAGTAAAACTGGTAAGAATATGAGAAACCTACGCCGCAATGGCTATGGCATCTTTGCTCACCAGTGTGATCAGAATTTGTTCACCCACACCCCAAGCTTTATGGCCTTAATGACGGAAACGGTCGGAATGCACCAACCTTTTTATACAAAAGGGAGAGAAGGACTAAAAAACTATTTGGCCATAATGAAATCTAAGAGCTTGTCCATTTATTACAAGTTCGTCGCCTAGTTTATCTGCCTAACTATGTTTTTGGGCGAGATGTTCTCATCCCCTATCTTCGTAGGTAAGTCCTATCCCAACGAGTAACACAAGTCGATCAAATGGCTTGGCTGCTGCCGAGAGACGGGTAGGGAGCAGCAGGATGCCCCACACGGATTATGCCAACCCCATCATGAATGACGGACTCGGATTCCACTCAAACATGTCTAGTAGGAGCTCCCCAAACCCGTCACTCCTGCCATCAAGGTAGGTCCTACGCCAGTAGGTCGCCATTAATTTACACACATTTTCTCTTATCAATTTCACCATCGAGCCCCCAACCCCAGCAACAGCAAGGGGTCGGGCCTCACTCAGGGGCTGGCAAGAGTATCTATTCGCTATGCATTCTTTATGCCTGACCCCTTCTCATGTTAAAAAACTAGAAGCAAGGTGTGCAGAAACAAACTCTGAGTAAAACTAGTTAGACCGCAAGAAACCTATGCCCTAGTGGCTATGACATTTTTGCTCACCAACGTGATGAGAGTTTTTGTCCTCGTACCTTGAGCTTTAGCCTCTGCCTTCTCGGGAAGGGTTTGGAGGGGCCCACCTACGAAATCTCCATCAAGGAGAGCTCGGTAGGTCACCCAAGTCGATCGAATGGCTCGGGCCACTACTGAGAGATAGATAGGGAGCAGTGGGATGCCCCATGCAAGTTACGCCAGCTCCAACATGAATGATGGACCGAACCCCACATGGACATATCCGATAATAGCTCCCCGAACCCATCACTCAAGCCATCAAGGTAACTTAATGACCCCCACTTTTCTTTTCCATTCCATGATCATTCATTCATCCATTCTCACTCATGCATTCATATATTCATTCATTCATTCATCCATTCATCCACACATTCATTCCATACATCCAAGCATTGCATATGCAATTGTTGGATCACAACACTTCGTGTCGCGTCATGAAGCGGTAGTCGTCTCATTCGATATGAGCGGCGACCAACAGAGGTTCGAAGGCCAGCCCATGAAGGGCTCGAGGCCACCTCACGTCAAATAGAGCCAAGGGAGAAAAACATAGATGAGCCCCAGTGGCCTTACCCGACCCCGCTCAGAAGCGGACAGGGACATCTAGACCTTTCTCGTTCAATCCTAACCTTGAGCCAAGCCCACAAAATCTCCATCAAGGAGAGGCCAACGGGCCACCTGAGTTGCTCCCTAGAGCGACATAGGCATCTACCGAGAGGCGGGTTAGGGAGCAGTGGAATGCCACATGAGGGCTATACCGACCCTGTCAGCGAATGACGGACCCGGATTCCACTCAGACATGCCCATTAGCTAGCTCACCAAGCACGACACTCAAGCCATCGAGGCAAGTGTTGTTAGCTCAACCCCTCCAGTTGTAGAAACCATAGATGGGGTGAAGCATGAATCTCGGCTGACCCCTACCAAGCCCAATGAAGCTCGGGGGCTCAAGCCACCCAACCCTAACTCAGCAATCCAACTGACCAGGGTTAGAAGGCCGACCCACGAAGGGATCAAGACCGCCTCGGGTCAACCAGAGGCAGGGGAGAAAATGCAAATGAGCCCTAGCGGCCTTCGCCTAATCCGCTTAGAAGCGGACAGGGTCATCTCAACCTTCTTGTTTGATCCTTACCTCAAGACAAGCCCACAGAATATCCATCGAGGAGAGGCTAGCGGGCCACCTAAGTCGCTCTCCGAAATGACCCGGACATCTACCGGGAGGCGGGTTAAGGAGCAGTGGAATGCCACATGAGGGCTATGCCGACCCCGTCATGAACGACGGACCTAGATTCCACTCGAACATGCCTGTTGGTGAGCTCACCGAGCACGTCACTCAAGCCATCAAGGCAAGTGATGCTAGCTCAACCCCACTGGTTACAGAAACCATGGATGGGGTGACGATCACAAAGACGAACCAACCCTTAGCTGGACCCCCGCTACGCATGTGGGCTCGAGCAAAGTTGGACTTGCAAGGAGACCAAATGCGCTGTCGTAGAACAATGCCTCAGATCCTAGGGAGGGGTACATGCAAAAACTAAGAATAACATTTCTAAAACAAGAGACAATTTCTCCAACTACTTCCATTATCCTCTCTTCGATCTTTAGTAACACCTGACCCCAGCAACGGAAAGGGGTCGGGTCTCACTCGGGGGCTAATAAGGTTATATATACACCCTTTTTGAAATAGTCACTGTCGACGAAATATGGTCGGCAGTCTACCTAGGGGTATGCCCAAGGTAGTAGATTGTCGGCAGACAGATGCGCAAGCCACAAACAAGATGGTGACGCAAGACAGACACGAGGTTTTATCCAGGTTCGGCCGCCAAGAAGGCGTAATACCTACATCCTGCGTCTGATCGTATTGCTGTATGTCAATGAGAGATGTTTTTTAGAGGGGTCCCCTGCCTGCCTTATATAGTCCGGGGGATAGGGTTACAGATTTGGAAACTAATCCTAGCCAGTTACAATTGCCATAGGTGGCCGGATAAGGATTCCTATTCTAACCGACCAGGATCTTGCTTGATCGCCACATCTGTCTTGACTCCTTGCGCGGGACTCCAAACAGGTTGGCCAGGCCACGCGTCATCTTTTAGTGGACCGAACCCTCTATTCTAGGCCAGCCCAAGCCTAGCCGTAAGGGTATAGGGGTTAATACCCCCACAGTCACTGTGCCTGAACCCTTCCTCACATTGAAAACCTAGTGGCAAGGTTTGTGGAAATGAATGACTGAGTAAGTCTAGTCAGACTGCAAGAAACCTACGCCCCAGCAGCTACGGCACTCTTGCTTACCAGCGTGATCAGAGTTTCCCTCCTACACCTCGAACTCTATGGTCTTAACAAACAAAAGGCTTGGAATGCATGAACCCCTTTTCACACATAAAAAGGGAGGAAAAACAAATTTGTTTGCACCAAAACAAAAAGAACTGTTTTGATCAAATGAAACAAAATGACAAGTTTGTTTAAATGATACAGAAGGGTCAAAACTTGTTCAGTTATTACAAGAACGACCACCCGACCTATTGAACTAACTAACCCCTCTGGGGGAGAACTATGCCTTCGATCCTGTCTATTAGGTCCTACGAAAGGGGAGCCACTGCCGCTTCCATCTCCTCTAGCTCATGGACTTCATAGCCAGGTGCAAAGCCATGGCTCATCATCTCCAGATTGATGTTGTCCTCATAATGAGAATGAGCAATCACAAAGGATTGATTGACCCTAGTGCGAAGGGCATTCGTCTCGAGCTAGTGCACCCGAGCCGTGATCTCGATGGCACGGGCCGTGACGAGCTAGTCCCCTCCGACCGCAACACCTCAAGGTCATCATAGACCACTCCGAGGGTGGTGCTTAGGATACCGAGCTCATCGCTCTCCGCCTAAAGATTCCTCCTCGCCTCAGCGAGGTCCACGACTAGCCTAGTGGAAATGCTCTTGGCCTCTAGCTTCTGGGTCATCACATTTCTGAGCTTGGCCTGGAGGGAGCCTACCTTCTGCTGTGTGTCATCACACTCTTGGCAGGCCTAGTCATGCTCTTAGAAGGCCTAGTCATGCTCCTCATGAGCCATGCCACGCTCTAAGCAGAGCCTCTCTGTAGTTTGGAGCAGCTCATCCTAATCGTTGTGCAGCCGGGCGACCGCTGTGGCATCTAGGCTCGCCCTCTTCTCCTAGGCCACGAGCTTCTCCTTGGCCCCCAGCTTTAGCTCCCTTTCCTTCTCAACCTTAGCCAGAAGGTCGAGGATCCACTGGCGGGTCTTGACATCCTTCTAGAGCTGCTTGTCCTGCTCCTTCCTGACCTTGGCGACCTCCTTGTCGTCCCTCCGTGACCTCGCCGACAGGGCCTCGAACGCCTTCTCAGCCTTGTTAGCTTCCTGACGGGCCTCGGCCACCCGTGATCGAAGACTGTCTGCTTCCTTGGTGAGGGGAGTCAGCTTAGCCACCCTATGCTTGGCGGTAACAAGCTGAGTGGTCACCTCCCCGCATAGCTATGCCTCCTCGACGAGGCAGTCCTAGGTCTCCTTCTGTTGATGAAGCAACTGAGACTTCCCTCGGCTGCGAGCTATGAGGGACTGTAGGGAAATGATGGTCAGAATACAAAAAGTATATAGAGAAAGAAAAGGGAAAGAAGCAAGATCAAGCAAATACTCAGCCGGAGGGAATGACAACATCGTGCAAGGCACCCCTAGCCTGGTCCAAGGCTTCCAGCATGGACGCGATCCCCACATCGAGGCTCTCCCACTCCATGCACTCAATGGCGTCATCGAGGGTGAAGAGCATCGACGCTGGATCCTACAGATTTGTCCACTGGTGCAGGGGCTCACCCCATGTGGGCGAGTCACTACTTATTGATGTTAGGGCTTGGGACGACTCCCCGTTGGTCCCAAGCGCCACCGATCCATCTCGCCATGATGTCCCCACCGAGGGACCCCCTCCAACGATGGAAGGGGTTAGCGGTGTGGACAGTGACCTCTCTGCCACCACCATGACTCTCGGGGACCCCTTGGCCGCATCCTGCTTCATCTGGCCCATGCCAGACGCCGTTGTTGGGCCACCGATGGCGCGGGTCGCGCCGGTGCCTCAAGCGCCATTGCAGTTGCGCCCGGTTGTGACCTGTCTATCATGGCTATAACACTTGTATCTTAAGCATTGCAATTTGCACTTTCATTTCATGAGCACAAGCATCATCCAAGCATTCATGAACATGAGCATATGAAATTTCATCTCATTCTTATACTTTATCACATGAAATGTTGATTCATATATATATGCTAATGCATACATATGCTAGGATTTACATGTGACCAATGTATAAAATGTTTGTGGGACCTTAGGAGTACCCTAAACATGTTTAGAATGTCACATGGAACAACTTTGGTATTCATCACTTGGACCCATTTTGCCTCTAGGTCATGGTTATAGTGTAGGCTTTCATTTTCAAGTTATATGTTTGACCTAAGTTGACCTATAGCATAGATTGTTTGCATGGCAGTGCACCCTTAAGTAAAGTTGTAGTACTTGACTAGAGTAACAACTTTTATTTTTGGGTCAAGGTCTAAATTCAGTGCATAGCATGCTCAAAAATAGCTCACAAGTTTCAACAAAATACTGTTTTGGATTTGCAATATTTTTCTTAGTGTTGTTTACAGTTTCAATGTACCTCACTTTGGAGCAATGTAGTTTGTCAACCAGTGAGAATTAGATGATGGTTATTAAAGCAAAGTTGGAGATCTCATATAGCTCTATAACTTTCATTAAGGAAGTTATTGCTAATTTACAACGGATTAGGAGTAATTGGATCACCAATTCACGTTGTCAGTCAGAGAAGGGAGCGCCTGAACCGTGCCCGCACGCCCGACAGTGGCCTACCGGCCATAGGCCACGGTCACCATGTGGTGGCCGTATGCCAGTGTTGGCCTAGACGATCAGGCCAATGAGCGCACTTAAGCGCCGCACACCCAACGTTCACTCCACTCACACGCCTTTGCCTTCTCCTGCTCGCTCCGCCTCACCGCAGCGCTGCGCCGAGCTCACCAAGCACCATCACCGCTCTGCCACAGCCACACATTGCCAACATAGCTCCACCAGCTGATTCATCTTGGCCACAGCTGCTATTCCATCACACCACCTATTGAACCCAGGTAGAGCGGTATTTCACCTCACCGTGGCCGCTGCCATCATCGGAGCGCCGTCGTGCTCGCGGCTCACCATGGCTCCACTGTTCTACCGCACCACATGCCTTCATTTTCTTTGGTCCAGCACTGCGCTAGAGCTTGGCAGCTTAGGCCGAAGTTAGGGATGATGCTACTGCATGATGGCCCTGGAATGAGTCGCCACCCAGCGCGCGCCCGCCATGGCCGCCGTGGCGCTCGAGCATGCTGCCGTCGAGTTGGTTGACCGTGTCCCTCCTTTTCTCATATGCCTTAGGTCAAGTAATCCTAGGCCTCGCTAGTGGCATGACGGAGACCCACCTTTCACCGCTGTTTAGCTAGAACAGCGTGAGCACCATCGTGCTTCGTGCGCCGCCACACGGCCATGCACGCGGTCAAGCTCACCAGCGCCACCCCGAACCCTAACCTGCATCCTTTAGCTTTGCTAGGTCACCATGTAGATGTAGCGAGTCTCCCCTGAGCTTACCATGGCTAGAGCTTGTCGGAGCGCTGCCACCCAACTCTGGCGTCCGCCATGGCCACCGTCGAGCCTACTCCGGCGAGCCTCCGAGCCAACCAAGTGCACCCATCAATGCGGGACGTTGAGGCGAATTCATCGGTAGTGACCTCACCGCCGGTGACCTCGCCGGCGATGAGCTATGGCCAGTCAGGGCCATGCTCTGCTTCTGTGTGTTTGACGTGTGGGACCCCGTTGACCACGGGTCCCAGCTATCAGCCTGAGTAATGTTGATTTTCTGAATTGTTTTTCATAGATTTGAATGCATGTTCAAAAATTCATATCTCAAGCTAGGAGTGTCCAATTTTGGCGAACAAAATTTTGTTAGTTTCATCTTGAAGTGTAGTATTTGCTAAAAATATGATATGCCCTGTTTCTAGTACTTTTCTAGGAGAACAAAATGTAGCTAGATAAATGCTTTTTAAATCATTTGTATCTTGTAAACTGCATAACTTGAGCTAAAAAAGTGATAAAATTGTGATTCCAATTTTGATGGTCTTGTGTTGGCATGCTATAGCTAGGAAAAATATTAAACCTACATTAAACATACTTTTAATATGGTCTTCATATTGAATCCTAATTAATTGCTAGTCTCTAGTGAAATTAATTGATGTAAAAATACAAAACATATAATCATGCAAATTTTTACACAGTATTCTTAATCTTGGAGGAATATAATAAAAATATTAAATCTGTTGTTTGACAATTTTCACTATGCTAAACTATTTTTGCTAAAATGAGCCTATGTAACTTGTGAATTTTGTAGTGGTAGTTGTACTTATCCAAATGGCATGAAATTTATATAGTGGACTATTGAGGTCATACGTAGGCTACTATAATTTTATCAGAATTTATTAAGCAATGGAATTATTTATCCTTTAAATCACCCTATTATTTAAGGAAAATAATAAATGGATATCAATAAGTTAGTTATGTTTGACCATGATGTTTTATAGGGTGCTTGTGATACATATGATCTGTTGATGTTATCAGTAAGTCTTAAAAGCAATTGGTTGTATGCAACTAATTAATTATTGCTTTATACTTCAACTAGATGGATGCATGTATAGTTTCGATTGAGTTGACAATTTTATGATCATAATGGTCTTTTCTGTAAAACTTGTTAATAACAAAGTTGTAGACAACTTACTTATCTACCTTGTGTTAAATTTTCATAGTCATAGGCCTTATGGTTTAAGAATTATGGCTGTTAGAAGTCTACTGTCAGAAATGCTTGCTCTCTGTACAGATTTGAATAATTAAATTGTTTGACCTAGATAACTGCTGAATCACATTAATATGATTAAAAGAAAGTTATAGGAAATTTCATAAGCTTTCTAGAATGTACACAACTATATTATTTTGATGTATATTACTCAAATTAGGGTCAAAACAAGTGGTTGTTGTCTTGTCGTCCCGAAAATGATTTACATAAGTGTTTGTTTAGTTATTAGAGATGAGATAAGCACCTACTCAGTAAAATGAGATGCAACTTGTTATTACTTGATGCAAAGTCATTGAAAACACCTATGAGGATGAATTCATCATATTATATCATATTATACGTGTCATTGTATATGCATTCATGATATCTTATTTCATGCTCATGCATATAGGATTGTCCGAGGGAATAACTCTATTGGAGTTCAATGAAGAAGAAGAGGATGATCAGCATGAGATGCCTCAGGCTATAGCTCTAGCAGAAGAAGAGTAGACTCTCAAAGATCTCCCTGAGTGCCCAGATCACCGGCCAACCTCTTTCCTCAAAGGCAAGCCCTAGAGCATTCTAAGTCTCCCATGTTTTACAAAATATTACTTGAGTCCTTTATGTTTGATGCATTAGGTTATAAGAGTCAATTGGAAACACTTGATGCATAGAACTACCCTATCTAGTTACATATACCTTTAACCTGTGTAGGTCCAGGATCGAATATATGCTTAGCCATGCTTAGACCGGTAGAAGTCGGGTGATTTCCTGTCACCTGCGAGATACAGGTGGATACCAAAGCATGGTTGGCTATATTTACTATCGTAGAAAAGAACCATGGGGTAATGTAAATGGAGTCCGGGCGGAGTCTATGTGTAGGTTGACTCATGTGATCTCATCTGTGCCAATTAAGGACCATACCGTTGTTGGGCGCTTCTGACAAGATTGAACACATGCCTATCACTTAGCTATCCGGATAACTCGTTCTGACCACGAAGCCGAGTAGCTCAACTTGGGCCGGGCCCTGTTCTATAAAAGTGTGCACTCTGGATAGTAGTAAGGATGTGCGGGGAGCCAGACATGAGCCCAGGGGTAGGCCGAGCCTAAATGTCCTAGCAGCTGGTTGTCCCTAATTGTGCGGCACTGGGCAAACCAGCGAAATGTGGACCTAAGTTGTACCAAAGGTGACCTAAGATGATCGTTGATCTGGTCAGCCTGGGTTTGTTTTAGGAATAAATTCCTAGCTAGATGAAATCGATTGGAATCGCCGTCTCTCCTAGAATAGTGAGAAACTTGGCTAGTACCAACATCGTAGTAACTGTGTTATGGAAAATGATGGCACTACAAGGTTTTACCCCTGATGCAACGGCCTAAAAGCGTTGCAATATACCAAAAATGGTTGCGATAGACAAAATTCCAACACTTTTTTTTCATTCGCAGGCATTGCCATAGTAACCATGGCAAAAGGTTTGCCCAATGACTCATTTTAGTGTTGCAATAGGTTTTCCCCTATTGCAACACCAAGGAGTGTTGTTGCAACGCCATGTAGTGTTGCAACCCATAGTATAGGCAACCATCATGGGTGTTGCAATATTTACTATTGTAACACACCAGGTGTTGCTAGAAATACCTATTGCCACGTGCCCAAAGCGTGGCAATAGGTGCACTAGCAATGACAATGGGTGTTGCAATAGACCTTATTGCCACGCATCAATAGCATTGCAATAGATGGACCCTCTATTGCCACGCTATCTCGGTGGTTGCTATAGGTGGAACCCTCTATTGCCACGATAAATATTTGGTTGCTAGAGGTAGCCTCTCTATTGCCACACTAAACATTGTGGTTGCTATAGGTGTGTCCATCTATTGCCATTATAAATGTTTGGTTGCTAGAGGTTGCCTCTCTATTGCCACACTAAACATTGTGGTTGCTATAGGTGCAACCGTCTATTGCCACGATAAATGTTTGTTGCTATATCACATATTGCAACGCCAAATTATTATGCCGATAGTCCATATTGCAACACCTTATTTGCTTCAAACAATAATTGCATGCTGAACAATATATGATGAAAGAAACATTTAGACATCCATTAATCCAAAATATGCTTTGTTCATACAACTGAAACACATAAGGTATCCGACTCATAGTAGCTAGTTTGAACACATCCAAATGTAAGCTATGTCTAGCACTGTAGCAAAGGTTGGCTTGGCATTGACCATCCCATCACTTATGCGCTCCACTCAAACTCTATCTTGCTCTGACCAGTACTTGTACCTGCCGTTGTGGTAGCTACGAGTTGTGTTTGTGGCGGGCTGCTATCTTAGTTTTCTTGCAAATCAATAGATGGAGGGAAAATTAGGCCCCATACTAAGGACTATCATATGACAACATTAAACACTCTTCAGTTCTCAAACTACAAACATTGACTTTGAGGATAAAAGAAATACAATGATCTCTACATTGTATGAGCAATATTGTGAACAAATTTTTAAGCATCTTGTACATGTTACGCTGCTACCTAGAAAATGATATACTACACTACTCAAGTGCATCTTTACTAGTAACCTTATAACATGGTAGGTAACTATCCTTGGCACTTTTACCATGAGCTTTCAAAATATTGATGCTCTAAAGATCAGATAAAACCCATAGTTACAAGCTAAATTTATGAAAGAACTCAACAATAAGAATAATTAACACCAAACCTGGGAGATTAAAGAGAACAATAATACATGTTTAAAAGTTGCTGTCCATGCACTACTAAGCAACCAATCATCAAGGTCTTTGACCCAGCATGGGCAAAAGGACCACCAAGGTGGTCCAAAGCAGTTCATGCTATAGTTAACATCAAACATCCTAATTGAATGTTTTGGTAGAGCACATTGTCCAGACAATAATATGGCAACAAGTACCACTATAGAGTACGTAAGCAGTGGAAAAGTAAATTGATCAATAGGATATCCCAGAGATGTCTCATTCACAACATAACAAATCCATATGATAGAATAGATTTAGTGGAACAGTGTTGTAACCAAACATCATTGACTGACCTTGATTGGATACTTCACTTCTCCCTTGGCATTTGTAATCATCACACCTTGAACTGCCTCGACAACCTAAGAAATAAAAGTTAGGATGACTTACATCAAATAGTTCAAAGCAATGCCAATAGAAAGGCAGTGAAACCATAGCAGTTAGCTACTGGGATTAATTCTATGAGGCAGAAACCATAACAACACATTATTACTAATCTCAAGAGAATTATAAGTGCACAAATGCAGATAACCACTAAAGGCATGTACTTACTTTATGTTAAATAAATACAACTAAAATAGTTCTATGACTAAAGCATTTTACAGTTAGTATTCACACATGCAAAATTAAAGCAATACCAACAAGGAAAAATGAACCAACAAAAGAATCCCCTAAACTAAATGCTAAATGACCATAGGAACTTACCATAGCAGCAAAGAAATCACTGTCAGTAATGATCAATTTTGAAGACATGCTAGTTTTTGCAGAATTGATAAGGGAGTCTTTTCCAAGTTTATCAACCTAAAAATGTAGATAAATATTCAAATCAGTATGACAATAGGCATGGGATGGGACAGCATTCTTCTGAAATTTTCCATGGGGACAACATTTTCTTACCTTGACTGCCAACTTTTCCTCAACATATTTGTAGGCTTCACGCATAGCAAGGTAGTAGAATGTGAAGGAAAACATTCCAAAATGTCAACTACAGTAATCCTGCCATGGAAATGACCATTGAACATTCAAATGCTACTACAGCTTGTAGGATCGAAAACTCACCCTATAGCCACTGATTATAGAGGTTGGATGGATCTTACTCTTCACAAGGTCATTGCCTCTCTGAAATAGAACAGTGTGAGTGTATCTAAAAACTGGTTGGGAAATTGACAAGAGTGGGAAAAGGAAAAAGGAAAACATCTATTACCTTCAGCAACTCTGCTGCTATGATGACAACTGAAGTTGTTCCATCTCCTACTCGATAGTCTGTTTCATAGATTCAATGTAGCCCATTGAACTCGACAGTCCCATGTACATTCAGATCACAATTGAGGGGAATGTGATCTCACCATTGTCCCATGTATCCTTGGCAATGTTAATCTAGCCATCATCATTCCATGAATGCAATCAAGTTGACACTATCTAGAGAGACTCAGTATTAACAGTAGTACAGTCCAAACAAAAAAAGAAACAGATATTACTGGATGCCATCTCACCTGCAAGGTGTCCTAACAAAACCATTTAAATTGTTACAATCAGGACCATAATCTGTAATATCAGTTACTACATAGATAGATATATTACCATTTAAAGTAGCCTGATTGTAAATAGTGTTATGTGTGGACACAAAAACTTAAATTATACATCCAATTCTTTCTGGACTAGCAAATGATGATTTATATGTGTGCAAAAACCTAAAGTATTTATAATCAAGTAGTATGTTCATAAATAATAGCATGTGAAAGAACAAAAGCTTTCTCACAAATCCTGCCTCGGCGTCAAGTATCGTCATACCCTTATCCATGTATATCCTACAAATTATATGCAATCAAAATAAGTTATTGCGCAAACAGCTAGGAAAAGCGACCACAACAATTTACGGCTTTAAAGGAACTAGCATCAAGCAATGATGAAATTAAACATCCGGACACCTGTAATGAGCTAATACCTGCACAAATCGTCCACATTTACATAGAGATTTGAGCAAAATCTAGCATAGGAGGGTGCTAATCTGAGCAAAGTAGAAAACTATACTCTGCATGTGGGGATGGAGGGGCAGCTTGCACCACGGGGGCATCCAAAAGTTGAGGGCAAGAACCTACAGGGGTGAGATTGGCTGCCGGGCACTGTGGCTGCCACATTCTTGTCCTCGTCCGATGGTACAGAAGGAACTCCCGCTGTCCACCAATCGCCATGGCGCTGCCACCTAGTGGTGCTCCGGGACAGACCAAGGGCTAGCAAGAGACGGCCGGGGCAGATCTGGCATTGGCGAACGAGCTCTTACCGCCGTGCCGGATCTGCTCACGGGGTCTCGTTCACCAAGCCACCACCGGGCCGGGAGCATGCCTCCATCATGGCTTCTTCTGGTCACTAGGAGGGTGGTGGAGTGAGCCACGCCGACTTCCTACGATGCGTCGGGCGCCCCCCACGCCTGCACCGCCGGTCAGTGGAGGGAGGGGAGGGGGTGCGGCGGTCGGTGGCGGAATAGGAGATGGGGGTGCGACGGCGGCTGAGGAGATGCGGTTGGTGGTGGGAGGTCTATTGTGGATGAGATTGCAGAGATGTGGATGAGATTTGGGGCGCGGGTGCGGGATAGATTACCAAGATACCCTAAAAATATGTGGTGATTTTTGGAGGAGGATGGGTAGTAGGTTCAATTAACTGTGCGAAATTTTTGGGCTGGTGCCATTGCACAAAAGAAGGAGGGGGGCAAACTAAATTCAGCACAGCGCGTGAAAAGCTTATGTGAAGCAACTTTTTTAAACAAGAAATTAAGGCACCTTTGTGAAGCAACTTATACATAAACTATATTAAATACGATTAATACATTTTTCAAATGTAATAGGCAACATATAAGTTGTCATGTAGGAGTTTGAATAATTTCTAAGTAGATTTGGTATTTTGTATCATTTAATTGAGTTTCTATGTCTATATTGAAAGTAATCCTAAGTTGAACTATGTGTCCCTCCAATAAGATTCGAAAAATTGCACAAAAATATTTTTTAGGTTCATATGTTCCATTACAGACGATGTATTAGAGATGGAGAAAATTTATGTTGTCTTCTAATTAGCACATAATAATTACAATAATATCTAAAATTGATCCAAAAATTCTACAAATTGATGTGGCAACATATTTTTGGTTCAAAATTAAGCTTGTAAAAAAATTAAGCATTTTGATAAAGTTGGAGCATACATTGTTCACAAATGGAGACATCCCTCACATAGTTCGTAGTAACTCAAGTCAAACTTTGAGATTTAAGTAGCACTTTACATGTTCGTACTCGAATTCACCTCAAAATTGGATAGAACCTTATATTTACCATGACATTAGAAAATATGAAGTTATGTTACCAATTGTTATGCAAAAAACATGTTTTATCTATTCTTTTTTGGTGGAAGAAAAGAAGCTATATAAAAATGATACATAAAATATCAATTTTGTAATGTAGTAGGCAAACAAATAAAAGTACATGAAAGGTCGTGATTTTACAAAAAATTAGAAAAAAACCAACAAATTTGAACTTACTAGGACTGAGAAATACCAGTGACAAGTTTTAAGTATAGATTAAAAACAAAAAAGATGTTGTGGGCAGCAAGCTCAGCGCGCCACGTGGTCCAGGGAGAAGTAGCTCAACCATCCCGGTGCCGCCACATGGTCACGAGATGTCCACTAGAAATTGTGTACATAGAATAAACCATCCTCACATCATCACAACTAAAGTAGTGGTCTAGTGGTGTTGCTTGCACTCTTTGTGGTCTAAGGTTGCCGGTTCGAGCCCTGTGCTTTTCTTGTTTTTGTGTCTTTATTTTTTTAAGAGGAGGGAAATAAAAAAGGGAATAATTAACAAAAAGTGTGCTCCATCGCGTAGTCGAACCGCAGTCTGCACTGTCCAACCAAAGAGCACAACCATTGAGCTAGTTGTGTTTCTTTTGCTTTTGCCTGATGATGTCCATGGCTGGTTGGCTCAATTTGTAGTGTGGGAACTATGTTTGTGGTTAATGAAGATCGATCTCCTATTCAACGTGTTACTAGCATGTGCATTACTTGTTCATGGTGATCTTTTTTAACGCCTGTTGCCAACTAAAATTTACCCAAAAAAGGTCATCAACAACAAAGTTGTAGAAATCATCGAGATCTACAACTTTTGTTTTGGTCATTTTTTCATCCAACCTTATTTGAACAATTCAAAACGTATGTCTTGATTGCTCAAGTCATGGTTCCAATAACAAATAATATAAAACGCAAGACCTTTCACAAATATGCAAGTGGTTTAATAGTAGTGGAGGTGTTGTTATTGTCTTAGGAGTGAGATGCAGGTTCAAATCTTGGTTGTCACTCTATTTTTATTTTTCTTGTCATTTTTTCCACGCCATACAAAATTTGAATTTCAAAATATAAAAACTTCAAATAGTATTTTGGGACACTAAATGATTTCAAATTGATTTTTCTTGTCATTTTTTCCATACCATGCTACATTTGCATTTTAAAATCTAATAACTTCGAATAGAATTTTGGGATAATAAATGATTTAAAATAGAAAAGTCATCGAGGTCTATAACTTTTGTTTTGGTCATTTCTCTATTTGACTTTGTTTGAACAATTCAAAATTTAAATTTCAAAATATGAGAACTTCAAACAAAATTTTGGGACATCAAATGATTTTAAATGAAAAAGTTGTCAAAAACATAGTTGGAGAACACATCGAGATCTAGAACTTTTGTTTTTGTCATTTCTTCATCTAACGAGCAGGACAATGATCGAGGTGGAAGGATGGAGCGTAGAGGCGGATGAATGGGCCCTGATGCTGGCATGGAGTGTCCTTGCATCATGGTGTGACATGCGATTGGCAGCTGGACAACACCTGACTCTCATGAAAAGAAGAGGAGATGGGAAGACAAATCACGTATTTGCACGAACAGATCTCATCAAAAGAAGGTGATTGTATAATAACTTCAGAAAATAATTATTTTCATAGACAACTTCATGGTGTTGTGGTATGTCACTTTGCTCGGAATGTAGAGGTTTCAACTTCAAACCTTGCTTGGCATGATATTTTTTGGCTGAGTGTTAATTTTTGTTCTTTTTTGTTCTTTTCATCCTTCTTGATGTGCGTCTTTCTATATATTTACTGGACAACAACTATTTCAACAAGCAACTTCATATTGTAGTGGTATGTCACTTTGCTTTGAGTAAGTAGATCTCAAGTTCAAATCTTGCCTGACACAATTGATTTTGTATTTTTTGGCTAAGGGTAATTTTTTTGTTCTTTTTCGTTCTTTATTTCTGTCTTGATGAGGTGTAACTTCCTATATATTCAGTAAATGGCAACTATTAATAAACAACTTCATAGTGTAGTGGTATGTAATTTCCCTCCAATTAGAGAGGTTACACGTTTGAAGCTCGGTTGGCACAATTTTTTTTGGTTGAGTCTTTTTTTGTTAGTTCAAACTCAAGGTTGGTTGGTTCACTCTACGCTCTTGGGTCCAAGGGTGTGGGTTCAAGCATCCTTGTGTTCATGATTTTTTCCTTTTTAGATTTCCAGATTTAAGACATGTAGAAAATCAAAATAAATATTATTGCCCCTATTTCACAAAGAAAAATATATTATTACATATGTGACCCACATGATCGTTCGCAAAAAAAATATTATTCCATATTGGACTCATTACATAAAGAAAATATATTATTACATATAGGCCCTAGATGCTAGCAGATTGTCACTCGAATCCTTGTTTTCTGAAATTGTCATGGAAGATGCGGATGGTTATCGTCCTTGTTGACATATGAAGTGAATTAGCCATCTTCATCATGTAAACAAGTAATATAAAGGCGGCTTAATGTCGAACACACCTCAGTAGCCTAGTGGTAGATGAGTGTTTTGCTTGTACTTTAGTTCCTGGGATCAAATCCTCTATGAAACAATTTTTTGTCAATAGAATACATTATTTAGAAATGTGTGGAGCATTTTGTCTATTGCAACCATTTTTGGTATATTGCAACACTTTTAGGCCGTTACATCAGGGGTAGTCTAATGCGTGGAGCATTTTGTATATTGCAACCAATTTTGTATATTGCAACACTTTTAGGCCATTGCATCAGCGGTAGCCTATAGCAACACAAAAAAAAACCGTGGCAATATTAACATGATATTGTGACCATTTAGGATTATAGTTGTAATAAGTACTTAACAATTGCAATGCCACAAAAAATTATTACAACCTCAGAAAACCAAGGCAATAGGAACATGCTATTGCATCCATTTGGAAATCTTATTGCAATAACCACCCTAGAAATTGCAACACCATGGAACATTATTGCAACCCATAATAACCATGGCAATAGTTACAAGCAAAAGCAACCAAATCTAATATAGTTGCAATAACACCAAGTAATTGCAACGAAAACCAATACTATTGCAACTCAAAAATGCCATTGCAATAATGCCAACTAATTGCAACACAATTCTTAAATGGTTGTAGCAGCACAAGCCTGTTGCAACGACAAACCACACATATTGCAACAAATTTAGTCCGTTGCATTATAGGCACATATTCCAACCATTTTTTGAAAAGGTTGCAATATGACCCACCTATGGCAACCAAATTAGTGGTGTTGCAATCATGTGGCGTGGCATTAGAGGTAGAACCTTGTAGTGTGGTTATGACAAACATGGAATTACTACAACGGCTATAGTTACTATTGTATGCTACTAAATGATATACTATATGTTTGGCACAGGTTAGTTGCTAATCTAGAGATGAATAGCTATAATTAACTTGATGACCGAATTATAATTGTATAACCGAGTTAATCGCTTTTTATGCTAAATGTTGTCAAGCTACCTCCACTTATATAGCCTTGCATAATCCTTGTCATATTATTTTTGTTTTAGGATGGGTAAGTCTAGCTGAGTACCTTCTCGTACTCAGGGTTTTATTCCCATTGTTGTAGATGGTACAGTTTATCACGGCTATTGCAAGAACTGCTTCTGTCCCGTCATGGATGAGGAGTGAGGCCTAGGCAGGCATCTATTATTAATCCTTCTTACATGCTTTTTGTGGGAGTGTGATCACGAGTTTGCACTGTATCTGAACTATGATGGCAAAAGTTAGCTTCAAACTTTAATTTGCTGCCGCAACTATTTACTGAATCTGGTTTGTAATAACCTTAATTCGTACTCTGATGAATGAACTGTATTTGTGAACCTTATGTAACATGTGACAAGTATGTTGAATTATGTATGATCTTGATTGTATGTTGATGGTTAATCGAGACCCGTTGTGGTACTTGACAGACTACCGGGTTTATATGGGCTCAAGTATGACTGTGTGACCGCTCATGGGCTGCCATTGTACTTGTGCTCTAATAAATTGGTCGGTTCTACTACAATAGCCGCCGCCACCTCCAGCTGCGTTGTGGGGTCATGACCGGCTGCGTCGCGCCCGCCACGATTGGTGCCACGAGCGCGATCAGCAGCCCCATCCGCCCTGTCATCGGCAGCGGTTTTGCGGCCATCGCAGGCTGCTCCGCAACCTCCAAAGGCGGCCTTTGAGACCCCGCGTCTGCCCATCCCACCGAGGGCACAAGCACCACCGTGGGTAGTGTTCGACCAGCCGATGATGTGGTCACACTAGTGCCGCTACCGCCCTAAATGGGCACGACACCAGCCGATGGTTAGCGCCTCAATTGGAGAGCGACACTCTTCTTCGGTGCCAGTGCTAAAGGATTGCGCTGCCTACCAATGCTGCAAGGGACAAAAAGCATAAGTCACGATGAAATCCAACTAAAACACAAAAAAACAGAGGAGCTAACAACTCACCTCAGGCCCATTGGGTGGCAGATGTGTTTGGGGGTGAACCCCCCAACCTTTGCTCTGCCTCATCGGAACAAGGCCGTTTCAAGCCCGCCCCCTGCTCCTGGGCAGAGGGGCTCGCTCCCCTTGGCTCTTAGGGCATGATGGCAGAGCCACCCACCTCCACTAGCACCTCGGGCATAGTGGCAGAGCCATCCACCCCTATTGGCACCTAGAGCAGGCCAACGGCATGGCCCATCTCCGGTGGATCCCCAGATGTACCCTCCCATCCATGGAATGGGAAGGGTACCGATGCCTACAAGGATGAACCGATACCTATAAGGGCATCCTCATTCTCCAGTCATCCTA
Source organism: Miscanthus floridulus (assembly GCF_019320115.1). Classification (NCBI taxonomy): domain Eukaryota; kingdom Viridiplantae; phylum Streptophyta; class Magnoliopsida; order Poales; family Poaceae; genus Miscanthus; species Miscanthus floridulus. The sequence continues at coordinate 103,294,248 of NC_089589.1, forward strand.
GTCAATGTCGTCGGCTACCTCGTTGTCAGCATCATTATCATCATCATCACTATTAGTGTCCTCCCCTTGTTCCTACGCCTGCTGCTTCCGTTGTTTCCTCCTCTTCCTGTCCTTATTCACCTTCCTCAGCCACTCACCCTCAGCACAATTCACTGTCCTCATGGTTGAATCCCTCGGCAACATTGTCAGGTGATCCGTGAGGATGAGATCCCTTGGCTGGCCCTGTCCCTTTCAAAGTTAGTATCAATGGGTCAGGAAATCAATTGAAGAGAAGGCAAGAGAAGGGGAAACTTACAAAGACAATGTGGCCTAGTTCTGGCCGCATCAGAGGATGCCCCAGCACCAGGAAGATGAAATCAAGGGGGCACCCGCATCATCCTGCGAGGGCTCCATTGCCTCCTTGATGCGTTGCATGATCTCGGAGTTGGGGAGCTCCCCCTCAGCGAGCGCCATTCCGTCGAACGATGCCTCAGGATGTGGATCTCGGAGTTGGGGAGCGCCCCCTCAGCATGCATCATCAATGGCGCCACCCTCCTTGCATGGTAGGCCATGATGACACCTGACCCCTTCATGCCGTTCTCCTTCAGGATGTGGATGGCGGCGATGTGGTCTCGAATCTTCTTCTTATCCTTCTCCAGGATGCCCCACTTCCTCCATGACTCCAGGGCATCTTCGATCAGGCGACCAGTGAACCCCGATAGAGGGGCAGCAACGTTGTTCTTGAGGTAGAACCACTGCGAGTGCCACCCCTTGTTGGACATTGAGAGCTACATGGGCGGGTACTCGCCGACTCAATTGTTTCAGAGCTGGATGCCGGCTCACCCCATCGGCATATGCAGCTCCAGCCTGCCGCTCTTTTCACTCTTCTTCTGGAGGGTGATAGCGAAGAAGTACCTCCATAGATCAAAGTGGGGGATGATCCCTAGGAGCCCCACACACAGGGCGATGAATGCCACCAAGTGTTGGATCCCGTTGGTGTTGAGATGTTGCAGCTCGATCTTGTAATAGTGCAGCAGCCATCAAAGAAATTTGTGGGCGGGGGTCACAAACCCATGCTCATGGAAGTGGGCGAACGACACCACATAGTCATTGGGTAGCGATGGCAGATCCTCCTCACCGGATAGCAGCCAATCCTCGGCCGAGGTCCATGTGCGAAAAAGACCGCGATGGGTGAGTCCTTCCATGAGCTAGAAGGTGATGTTAGAGCAGCACCATGGATCCATTGGAGGTCAGGGTGGATGGATACGGGCTTGACGGCGATGGGGATGCGGTGGTAGGAAACCAAAGTGATTGGTGGTGGCGGTGGTGCTTGTGGAGGCAAGGATGCAAGGTATGGAACCCGAGGGGGTGAACCCTTTGGTTTTATAGGGGCGATGGGTGCAAGGAAACCAACCGTCCGCCTAGATATCCGCGCCTACCATAATCTGCCACCATGTCTCGCTACGGGAAGCACGCAAGCAATCTCTTTCTATTCCCTCAGAAAACTCACTGGATGTTTCACCTCTCCGGACGGGCCACGACCCATCACAGGTAAGGGATACGGAGCTAAAAACTTTACTACGGCCCATCTAGACCCAGGAGTTCGAAGGTTGGCCCACCGATGGGTTTGACAACCACTTCGGGCACCTTTTTGAAGTGAGGGTTGGAAAGGGATGGAACTGCTAGCGGTCGGTACCCAGGCGTACGAGCGCCGCAGGCATCCCGGCCCACGTTCGAGTCTCAGCCGGATATGATGCATGGTTTTTCCTCGAAAGAAAGGCAAAAGGCCCTCGGGACTGGTCGAATGGACCCGAGAACTATATGGATTGACCGCTGAGGGTCTAGAGTCGGTCTATAGTTGACCCAATCTAGATCCTCACCAATGGGATTCTAGGGCCCTAGTCGGACTAGCCAGCTAACAACTCATTGAGCACCGTGGCTCGTCCATAGAGGAAAATCACAGCATGGCTTAGCCCCTCCAGTTGTGGAAACCGTGGACGGGGTGACGATCACAAAGATGAGCTGATCTTTGATTGGACCTATGCTACATGTGGGAGAACGAGGAAAGTTGGTCTCGCAAAGAGATTGAACACACGGTTGCAGAATGACAGACCCTCGAAGGGGTCAAAATTAGGGAAAGACCTTTTTTGACCCACCAAACCTCATGGCTATACCCCCGAGGGGTCTGATCTAGACGAAAGGGAAACACCGTCCCCTGGTCACGCCATGGGCGACAAAAGAAGGCCAAGGCCATTAGAGTCCTCCTGCTCAGAAAAACCCCCAAAGGAGTTTTCTACTCCTCCACAGGCTTGGGGGCTACTGTCGGGGACCAATACTAGGGTACCCAAAGACAAGGAACTAATGACCATCAACAATGACTCATCCAAGCAATTAAGAGCATGACTATAGCTCCAACCGATGCTCTAGCACGCAAGCTCCGCTTCGCCCAGCCTCTGGGAGAGGGCACCGCCTCACGCCGACCTTTGGATCTACACTTCGCCTCACCTGACCTTTGGGTCTATGCTCCGCCTCGCCTGACCCTTGGGTCTATGCTTTGCCTCACCTAGCCTCTAGGGAGGACTCTACCTCGCTTGACCCCAAGGCTACGGGCTCCGCCTTGCCTGACCCTTGGGCCTGCGCTTAGCCTCGCCCAACCCTTGGCTCTATGCTCCGTCTTGCTCGGCCTCTAGGGGAGGACTCTGCCTCACCCGACCCGACACCATGGGCTCTGCCTCGCCTGACCCTTGGGTCTACGCTCTGCCTTGCCTAGCCTCTGGGGGAGGACTCCACCTTGCCGGATCCTTGGGTCTACACTCCGCCTCGCCCAACCCTGAGTCCACAGGCTCTGCCTCCCCTGCTAGAGACCCATACCGCCACCAACCACTCTAGGTCCAAGTGTATGGGCCTAAGGCAAAGCTCTGACACCAGTGAAGAGACCACCTTGCCTTGATGTAACCAGTGGCCTTGACGGGCCATACCGGAGGATTCACATCAAGAACAGCGTCAGGCGTACCGGTGCTGTTCTGCCTAACCCTCGTACGAACACTGACATGCACATCAGTTCATCATAATGTTCACTAGGACATAGTGGAGCGCCATGACCAGCATATGACGCCTGCGCATGGCGGTAGTGATGGATAGGACTGCAACGTGAAGCCATCCCTATTGACATGTACAGGGTTGGTGGGACCCTCATGAACGAGAAGGACCCAGCGATCCTAAAGGCCATCGGCTCTCTCTCTCGTTCTTCTTTTTCCTCCACTGTAACCCATGATTTGCCTTGGCCTATAAAAGGGAAAGTAGGACTCCCATAAGGGGCATTGCAACGCATCACATCGAATCAGGCTAGATCCGATTGAACCATGACAAACCCATCGAACCCCAAACCCACGGTTGAGTAGCAACCGAGCTCTTTTAGCACCGGTTCACTCCTTTTACCAGAGACTTGGGACCTGTCCCTCTCTTGCCTGTTTGTAACCCCTACTACGAACATTCAGTGCTAGTAACACGAGCAGCAGCAACAAACTGGACGTAGGGACATTCTACACGAACCAGTATAAACCTCATGTCCTCTAAGCACACCATCCGAGCCAGACGCACAATATTAGAAATTTACTTGTCGGTGGCAACTCAAAACACCGACAGTAAACCTTCGAATTATGTTTCTAATTGGTGAAGTGGTTTCCTCTCAAACACCAATCTTAGGTTGCCTATCTCAAGATTCATGCCAACGAGATTTGCAATATTTATGATAAACATATGCATCTACAACCACCCTTTAAACAATTTTATGAACAGGGAGTACAAAGGGGTTGAAGATCTCATGTGTGGCAATGTTGGAGAGACCAATTGATTCAGGAGATTTCTCATGTGAGCATGGATTTGATTAGGTGTTCATGAAATAACTCCCATGCTCATTGATGTCATCTTCCTTTTTAGGCTCCAAGGATGTTTCTTCATGAATGTGCAATATTTTCCTTGGATTGCAGACTCTTGGAGTGATCTTCTCTAAAGCTCCTCCAAACTTGGATGAGTCATGTTTATTAAAGAGGTTGATTTAAGCTCAATGTTTGGATCTAAGCCAAGTTTGGATTCTACCGATAAGGCTTCATCCTTGTCCATCCAATCTTTAGCAACGACATATGAATTCTTAATAAATTCTAGCCAATTCTTAATACATTCCAGCCATTGTCATTGCTCTTCTTGGTCATCCTTGTGGTCTTCATGATTCCTATACTTTGGTTGTCTTAATGGATTTCTAGGGTCATCATGAGACTTAGGAGAAAGAGCATAAGAGGGATCATCGAGGTCAAGGATGGGTTGAGAGATGGGTTCAAATAAGACATCTAATGTGGGTATAGAAGGGGAGAAGATAGGATTGACTTCTAAATGGCTTGGCTCTCCTTCTATGGCATCACTAGACATGCCATCCTTGAATTCTTCCCAATATCCCACATGGGAATAAGGACACTTTCTAAGAGATCCCTTCTTAACAGGATTTGAATTATATTCGCTTAAAGGTCTCTTATGAAAATTTAATGCTCTCCCAAAATCAGCACCAACGAGGTCATCCTTAATCTCAACAGGGATTTCCAAATGTGGAATTCCTTCTTCTTTTGGGGGATTTTGGGGTATTGGTGGTTCAGGATTGATAGCTAAATCTTGGGATCGGAGTGGTTGTGATTTGGCTATCAAAACTTCCTCTTCGTATTTTGGAGAGGATTCCTTCTCTTCTTCAAGGTGTTCATAATGAATGCTAGTGCAGGGAGTCTTTCCACTAATTGTATCAAGCATAGCCCTTGCTTCACAAATAGACAAATGAAGAAAAGCTCCTCTAGAGGCTGCATTAAGGGATTCCCTGGAATCCTTGCTAAGACCCATGTAAAAATGTTGAAGAAGTACAGGGTCTTGAAAGGCAAGGTCTAGGCCAGTGATGATTAGTTCATTAAAACGATCCCACGATGTGCCAAGAGATTCTTATTCTAGTTGTCTAAAATTTAGAACCTCTTTTCGAAGGCTGACTCCTTAGAGATGGGAAAGAAATGGAAACAAAATTTAGAGCATAATGTTTCCCAATCTCCTTGCATACTTCTTACGATTACGTTGTACCATTGTTTAGCTCTTCCCATCAAAGAGAACGGGAATAACTCCCGTCTTAAGGTTTTGTCAGACATGCCAGCAATACGCAAGCATGCACAGGTCTGTTCAAACTCCCATAGGTGTGAGTATGGGTTTTCATTGCCTTCTCCTGAGAAGGATTTATCCTGAATCAGTTTAATTAAATACAGGCGCAGCTCAAAACCAGGTGTTATGATAGGGTCTAAGGATTCAAATGGCTTTAGGCTTGCACTCATGGGTTTAGCATATTGATAGATATGAGTGAAATTCATGCTAAATGAAAAAAATAAAACAAAAGAAGAACAAAAGATAAAATGTTAAGCTAGGCTCGAAGTTAATTTAGCAATCGTTTCCCCGTCAACAGCACTAGAAAGCTTGTTGGTATATTTTAACGCACAAAGATAATTCCGCAAGCACACGGATACCGTTGTAGCTTTCACCCGAAGGTATTCCAAGTATCGTATCCATAGGAAAACATGTGAGACTAACTACGGTCTAACTTAACTAGGTGTAGCAACAAGGTTAGGATTAATAGGAGCATAGAATGGATAACTAAGGTTCTCTAGTTCTAACTTGGGTAAGCTATGTCTTCTATTATTCAACTGGGGACATTACTAGGGAAAGACACCAGCAGAGGATGCTTTCATTCGCAACTATGTCCGATGTGCGCCTATAGACGGGAGGATTAACGAAGCTATATATTACTAGCTATATAGAACCTATGTCACACACATGATCTACCACCTTCAAGAATGTAGGCGGCATCCATGATTAACCCAAGTCTAAGCACCATGCTTACACTTACGATTAATACTTTAACCTAGAGCGTCTATAGATTAAAGCACTAAAAAGTGAGTCATGAACCTGATGAATTATATAAACAATTACTTACTTGAATCAGAAGTTGATTACCTGAGAAATCTTGAAAGCAAGCTCAAGTAGAACTTGGATCTGCCATGGTACAAGCCATAGAGAGAGCACCTATAGTCCAGCACCTCCTCTAAGCTCTTCCCTCACTCTCTATCTCACTATTCTATTTATAAGACTAGATCCTATGGAGGACTAATCTTCTCTTGATTGCCGGCTCTAATCCTGAAGATATGAATTAGGGTTTTAGGGATCTACTGAGGGAGGGGGTAGGGGCTGGTATATATAGGCCGTAGCATCTATCATCATCCCTTGGATCAAACTGACTTAAAGAATGACGTAGATGCAACCTAGGAGACGGTGGAGAACCGACAAAATGAGGCAGAGGCTGGCAGGTGGCCCCAGGGGCCGAGCGGCCTACAGGTGGGGCTAGCCGGCCCCACATGGCAGCCCCTCGGCTCCCGCTTTGGTGTGGTGTACTCTGGAGTCCTCTGGAACCTTCTGATGCCCATTTCATAGCAGATAAACACGATTAATTCTGACATGTAGGTCTGCCTTGGTGGTTTTCTAGATAAACCCTGCAGAAAATATAGATTCACCAAAACTCATGGAATTTGTTAGTTTAAACCCCAAGACATTTGTTGGTGATCACAATTGTGCCCTTATACATGTTTTATCGACAATTTATAATGGTTGTTAACTACCGCCAACAGTCATAAAAAGCAATCTTCTATGATAGTTTCGGATTCATCATTAAAATTTTTTTTACACAAGTGGATATTTTGAGTAGTGGAATAAGAGTGCCACGGCTAGGAACAACTGGTATGAAAATCACTACCTCAATAAAAAGAAAGATGTGGTTATGGATCATCGGTTTTGGAACCTCTTTCAGTGTGACTAATATTTCTCTAAGATAAAAGCCAAGAGTTGTCCTATTGTTCTAATGAAATGGGTTCATGGGTAGCATATGCATGATAAGAGGGACAATGTTTGGGACTACACATGGGTTGATTCCATATTACAAGTAGCTCAACTCACATTTTTGCATGACAGTGGATCCAAATTTGGAGATTCTTAACTCGTAATATGTCAAGGAATTTTCTTGTGTGGATGTAAGATAGGAAGAAGAAAGGTTTTAGTGTGTTGGATTTCATTTGGCAAGAGATTTGGATTTGCACCTAAACACTAACCAGAAGTTATGGTTATGCTCCCTATATCATGAGTATGATTTAGCATGCTTTGATGTGCACTTTCAAGCATAATCAATATAAGCTACAGCTCATGAAGGACCTTCCACGACCAGCATTGAAGCAGACTTATGGAGCCCCACAAGATTTCACTCCAACATGGTTGAGATAGACTTGTAGCGGGGACCGTGAAGCCATTGGCGACATGGGGCAACACCGCACGCCATAACGGGAGACCTAGACACCCGTCTATAGAACAACAACTGGAAAGGTCGCTGGTCACATAGATCCAACGCAACCTAACGGCGATTTAGCTTGGGGTGACTGACGCTATCGTTTCACCTGCCGAGAACTTCGAGGTAAAAGAAGATACTGAAACATTTTTTCTGAAAGATAGATGTAGAAATCAATAAGAACATGACTATATGGCAGTTCACATCCAATTCATGGTACATAACAAATAGGTGGGGGCTTGGGGCATAACTATTTTGGTCACACAGTTTTGAATAATGACATGTGACTTAGCTATTTTGATGACACACTTATCAATAATAAGGTTTCGTTAACAATTTGGAAGGAACACTTGTGAATGAAAAAGGTTTGCTTAACAATTTGGATGACATACATATAAGTCTTGTACTTGATAGAAAGTAATCAAACATATATACACAACATGTATGATGCCAAAAATAAAAACCTAGAAACAACAAAAAGAAGAAACTAAAAATTCACTTATATACTCTACAAACGACTGGTCCAAATTTCACTCAGTCTACCTAGGTTGTCGACCATAAGGGAGATGATATTTTCTCCATCCACACAAGATTTTGCACACAAAAAAATGCACACTTAAAAACTGTCAACACGAAAATACGTCGACACACGACAAGCCGGACGGATCTGCTTGATGGAGCTAGAGATCCGCTTGGCTTCAACACAGGGGTAACCGATCCTACGAATTCCTCCTGAGACGTGTCGGTCAATTTGACCCTACAATTGATAAGGAGAGAAAGTTTATCAGTAATTTAAGGTGGAATATGCCGGTCCTTGCCCAAACAGTTCCAAGTGTGTCGCTTCAGGAGCAACCAGATAGGAAAATCGACTAAATAGTTGATACGCATAGAAATCGCCTGTTATGGACAGTAAAGCTTATGGATCACGATTAGTTTTATGTTGATAAGTACAATGCCCATAGACGTAAATGAGATCATCAGCTAGGTGGATATTACCAGTATGAATCATTGAGCCAATGAATCTAAATCAGGAAAAGATATAGCATGCAAACAAATCGACTGTCTAATACCAATGGTTCTTCAAATGCTCTGAATCTAATTTATTGCCATCAACAGTGAGGTTAGACCGGATCGATGGTAGCTATGATGATAATAAGAAACTAAAACTGAAGAATCCATAAAACCATCTATACTTCGACATGCTTTCTGGAAGACATGCTATACGTGAAGGCTCCTGTCGTTATCTACTGGCGTCATCTGAAGAGAGCTGATTCCAGTAATGCATTTGAATCAGCTGATATCGACTTTTATGTAATCGATTCCTTAATGACATGATCTTTGGGAGCTCTGAATTCCCGCATTTCTCTTCCCAAATTTTGGTGTAAACATAAGCCCCCCAATTTTGGGATAAAAGTAAATTTATTCCAAAACTTCCATGCATGTGCCTCTGATAGGTCGGTAGTCATGGGTAGAGAATCTTGATCTGGGGTCCATTATCTATCATCATCTTTGCCAGCTTATGAGCCTAGGCTTCAAGGCTTTATGAGAGCATCATTGCTTCATGGGCGCTTGGATCTTTCTTTCTAGGGCGACTATAAATGTCTATCCGACTCTAGCAAGAGAAACTCAACAACTTCAGTTATGTTTCTCCTCTGTTTGCTTCCTCAAGTGCCCCTAGCTCTTCCAGACCCTCCATGGTCTAATTCCTTGCTATGAGGATCTTGAGTGGTTAGAAGAATTCTTGTGCATAGAGTGATTATGTCGCTCATTTGAGCACCTTGTCGAGCAAGAGGATCAACTACTACAGTTAGAAGAATTCTTGTGATATCACCTGAGTTTTCTCACCATGATCACAGAGTTGTTCTAGTGTTTGCAAGGGCTAAAATGTGTGGACACCTTCCCCTTGTTCGCTTCATCAAGAATGACCACGGACTTCTTTCCCACGGTTTCCCAGCCACCGATAAATGGGCACCTCTTAATAGGCGGCTTTCTTTCCCATTATTTCCCAATCACCGAGAAATTGGTTGGGTATATGGGCATCTTTCAAGCAGGTGGCCTTTCCTTTTTCCCCTAATACAATTTTATCAATGGGCCGATGTGATTTGGTCCATGATGACCTTTGGCCTTGTGGGAATCCGGACTCCCTTCAATCAAAAGAAGTCTTGGTGGGCTGATCGCTAGTCAATGCAAACCTTTCGTATCAATCCCATGATATTTTGTAATTATGGGAAGAAATAAGTCTAAATCTATTGTCTCTTCATGATCTGTCCCCTGAATTTCTAGAGTGTTGATCTGTTTCCAAATCTGACTTTAATTCCATAACCCCGGCAAAGCCTATCTTCTCACCTCCTGGGTTATATATACGGGCCATGGCTGTGGTCAAGAAACAACCTGCTTCACCCAAAACCTTCCATATCTTTGTTGTGATTCTGCATTCCCAAAGGTTTGAAGCCATGGAGAATAGCAAGAGGCCTGCTGAGGAGGTCTTCAATGGGTCTATGCCATCACGCCGGTGTCTCCATCATCAGGAGGGTGCAACCAGGGATGCTCCCACCGTCCTACAGCATAGGGCTGACTCCACTTAACTTCCGGGGTCGTGCTCATTAACAACTCACCGCCAGCTCCCCTGCTACCCAAGGAGGAGGATCGACAATGATGATCTGCTTGCCTCCATCAATCGAGCTGGCCAGAAGCTTGTCGACTGCCTCTCCATCATAGAATCGGCTGTGGCCATGGCTCGATGCCAATGACCCTCTAAGGCCGACTCGGTGGAGGATAGGTTGGCCAAAGCTGAGGACAGAATCATGGGTGAGATGTCTACCACAACTTTCCATCTGTACTTAATTTTATCTTCAAGATCTTGATCATCCCTCCCTTGAATCTTTTAGATCTATTAGCTTAGCTAGAAAGCCTCCGATCAACTACGGAGTATGCGGTGGGATTCGTCAATGCTAGAGGCACCATTCCGGTGGTTCGCTTGCATGACATCCCAAACCGTGTCAGAGAGGTCGCTCTTCATGGCGTTCGTCATGGTGCTACCATGGCATTGGCTGCTGCGCAAGCCCGTTCTGGCCTTGAGCTTCGGCTTCTTCCCCATGGTTTTCCAGCCACTGAACACCCTAGGGATCATGAGCGCCTGGTCGAGGATTTCTTTGATGCCACCAACTCTATAGCCCTTACTTCCCAGGCCGATGACATAGTAAACAAAGTGTTTTCTAGCCCGTAGCTTGTAATAGGTGACACTAGCAAACAATTTATTCGTCTTAAGTGGTTTCTCTTTTGCTTCGTACTTCATGTTCTATGCATCAATTTATCCGTGTTTGCTTTGCTCTTATAGGCGATACATATCGTACCGGCTTTTCCCCCTTCAGGTTTATTTTTGAACTAGAGGCAACACCCTTCTGGTATCGGCTATTAGAACCAATGATCGAACTAATTGGCTATCAAGTATTAATCCAAACACTAGGATAATATTTCTTTAGATATTTGCCATTGATTGCTCTATCAAACTGTTCTTCTCCTCCTAGTGTTTCTAGAATATAAGCATTGCTAGGCACACAATGTTTAATCCAATAAGGTCCTTCCAATTAGGTGACCATTTGCCAAACTTGCTGTCCTTTGACCCGATCGGCAATTTTACTTTGCAGACTAAGTCTCCTTTAGAAAATTGTTTGCCCTTGACCTTTTTATTGTAATACTTTGCAATCCTCAGTTTGTTGGCTTCGATATTCTCAAGAGCATGCAACCAATGGCAACTTAAGTCCTCTAAGTTGTCTATCATAAGATTCTTGTAGACTTCGGCTGACAAATCATTTTGCAATGTGACACGTCTCGATCCAGTTCAAATTTCCCAATGAAGGACTGCATTATGACCATACACAAGTTCATAAGGCAATGTTTTCATCAATTTAATCAATCCATGATAGGCCATCCTATATGCCCATAATGCCTCATTAAGCGTTGAATGCCACTTCCTTGGCTGCTCCTCAATCTTTTTCTTGATCAGCTTAATTATAATCTAATTGGACACCTCTGCCTGGCCATTAGCCTGAGCATAGTAAGGAGAAGAATTTAGTAGCTTAATTCCCATACTGGCAGCAAAATCTCCAAACTCTTCTAATGTGAACATTCTCCCTTGATCGGTGGTAATAGTTTGAGGAATTCCAAAACGATACACAATATGATCTTTGACAAATTCAACCATATTTTTTGAGGTTACTGTCTTAAAAGGAATTGCCTCAACCCACTTAGTGAAGTAATCTATTGCTACCAATATGAACTTATGTCCTTTACTTGAAGGCGGAAAAATCTGGCCAATTAGATCAATTCCCCAACCTCAAAACGGCCATGGTTTGATTACTGGATTCATAGCCAATGTGGGTGATCTTTGAGCATTACCAAAACATTAACAGTCTTAGCACCCCTTATAATATTCAAAATAGTCTTCCAGTATTGTTGGCCAAAAATATCCAGTCCTACGAATAATTCATTTCATCTTATAAGCCAACTGATGAGCTCCACATATCTCCTCATGTACTTTGCCCATCAACACCTTAGCTTCTTCTTGATTTAAGCATTTAAGCAACACCCCCATCGACTGTTTTGTAATATAGCTGATCATCTAGTAAAACATACTTACTCGATTTGTACCTTAGCTTCCTGGTAACTTTCTGTGATGGATTCCTAAGGCAATCGGCTATTTCAACTCTCCAATCATTATTCGAGGTTTCACTACTTAAGACCTCTTGAAACACTCGATAACCTGATGCATTTTGAGCTAAACGATTAGCTTCTTGATTTTGTGCTCTTGGAATATATTGAAGAGAGACATGAGGAAATTCCTTGAGCAACCCTTGGCACTCATCATAATATTCCCTCAGAGCATCTTCTTTGCACTCATATAGGCCAAGCAATTGATTAATAATTGACTATGAATCTCCAAATACCTCGATTGCTTCGGCCTTTACTTCATGAAGAAGTTGAAGCCCCTTAAGGATAGCTTCATATTCTACCTGGTTGTTGGTAATCATTGGCTTAGCTAGAAAAGCAAACTCAAAACTTCCCCCCCCGAGGTGAAATAATAACAATACCAATGCCACCACCTTGCTTGCATGATGACCCATCAAAGAACAACATCGAGGGTACTGGCTCCACATAGCCAACACTGGGCTTATGATGCTATGTGACAAAATCAGCTATTACTTGCCCTTTGATTGCTTTAGCCGATTCGTACCTCAAGTCAAATTCTGACAATGCAAGAATCCACTTTCCCATTCTTCCATTTAATATTAGCATTGATAGCATGTGCTTGATCACATCAGTCTTGGAGACAATTGTACACTCAGCCGACAACAAGTAATGTCATAACTTAGTGCAAGAGAAATATAAGCATAACCATAACTTCTCGATGGGAGAATATTTTGTCTCTAGATCAAGAAGCCTCCTACTGAGATAGAAAACAACTCGATCTTTCCCTTCGAACTCTTGCATCAAGGCCAATCTAATCGTTTGGTCATAAACCGATATGTACAACTTAAAAGGCTTGTCTTGCTAAGGAGGGACCATCATGGGTGGACATTTCATGTATTCCTTTATCTCCTCAAATGCTTTTTGTTGTACATCACCCCATTTAAATTCTTGATCATTTTTCAACTTCAACAAGGGAGAAAATGATAGAACTCTCTCTGACAAATTTGAAATAAACCTCCTGATAAAATTAATCTTACCAAGCAAAGATTGTAACTCTCTTTTAGTAGTCAGGGGCACTGCCTCATCAACTACTTTGATGCTTTTTTGAGCAATTTCGATTCCTCTCTCATGGACCATGAAACCCAAGAATTATCCAGCTGATACTCCAAAGGCATACTTATTAGGATTCATCTTTAGACCATGTTTTCTTGTGCACTCTAGAGTCTCCCACAAATCAGCTAGATGTTTCTTGTACCCCTTGGATTTTATCATCACATCATCAATGTAGATTTCAACAATCCTATCGATCAACTTATGAAAAATATAATTCATTGCCCTCTGATTAGTTGCACTAGCATTCTTCAGACCAAAGGTCATTACAACCCATTCAAATAAACCGATTGCGCCAGGGCATCTAAAAGCTATCTTTGCTATATCTTCCTCAGCCATGAAAATTTGGTTATATCCTGCATTGCCGTCCATGAAGCTAATAACCTTGTGCCCGGCTGCTGCGTCTACCAACATATCGGCTATCAACATTGGATAACCATCCATGGGTGTAGCCTTGTTTAGATATCTGAAATCGATGCAAACTCTTAACTTTCCATTCTTCTTAGACATAGGAACAACATTCGATATCCACTTTGCATATCGGCACGATCAGATAAACTTTGCTTCTAATAATCTTTCAGTCTCCTTTTTGATATCATCAAGTATGTTTGGGTTGAATTGCCTCAGAGCTTGTTTAAATGGCCAATATCCAGGTTTGATTGGCAACCGATGTTCAACAATTTATCGGTATAGACCAGGCATCTCATAGTATTCCCAAGCAAAACAGTCTTTAAATTCCTTTAATAAATCAAGTAACTCTTGCTTATACTCAGGATCCAACTTGGCACTTACATACGTTGGCATAGGCCTATCTCCAGAACTAATATCTACCTCTTCTAATTCATCGGCCGACGTGAAGTCATGTCCTAGTTTGCCATCTGTACCATCTATTGGATTATCCATTAAAACAAATTTTCAAAGCCGACTACTTGGATCGGCTGTTGCCTTTCATTATTGATTCTAATGAAGCCTCCTTCCCATAACTTGATAGAAAAGCACTCAAAGTCTTCTAGCTCCCAAAATGTTGGATCGACTGTTGCGATACTCATAGATTCATCAGCGCAAACCAGCTCGACATCATCTCCACGCCATTGAATCAAACATTGATGCATGGTTGATGGCACACAATAGTTTGCATGAATCCAATCATGACCAAGGAGTAAATTGTATGAACCTTTTCCATCGATGACGAAGAATGTGGTGAGCAGAGTCTTACTCTCGATTGTCAGTTCGACGTTCATTGTCGCCCGGGTCTTAGACGCATTACCCCAAAATCCTTAAGCATCATATTAGTTTCAATCAAATCTCCTAGCCCCTTGCCAAGCTTGCAAAAAGTGGTATAAGGCATAAGATTGACAAAAGCACCTCCATCCACCAACATCTTGTTCATCGGCATCCCATCAACAAAACCTTTTACATATAAAGCCTTTAAGTGCCGATGCTTGACTGGTTTATCGAATATAGCCTGATGTATAACTGTCAACTTGACAACTATCTCCTCATACTCCGATTCATCAAAATCTAAGTAAACTTCTTTATCTACTGGAGCTCTGAATTTTGATAGCAATAGAAAAGCCATTTAAATATTAGCCGATGGTTGCCCTCTATCGGCTGTTCATTTAGCACGCCACACTTGAGGTCTACCAGATGCTTGAGCCTGTTCCAGTTCCCTGTTCCTTAGCCATTTCACTCTTCTTTTTTGGCTCCTTGTTAGACCTCCTGGACATCATTGGCCTTCCTCTCTTTTTACTGTCGACGCTGGTTTTCTTGCTCTTCTAACCAACGCTAATAATCCTTTTCCTTCTGCCACTGCCATTTATTCAACAAAATTCGAGATGTAACATGCGGCCTTATTGCCCCATCTTTCAACGTTTCTCCCTGCTCATATCGGCTCTTTTGTTGGTCATGACGCCTTCTAATTTCTCTATATTCATCAGTCGATATTTGCATCCCAGGATCTGACTGTTCCAGTTTCTTTTGATCTAACTGATGTTAGGACTTTAGTCTTCCCTTTGAGCAGCCCAGCATCAACCATGTTTTGATCTCTAGTGAAAAGATTATCATCAACTTTCATATTTCGAGGCGTATCAAATTTGAGCCTACCTTGCTGAATAGCCCTCTATATATGCTGCCGAAAAACTCTGCACTCATTTGTAGAATGAGAAGTGGCGTTGTGAAATTTGTAGAACTTCTTATTCTTCAACTGATTGGGAGGCAACATAACATGATTGTTGGGAAACTTGATCTGTCCCTTCTCAAGCAAGAAATCAAAGAGCTTGTCCGATTTTGTGAAGTCAAAGTCATAGCTCTCTTTGACTCCTCTTCCCCAAGGATTTGGCACCATTACTGTCTTCATACCCCAATTCCATTTAGCTGCACCAACCACTTCTTCTTCGTCATCCTCATAGTCGTCATCGACTGAATATGGATTATAGGCTTCGGCCATTGTGGTATTTTTCTAGAATAGGGTGTCTCTATGCATATTCTGGAATTGGCTATTGAGCGCTGCCACTTGTTGAGCCAACTGACCCAAGTTATCAAATTCTTGTCCCAGCAGCTTCTCTCTCCATGTTGGCAACATTCCTTGAACGACCAAAGCAGCAAGTTGATCATCGGTCAAGTTCAATGAGAAGCACAAATTTCTAGTCTCCCGGAACCTCTGAAGAAACTCGGTGCCCGATTCATTACTTCTCTGCCTTATGGTCGTCAAATCAGTAATCTTCTTTTCTCCAGTCCTAGTATAAAAATATGTATGAAACTTCTTCTCTAGGTCAGCCCAATTGGTAATGGAGTTAACTAGCAGTGATGAAAACCAAGTGAAGGCTAGCCCTGATGAGACAAGGAGAAGAAACGAACTCGATGGGCCTCTTCAATGGATGCTTCGCCCAACTGTGTAAGACACGGACTGACATATTCTATTGTGCTTGTGCTATCTTGGCCAGTGAACTTAGCAAACTTTGGGAGCTTGTAATTCACCGAAAGAGCGACCAAATCATACCATTCTAGATATGGCGTTTGTATGAGAAGGTCTGCCCTTTTGGCTTCAAACCGAACTGATTCTTTATCATCTTGGTCACTCTAAGCAACAACTCATCAACATTTGAATTTGAATCTCTCTGTAATTGTTGACCCATCTGTGGATTAAAATTTTGGGTACCTTGATACCCTAGATTTGGAATCATGTGAAGGGTGTTGTAATCTATGCCATAATGATACCCTTGTGGAATCTCTATCTACTGGGTCCTCTGCTAGTTTGCTACTTGAAGTCTCTGGTTGTAGATGATAGGATCTATATCTCTACAAATCCTTTGTACTAATGGCGCTATTTTTTTAGCCGACGATGGTATCTATCCTGATATGCAAAATTTGACCATTTGATTCTAATCTTGCCTTGTCGGTTGTTGCACATGTTGTTCTGATGATCTAGGATTATACTATATCTGATTAGTATTAGCACCTTGAACTTGCTCAGATGGGCTCTGAAACACCGAAACATCATCATTACCAGCTGGTGCTATTTCTTGATGGCTAGTACCGGCTTGATTAGTCCCCTAAGTCGATAGATGTGGAATGTTGTAATAAGCCGGCCCAACCTGATCAACTGGAAACCCATGAGACACCTCTTTCATGGTGTTGTGGAATGTGTTTAAGAAAACTTCATTATGATTCGACAAGGCATTATGAATAGACTTGTTTACAGCTTCTATGAAGAAACGCCTGTCTTCGGGTTCATCTACATCTGTCTGCCCATGCAACAGAACCCTTGGTAGTGGATATTTCTAAACAATTGTATTGTCACGTGTCTTGGTGTAGGACAACAAACACTTGTTCTAAAATTCTTCTATAGCTTTGCTGATGACATCTTTATCTCCATCAGGTAGGTCTTCATAAGGCACCATAAGGATGTCATTATTTTCGCAAGCTGCCATGACGATTGTGTGGTCCCACCAGACATGCGAAAACATGTGTCGGCATGAAAATGCATCGACACATGGCAAGTCGGAAGGATCTGCTTGATGGAGCTAAGATCTGCTTGGCTTCAACGCAGGGGTAACCAATCCTGTGAATTCCTCCTAAGACATTCCAGTCAATTTGACCCTACAATTGACAAGGAGAGAAAGTTTATCAGTAATTTAAGGTGGAACAAGTCGGTCCTTGCCCAGACAATTCCAAGTGTGCCGCTTCGGGAGCAGCCAGACGGGAAAATCGATGAAATAGCCAATACGCATAGAAATCAGTTGTTACGGACAGTAAAGCTTATGGATCGCGATTAATTTTATGTTGATAAGTACAATGCCCGTAGACGTAAATGAGATCATCACCTATGTGGATATTACCAGTATGAATCGTTGAGCCAATGAATCTAAATCAGGAAAAGATATAGCATGCAAACAAATCGACTGTCTAATACCAATGGGTCTACAAATGCTCTGAATCTAATCTGTTACCATCAATAGTGAGGTTTGACTGGATCAACGGCTGATGATCTCATTGTTATCTCTTTGTTATCCATCCCCTGAATTCCCAGAGTGTTGTTCCGCTTTCATTTCCGATTCACACCTTTGGCGAAATTTATCTTTCTGCCTTCCTGGGCTATATATACGGGCCATGGCTGTGGATCTAACAACAACCCGCTTTGCCTCAAACCTTCTGCATCCTTATATAGTTCCTGCTCTTCTGTAGGTTCGAGATTATGGAGAATAGCAAGATGCCTGCTGAGGAGGGCCTCGATGGATCTGCATCATTGCACCAGTGCATCCATCATCAAGAGGGTGTATCTCGTGATGCCCCCACTGCCTGGGGGATAGGGCCGACTCCGTTCGGCCTTTAGAGCCTTCTTCATCGATAGCTCGCCGCCAGCTCCCTTGTCATTAAAGGAGGCGGATTGACAATGATGATCTGCTTGTCTCCATTAATTAGCATGGCCAGAGTCTTGCTGAATGTCTCTCCCTTACAGAATCGGCCCTGGCCATGGTTCGATGTCGATCACCTCCCATGGTCGATTCGGTGGAGGATACGTTGGCCAAGGCTAAGGCCAGGATTACGGGTGAGATATCTATCATAACCTTTGCTTTCTTTCAGTCTTATCTTCAAGACTCTGATCATCTCCCCTTTGAATCATCTAGATCTATCTGCCCAACTGGAGAGTCTTCGATCAGCTACGGATCATGCAGCGGGGTTTGTCAATGCTAGGGGCGCCGCTTCGATGGTTTGCCTGCATGACATCCCGAATCGTGTCAGGGAGGTCATCCTTCATGGTGTTCGTCAGGGTGCTACCACGGCGCTGGCTATTGCCAAAGCGCGTTCGGGCCATAATCTTCAGCTTCTTCCCTATGGCTTTGCAGATGCAGCATACCCTAGGGAGCATGAGTGCTTGGTTGAGGATTTTATGAGTGTCGCCAACTATGTAGCTTTCAGCACCATAGCCGATGATATAGTAAGCAAAGTGTTTTCCGGCCCATAGCTTGTAATAAGTGACGTTTAGCAAACAACTTCCTTGCCTTGAGTGATTTCCCTTTATTTCGTGCTTCATACCCATCACCTCGTTCGTGTTTGCTTTGGGCGATACACATTGTGCTGGTCTTTTACCCTTCTGGGTTTATCTTCATACCAGAAGCGACACCCTTTTGGTATCGGCTAGCTGAGCAAATTGGTTATCAAGTATTAATCCAAACGTTAGAGCAATATTCCTTCAAATATTCCCCATTCGATTGCTCTACTGAATCCTTCTTCTCCTCCCAGTGTCTCCAAAATGTACCAAGCGTGCAACGCTTGATCCGGTAAGGTTTCTTCTAATTAGGTGACCATACCGGCTATCTCGCTTTTTGGTTATCATAAGTACATCTTCGAGATCATCTCTAGATCAGTCGGGGAAGTCAAACAGATCATCTCTAATGCCATTCGGCTAGAAATACCAAGAGCGATCCATGATGTTCTAGACTTGAGATCTGCATGTTAGCGCTTATCTTATGTAGAATCAATCATACTCTCCGTTGTTTACCCACGCCTCCTTCTTCGGCTAAAGAGCCGATTTGATACAGCCGATCTCGACTTCTAATCCAATCAAGTCTGAAAGTACAGCTTTTATTCAGAGAACCCTTTGATTTCTTGCCTTCAGTTGTTCAGCGCCATATCGGCATTAGTGAGGTGGCGCTTCACCTTCCATTAATTGCGGTTGCCTTTTACATGTCCCGAGGCATCTGCCTCTTTGCTTCAGGTCTTCAAATACTAGCTGGTGGTTTCGACCTCGAACACATCTCCACTCGCAATTGTTCCTTTGCTCTTCTCCGCCTGCCAAAGTCCTGTAGCAGTTTTTCCTCTTCCCTTTCATAGATCCAATCATCCTTCATGGCCAGCGAAGACAACCAAGGCAAGCGCGTGATGGAGGAAATCCTAGAGGGGAATACGCTGATGAATCAGCATCTCCGACGCATGAGGTGAGATCGACATTTCTTGTTTGTAATGATGAACAGTTCTGACTCGCCTACAGGTTTGTTGTGAATGACAGTCTTCGTCCTCTTCCTAGGGCTGGTGGGCCTTCTGACGCCACATCTTCTGTTCTAGACTCGTCGTCGAATTCTTCTGACTCCTACAATGGAGACGACGCCCGGCGTTACCTTCATTAGTGGAGGATGGCTCAGAATTGCTATTCTGAGGCGACTTGGGAGAACGGCCAACTGGAAATTCGCCTTGGGGTCTCTTAGGCCACCCTTCACATGGCTGAGGAGGAGGCTAGCGCCGTCCGAGCATGGCTAGCTGAGTCTGATGCCACGGTGGCGGGCAAGATAAATTCCAGGAACACCTCATTCCGATTCCATTATCTTTATCTTCATAGTCCTTTGTTCCTATGACCGTCAGCCCTGACGGTGCGGTTGGAGTCTCTCCAACTAGCGGCGAACATAGCCGCGGATGCCGTCAATGCATGGGGTTCCCCTATCGA
Organism: Miscanthus floridulus; assembly: GCF_019320115.1. NCBI lineage: Eukaryota > Viridiplantae > Streptophyta > Magnoliopsida > Poales > Poaceae > Miscanthus > Miscanthus floridulus. The sequence continues at coordinate 103,314,371 of NC_089589.1, forward strand.
CACTCGTCTCCAAGACGTCCTGGTCCGCGTTCGGTAAATCGCCCTCCACGGTGTTCATCATGGTGCGGCGGTGGCGCTGACCGTGGCGCAAGTCCAAACTGGGTGCGAGCTCCACGCCATGGAGACTAGTTTCCCAATAGGTGATGGCCCTAAGGAGCATGAAGACCTGCTCGAAGAATTCACCATGGTAGTGGAGGCCATAGTAGACATCACATCCGCTCAGGACGTGGTGAACAAGATCTTCGGTTAGATTATATCTAGGGTTATCCGACAAAAGAAGATTCTTGTTCTTTCCATGAATGCACCCCTGCATAATGCCTTTGTATATGATTGTTTTTATCTTTTTTTCTATAGGCGAAACACATCGTATTGGCTTTCATTATTTGTGGAGATTTTCATTTTTTGAACTAGAGGCGATACTCTCCTGGTATCAAGTGTTGATTAGATGTTAGGATAACACCCCACAGAACTTCTCAAATGTCAAATGATTGATCAACCCAAGTCAAGCATCCTATTAAGCGAACAGAACTTCTTCAAGCCTAATAATTCTGAATTCACCATTCCATTTAGCATTGATACATTGGCCTAAACCTCAGAACTAATGTTTGTTTTCCTTTATTCCAATGGCTGACGTGAAGCCATAACTTTTTCTACTAAAATAAACTCTCAGAGCCAATCGCTTGCATCGGCTGTTGGCTTTCATTACTGATCTTAATGAAGCCTTCTTCCCATGACTTGCCAGAAAAACATTCGAAGTCTCCTAATTCCCAAAAGACTGGATCGGCTGTGGCGATGCTTACGGACTCATCAGCACAAACTAGTTTGACATCATCTCCATGCCATTGAATCAAACACTGATGCATGGTCGATGGTATACAATAATTTGCATGAATCCAATCATGACCAAGGAGCAAACTGTATGACCCTTTTCCATTGATGACGAAGAATGTGGTGAGCAGAGTCTTGCTTCCTATTGTTAGTTCGACGTTTATTGCCCCTGGGGTCTTAGATGTGTTACCTCCAAAGTCTTTAAGCATCATGTCAGTCTCCATCAGATCCTATGGTTCCTTGCCAAGCTTACAAAAATTAGTGTAAGGCATAAGATTGATGGAAGCACCTCCGTCCACCAATATCTTGTTCATCGGCTTTCCATCAACAAGACCTTTCATATATAACGCTTTCAAGTGCCGATGCTTGACTGGTCTGTCAAATATTGCTTGCTGCACAACCATTAACTTGGCAACTATCTCTTCACACTCTGATTCATTGAAATCCAAATAAACTTCTTGATCTGTCGGAGTTCTGAATTCTAATGGCAACAGAAAAGCCATTTGGATATTAGCCGATGGTTGCTTTCAATCAGCTATTTGCTTGGTACGCCATACTTGAGTTTTACTGGGTGCCTGAGCCTATTCTGTCTCTTTATTCCTTAGGCGCTGCACCCTCCTCTTCTAGCTTCTTGTCAAACCTCTTGGGCACCACTGGCCTTCCTGCCACACATATTTTTTTTCGTTGTCTTCTTCTTCATGATCAGCCCAGTTCTGATCAATGACTCTTTTTCCAAGCCGATCATGAACACTTTTATTTTTCAAGCGCCGATCCATGCTATTATGATGATGTGTTTCTTGACCATGGGTAGACCGATGGTTTGTTTGAGATTGCCTGTACCCCTAGTATGGATTACTGCATTCTGGACAGTCATGTCTGGTAGGCAACATCAAACCTTTATTTTAGCAATGTCTAAAGAAAGGACAATTCCAATGTAATTTGGCTTGTTCCCTTTCATACCTCTCTTCTTTCAGTTGATGCTGGTATGCCTAATCTTTTAACCAACGCTGATAATCCTTTTCCTTCTTCCACTGCCATTTATTTAACAGAATCCGAGATGTGACCCGTGGCTTTATCGTCCCTTCTTTTGATGTTTCCCCTTGCTCGTATCGGCTCTTTTGCTTGGCACGACGTCTTTCTAATCTCCATGTACTCGTCAACCGATATTCGCACTTTGGGATCAACTGTTCCAGCTTCTTTTGATTTGGTTGATGTTAGGACCTTAGTCTTTCTTTTGAATAGCCCAGCATCAACCATGTTTTGAGCTCCTAGGAAAGGATTATCATCAACCTTCATTTTCTGAGGCGTATCAAATTTGAGCCTTCCCTGCTAAATAGCTCTCTGTATATGCTGCCTGAAGATTCTACACTCATTAGTGGAATGGGAAGTAGCATTATAGAACTTGCAAAACTTCTTATTCTTCAACTGATCAGGGGGTAACATGACATGGCCATCGGGCAACTTGATCTGCCCTTTCTCAAGCAAGAAATCAAAGAGCTTATCTGATTTGGTGACATCAAAGTCATAGCTCTCTTCAACTCTTCTTCCCCAAGGATTTGACACCATCACTATCTTCTTGCCCCAATTCCATTCAGCCACAGCAACCTCTTCTTTCTCATCTTCATAGTTGTCATCGACTGAGTATGGATCATAAGCCTCAGCTACTATTGTACTCTTCTAGAGCCATGTATCTCTACACATACTCTAGAATTGGCTATTGAGCACTACTACTCGTTGAGCCAATTGACCCAAGTTGTCAAATTCCTGTCCTAGCAGCTTTTCTTTCTATATTGGTAGCATTCCTTGAATAGCTAGAGTAGCTAGTTGATCATCGACCAAGTTTAAGGAGAAGCACAAGTTCTTGGTTTCTCGGAACCTTTGAAGAAATTCAGTGCCTGATTCATTAGTCTTTTGTCTTATAGTTGTCAGATCGGTAATCTTCTTTTCTCCAGTCCTAGTGTAAAAATATGTATGAAACTTCTTCTCCAAGTCAGCCCAATTAGCAATGGAATTGACTGGCAATGATGAAAACCAAGTGAAGGCTGGCCCTGATAGGGACAAGGAGAAGAAATGAACTCGATGGGCATCTTCAATTGATGCTTTGCCCAATTGTGTAAGATACCGACTGACATGTTCTATCGTGCTTGTACTGTCTTGGCCGGTGAACTTAGCGAATTCTGGGAGACTATAATTCATGGGAAGAGCGACCAAATCATACCATTCTGGATATGGGCATTTGTATGAAAAGGTCAGCCCTTTTGGCTTCAGTCCGAACTAATTCTTCATCATCTCAGTCACCCTTAGCAGCAACTCATCAGCATTTGAATTTGGAGTTCTCTGCACCTACTGGCCCATCTATGGATTGAAATCCCGTGTGCCTTGGTATCCTGGATTTGGCATCATTTGAAGGGTGTTATAATCCGTGCCATAGTAATACCCTTGTGGAATCTCGATCTGCTGGGTTCTTTGCTAGCTTGGTGCTTGAAGTCTCTGATTATAGATATAAGGGTCTATATCTCTACGGATCCTTTGAACTGATGGTGCTATTTTTTGAGCCGACGACGGTATGTGGCCTTATATGCCAAAATTGATCACCTGGTTCTGATTTTGCCCCACCGGTTGTTGCACATGCTGTACTGGTGGTCTAGGATTGTACTGTGTCTAATTTGTAGTAGTTCCTTGAGTTTGTTCAGATGAACCCTGAACTGTCTAGACATCACCACTACCAGCTGGTGCTGCTTCTTGATGGCTGGTACCGACTTGATTAGTCCCTTGGGTCGATGGATCTAGAATCTTGTAATAAACTGGTCCGCCTTGACCAACTAGAAATCCAGGAATTGCCTCTTTCATGGCGTTGTGGAATACGTCCACAAAAGCTTCATTGTGACTTGACATGGCATCACGAATAGATTTGTCTACAACCTCTTTAAAGAAATGCCTGTCTTCAGCTTTAGTTGTTTTTGTCTGCCCGTGTAACAGAACTCTTGGTAGTGGAAATTTCTGAACAATTGTGTTGTCACGTGTTTTGGTGTAGGACAACAAACATTTGTTCTAAAACTCTTCTATAGCTTTGCTAATGATACCCTTATCCCCATCAGGTAGATCTTCATAATGTAGCATAAGGATGTTGTCATTGTTATGAACCACCATGATGATTGTGGGGTCCCACTGGGCGTGCTAGAAACATGTGTCGACATAGAATTTTTGTCCCGTGCCGAGGACACACACAGCAGCCAGAAGGGTCCGCTCGATGGAGCAGATCCACCTAGCTTCAGCACAGGGATGATCGATCCTGCGCAATCCTCCCAAGACATGCTAGTCAATTTGACCCTGCAATTGACAAGGAGAGAAAGTTCATCAGTAATTAAGGGCGGAACTTGTCGGTGTTGCCAGATAGTCCCGAATGTGCGGCTATGAGAGCTGATATGAAAGGAGATCGACTAAATAGTCAATTCTAGCATATTCATGAGAATAAATCAGTTAAAGCTCATGGGGTTATGTAAGAAGAATCGGTTATCATTTAGGATAAACATCATTGTTTGAGCAAATATGAATCAATAGCAATAAGATATCAACGATAATTGGTTTATGTCAAGCCAATGATTACAAGTAATGGAACCCTTTTTATGTAAAGAAATGATTCAACGCCACTTAACCATTTAATAAAGATAAATCTAATGAACATGTTAGATCTCATCTATCACCATGACTAGTGGGGCATGAGGCAGAATCATGCAGGCCGTAGAAATAACAATAGACTTGATGACCCTAACTCATTACTAATATCAGTGGGGCATGAGGCAGAATCATGCAGGCCGTAATACAATAATAAGATCATGGGACTAATATATCTTTCAACCTATCCTAACTTCAATGGTCTCATGATGCGAACTGTTCATGAGAGCGCTCGATATCGGCTAAAACAGCCGATTCAGGCATAACGCACAGTTAAAGTCATGCCTTACCAGGAATAGATCTACTAAATAATGATCCCCACTCCACGGTGCTAACAGTGGGGTGGGAGGCAGAATCACACAGGTCATGATAACAGGCCGTGGAGAGGTTCTCGCTAGCCCATAGAGCTGCTCGAGACGCAACATGCCTTAACCGCACGTTATGCATGATTAAGGTTGATGTAAAACAGCCGACAAAACATAACTCATCATTTAAGGTGTAGATTAGATCAATTTTAGGTTAGCAAACGATGGGTCAAATAAGATATAAGGCCGATCTAAATCAATCTCAATCAGGCAGAGTAGTATTGCTGATAACTTAATGAATCTACCAAAGACTACCATTCTAAAGTAGAGCCGATAACTTGACCTTGATCTAATTCAAGCAGTGGGGTGTGAGGTAGAATCACACAGGCCATACTTGAATTAAACAAGAATCGATAACTAGCTTATACCAGAGCCGCAGTGGGGGTCGACCGGATCGATGCAGCCATACGAACAGAGGCATAAACCATGACGGTACTTACAGACAACCAGTGGAGGTTGATCGGATTGATGCAGACATACTCACTGAAGAACTCGCCAAGATCTACTCTACTCCTACTCCTAAGGGGTGCCCAGAGCTGAAAAAGTAATTGACTTGTATTTGGATTGATTGATGTTCTTTTACAATAGCTGGGGCTTGATATTTATACCCAGGACCTACGCACGACTCCTGTCTAAGCAAGACTCATCACAATCTTTGACCCTAAAGAAAACATTCCTAATTTAAGATAACTTGGACTCTAATCTTTCCCTTTTTGTAGAGTCCAACATGTTTTGTCCTGGCGCCGAATCATACCCTTTGTCGTTATCCGCTGGCGCTATCTGAAGAAAGCCGATTCCAGTTATTGCATCCGAATCAGCTGGTTCCGATCTGCACGTAATTGATTCCTTGATGACATGATCTTGGGAGCTTTCGAGTCCCTATGACTCTTCTTCCAAATTTTGGTGTAAACACAAGTATAGTATCAATGTTGACGTGGGCATACCCCGTTGGAATTGGGCATCCATTAATGGTCCCATCTCCCGCAGACCAGGCCTGGCCGACCTCCACCTTCTTAGTTGTCCATTGCTAATGGATATACAGCCTAACATTGATGGGTTCGGTGATGCTGTCCACCGGATGAGGCGCATTCGCCTCTTCATCATTGAGCGGGGTCGATCCGTAGCTGCTGCAACCCCTGAACTATGGGCTAAAGCTAGTTAGAATAGGTTCTTGTGGTACTACTCCTAATCTCATGGATGCCATAAGTACATTAACTTTTTCTTGAACCCTCTCATCAATCCGTTTTTTGAATTTGTCTTCCATCTCTTTTAGAACCCTCATATACTCTGCCTCTTGTGCCACAGATTCTTCCTTGAATGCTATTTTCCAAGGAACAAGACCGGCTCCTCTAGTGCGAATAGGGTGCTCCTTGTTTTTGAGTGCTTGGGTGAGCACGTCATTCTCCCTATTAGTACTACGGGTCCCTTTCCTCACCTCATCATTTACCTCAGAGATCCTCTAGACTAGGTTGCTCATGGCTAGATTTGTGGAGCTAAAGCTCCTGTCCGGGCCATGGTGTACCCCCCTCGCCATATTGAAATATATCGATCTGGGATCCCAATTGGTAGTCTCAAGCTCAATGCCAAGGTGTTCCACCTCCTCAAGTTCTCTTTCAAATGCATCCATCTTACTGGCATAGCCACAAGAGTCAAGTTTATGAGGATTCGTCGCTTTAAGCGAGCTCTCCTTATTCTTCCTACTTAGTTTTAAGTACTCCTCGGATTGCCTGTATTGCTTGAATTCCTACCAGAAGTCCTTCTTCTTGGCGTACTATCCACCATCCCAATTTGGCTCTTTATCCTCGACGATAAATTTCTTGTACAATATCCCCTTGAAAGTCTTGAAGCATGTCCCCATGATTTCTTTTGCTTTTTTCTTGACTTGCTCCTTGTCATAGTCCTGTGGGAAAGTGAAATACTATGGGATCCATTTCTCCCATATGTCATCCTTCTCACTTTCGGGAACCCTCCATGGGTCATCATCTTTCGCAATCCACTTCCTGTACTTAATCGGATGTAGTCCCTTACAAGTGCCCCAATGACAGTCTTGTATTTGGCTATATCTTTTTTAGGGGTGAGCGGCTCCACGACTTGGTCAATCTCAATGATGTGTCAGTGTGCATTCCTAGCAGTAGGAAGTTGTGACATGCCTCACTTGGTTCTAGCCTTGCTGCTACCCGAAGTATCTGGCTGCTCGGTCGACTAAACCTCCTACAGGAGACACCAAGTAAGCTAATAGACTCTCAATTAAATAGCGTGTGTGGCTACCTAGTCACATGATACCTAAGTTACCTAGTCATCTTGGTCATCTTGATCTAGCTCAAGAAGAGTGGTAGGGGTCCATGTACCTCGATCTCACCGTCTTGATTGTTACTACCACCGTTTCTCAGATCATGCGGCTCTCCCATCCCACCGATATTAGCCGCTTCTTGTTGCCTATCAGTTCTTGGGTGATGGGTTAATAGACGACGACGAGTCATGGCTGTGACATGATCGTGGTCAGTTTTGGCTGCGTACAACTACTAGTAGCATTTGTTCATATATATATTACCCAACTAACAGAGATTTAATTCAAAGTCTAATAATAAGTCCACATACAATTCGCGTACAACAAATGCATTGTTTGATTGGGTCCATACAACAAAGTCCACCTACTATTTTATGAAACAAAGCCAACATTAGCTTTCAAATAAGAAAAGCAATGACCATAGCCATAAATAAAAGCATGGCATCTTTCCAAGACCAAGGAGCAATTCTCCTAATCTTCATATCTCCGGCGGGTTTCTCCTCTTCAATCTCCAGTGCCAGCGGATGGCCATGGTTTGCACTCATTGGACCATAGTAGGCCCTCAAAGCTTTAGCTTTTGTTGTATTTTTTCTAACAATTACTTGGGTATTGATTAACTTGAGCATATCAATCTTCCTAGGTCAGGTAGATCCTAGGCACCTGACCAACATGCACTACATACCATGCCATGGTTGCCTATACATTTAACTAAATTAGGTTGATAGTGCTATGTCATTCAAACATGTTGTAGACCAAGCAAACTAAGTTTAGTGTATCGAGCAAAGTTGTAGACTATATTCAAATATTCAAACTTCAATTTCCACATATAACTCATTTCAATGTATGTTTGAGCACTAGTATGTATTCAACCATGCTTCAAATGACCATAGTGTTTTAAGCTAATTTGTTCGCCATAGATAAAAGAACATTTGCTACTAAGGAAATTTAAAGTGTTTCTACATGAAATCTAGAGAAAATGGGATAAACAGGTTGCGGTCATCCTCACGGGCATTTCAACAAACACCTAAGGGGCAGTGCCAGACACAAAACATGGGGGGCGGTAGTAGCTTTGCATGCGCTCCTAAGGGCCTCGATCTTGGGAGATGTAGGCGTGGCGGTGGTGGCACAGCCTATGTCATGGAGTACCACAGGGTCGACGAGGAAGACGAGGGCAGCGGCGGTGCTCTGGTGGCATCGAGGAACAAGAGGGCGCTGGTGTGGTAGGGATGGCATCAGGCATTGAAGAAGAGGATGGTGCGATGGTTACGGACGGTGGCGCGGTTGGTGGTGGAGCTTGTCAGCATGGAGGAAGACGACGGCGTGGAGTTAGCCAATGGCATGGAGAAAGACGACGGTGTGGGTGTGCCTGAGACTATAGCAATGGTTAGCGGCAATCCGTCGAACACCTAAGGGGCACAATGAGGGAGGCGCTCACCCTGTTGGTTGGGGACGCTGTTGTCCGAGCGCTCCTTAAAATCCATGCTGTGTTGGGAGTTGCCGGTGTCACAGTGGGACGGGTCGTGGAGGACCGGGGGTGGGGGACGCCGGCATGGAGGACCGAGGGGTGGGGGACGCCAGGGTGGAGGATGACATCATGCGTCTTCCTAGCTACCACGGGCCGCACGGGGATGCGCAGGCATTAAAGAGGAGGGCACTCGGGCTACGGATGGCGGTGTAGGGGTGGCAAACGGCGGCGCAGAGGCATAGCGGTGCTCCGTCGGCTTGGAGGAAGTGGATGGCACGTGGTTCAGATGACTTAGAAAAATTTCACCCCATGCCATCGGGCTATATACTCATGGCACATCACTGCTGGTGCCAACGGCAAACCGACAGTGATGATGTAGCATCATTACCGGTGCCAAAGGCAAACCAGCAGTGATTGGCAACTCCACTTCTGGTTTGTTTAAAAGGTTAAAAATAAAAAGAGAACCTATACTAACGAACTCCCCATCCAAGCGCAGTGGTTAAGGCCATGCACTCTAGACCACGCGACCTGGGTTCAAATTCCAGGCGAGCCAAACCTTTTTGTTTTTTATTTTATAATTTAATAGTGCATTAGAACAGGATAAAAAAACAAAAAGAACCTAAACCTAACGAACTCCCTACACTACCACAGTGGTTAAGGCCGCGCACTCTCAACCCCGAGACCCGTGTTCGAATGTTAGGCGGCCCAAACTTTTTGTTTTTTATTTTATAATTTAATAGTGAGTTAAAACAGAATAAAAACAAAAAAACTAAACCTAACGAACTCTGTGCACTATCGCAGCGGTTAAGGCCACGCACTATCAACCTCGAGACATGCGTTCGGAGTCCAGGCGGGCCAAACTTTTTTGTTTTTTATTTTCTAATTTAAATAGTGCATTATGACAGAATAAAAAAGAAAAAAAATACAAAGCCTAATGAACACCCTAGACTAGCATAGCGGTTAATGCCACGCACTCTGGACACTGAGACACGTGCTCGAACTCGAGGCTGGGCACAATTTTTGGATTTTGATTTTAAAAATATAGATATCATTGTCGGTTTTCAAGGAACCGACAGTGATACATGTCATCACTATCGATTTTGGGCTCATCACTACCTGTTTTGTGAAACCGACAGTGATGATTATATATAATCTTTTTCCTTTGTAAAACTTAATAAATTCACCCATTTATATTCCTATTGCACCTATGTCCAAATGGCTTGAATTTTTTTTGCAAGCATGTACATCAAAATTATGGCCCTACACAAGATCTTAGGTTTTTTATCATTTTATTTATTATTATATTTTTCTTTGTGCTAAAATGGACAAAAGAGGCCCAATTACATGTTGGGCACACTAGAATTTTGCATCACCTCGACCAAAAATTGGTCTCTAGGGCACATAAGACCCCGTGGAAAAGTTTGGCACCATTCCAGATCATTTCGAGGGTAGGCTCAGTTCAACCTCTAATTAATCTGTGACATCACGAGGAAATTTAATTAAATAAGAGAAAGTACCAAACCATCACAGAAAAATCCCAAACTTTGTGTTTCATTCACCCGTGGCACGTGCAAGCCTGAGAAAAAGTTTGAGACCAATACAGCACCAGAATTTAGTGTTCTTGTTCCACAGCACATGAATTACATGACAAACACAAGCCGAATTAAACTTAAACATTGCAAATTAAACCTAAACAAACACTAATGAGGGGGTGGATGCACAGCACCATACATTTGCATCCAAGCATGGTAATTGATGTCATGGATTCTGTAACCATAGCTATTGATGAAGGCCAATGCCCGTACGATTGCACTCTCTCGTGCCTCAAAAGACCGGTGACATAGTTGTCCATAGATGTAACCTACTGAACGACCATTGGCCCCGTTAGTAAATCTTATGCAGAACTGGCATCCTACCGTAGTGTCCTAGCCAAGGTTCCTAGTATAGTACTCCCAGTCATACCTGAGTCTCTCCGTAGCTTGGTCTAGAATGGCCAACAAGCCCAATGCAGCATAGGTACAGTCATGGAGCACCATCTGCAAGCGTGCAAAACAAAAAAAATGAGAGATCATTATTACAATAACAATACAATAAATAACCATGACTCAGTTATCAGTGACGTCGACTTTACAACATCCATTTGGTTGTAGCTCACCAAATATTCGCTTACTTGCGGAACGGGGACATCACCAACACACAAAGCTTCTATCTTGAAGTGCAAGAAATCGGGCACCTGATAGCAAATGTGCTAAAGTGCCACCAAACAGTTGCGCACGGCAGAGAACTGGGTGCTTCTCATGCTAGGCATCCATGATCCCATTCGTCGGATAAATTCCTGATGCCCTGATGATAGCTTCGAATGAATGTAGAAGCTTAGTTAACACATCCAAGTTTGACCAACATCAGCAGATGTCGTGTTCTCAACGATATCTGACACCATGAGCAAGCTAAGTGCTGCTTGCAACCACTCTATCGGGGCTATCGTCTACGACATATGCAACAATGATATTATTTGAATGAGTCCATACACATTATGAAACAACACTTATTACAGAATTTAAACTACAATTATTAAATAATTAGCATCCAAAAATAAGATGTTGAAAAATATTTCATACGATAGCGAGAATAGGGTGGTTTGGAATGGCCACATCAGGATCGAATGGATCATTGCCAGGGTGGAAACCTGGTTCTTGTGGTGGGGGAGGTCCGTTCATCTCACCTAATAAAATTCAACAAATATGGCTATAAATATATATTTCACTACATAAAATGTGCCAAGTAAAATGTAGCAAACTCAATAAATATAGATCGATGCATATATATACATAGCTAGAATATGGAAGAGGAGAATATATTTATTGCATTGTACCTAATAAAATTCAAGAAATATGAATAGAAATATATATTGCATTATATAAAATATGCCAAGTAAAATGTTACAAACTAAATAAATATAGATCGATGATCCATATATACATAGCTACAATGTGAGAGAGGAGAACATATATGTACCTACAATGAAATATCTAGGAGCCATGACCAAATCACGTAGAGTGAAAAGAGTGAGAAGTGAGAGTACGTAAAACTGAGAAATGAGAGTGAAGTGAGGGTGCGTGCATTGGTCTATTCCTAGTTCCTTTTTATAGGGGGCAGACATATCACTACCGGTTTTAAAATAAAACCAACACTGATGGTGTCCATCACAGTCGGTTTTGTATGAAAATCCATAGTGATGTGGCTGACAGCACGTACTTCAATAAAGGTCATTACTTATGAAAAAATAGTAATCATGTTATCTTTATTTAATGCTCAAATAATGTCCAAATATTTTGTATCAATTGCATAATTTCATATATGGGTACAAAAACACTGTGGTCCACCCAAGAAACGATTGATAATTAATTATTAGGGCACCATATATATGTAAAATATCCATGCATGCATTGCCATTTGAAGAGACAAACATTGATATATATATATATATATATATATATATATATATATATATATATATATATATATATATATATATATATATATATATATTTATTTATTTATATTTATATTTCGGTTACAGAAATACAACATAAAAATAACAGAAACCTTGAAATAAAATTACATATACGATAACAAAGACATGACACTAAAATTAAATATACGATAATAAAAACCTATTTCCATCTAGGTTAATGTTACAATTGAAGTGTTTAAACACATTATAAGATAACCATCTCAGAAGCATTCTTCAAGCACCCAAGTAGGGTCGAATAGCCACCAGAAAATGCCGGAGATAGCTGATAAGCTACGCCTTCGGGAGACGAACGGAGAGGTTGCCGGGCACTGTTGAATGCCTCTCCGAACAAACAATCTAGAACACATCGGACAATTGCCGAGCAGCGATGAAACCATGCCGCTCTGGTCAGATAGTCCAGAGCACACCGCATAGGATGACCCTATCAACCTCGTGGTGTCACCAAGCTTCGGCGTTGCTCTATCTTTAGAAACATTCTTCTAATACCTTTTGTGTGCACCATCCTTGTGGATGACCAGGCTTATTGAAATTTGTATGTGGAGGACTTTCTCCCATAGAGAGGCCATAGATGTGTATACTAGCTAGAGAGAATAAAGTGAGAAATAAGCAGCAAGAGGGTGGCAAGACTTGGCTGCTGAGAGGCTCCTGGCCGAGGGACATTTTATAGGGGCTAGCAGTCGTGGTATGTTTTTTGAACTAAAGCTGTCAAGGTAGGTGGGAGTAGTGCTCCTGCTGTGGTGGTCAGCGGGAGCACTATTGGCCTGTGAGGAGCATCTAGACCTCACTATCGGTTAGGGTTTAAAAACCGATAGTGAAGGTGGCCTTCTATGCCAGTTCTAGGAACAAACAGTGATAGCTTGTATCACTGTCAGTTTTTAAACCAAAACCTACAGTGATGGGCCCTACCATGCTGACACCTAGTAGCTGGTTTGCTAGCCATCGAAGCCTTTTTATAAAAAATATAAAAAAATCCAGCGCCTAGGATTCGAACCCATGTCTTGGGGTTGTTAGTTTGGAGACTTAGCCATTGCGCTAGAATAGGGATTACGTTAGAATTTGTTTTACGTTTTCTTTTATCCCGTAGTAAAGCACTACTACTACATAATAAATGAAAAATCCAAAACGTTTGGCCCGCTTGGGATTCGAGCGCGGGTTATGGGGTCAAGAGTGCGCGGCCTTAACCACTGAGCTAGGATAGGGAGTTCGGTTAGATTGGTTTTATTTTTCCTTTTATCCTATTATAACGCACTACTAAATAATAAATGACAAATCAAAAAAGTTTGGCCCGCCTGGGATTCGAGCACGGGTCTCGGAATACAGAGTGCACGACCTTAACCGCTGAGTCAGGATAGGGAGTTTGGTTACTTTGCTTTTATTTTTTATTTATTAATAGAAATAATGCAGTTAGTTTATATTCTAAAATTAGACAAAAATGTGTTTCTTGATTATTTAATTCTATGATAATTAATTAATGGTCTATAATTATCAAATAATAGTGTTTGTGAACATCATCTCAATATTTGATTACATAGTCAATAATTTAATTATAGAGATGCACACAAAACATAAATTAGATATTCAGTGTGAATTACTGATAGAACGTCTGAATAATGATTACATAGCTAATAATAATCTAACTATCTTCATCGGGTCCAACAATGAGGACCTAAGCGTATCGCGTCGGATGTAAGCAGGTTCATCACCCTCTTCAAGGATAGGTAGGGCTATGTTCGCCCCGAATGTAGGCATTTCCCGATAGCCCCTGTATTCTTCTTCGTCCGTCACTCTATCGACAACGATAATCTTCCTTTTTCCTTCTAGGACTACTTTTAGCTGTCCTTTTGTCTTGTTGTCTCCTGCATAGAAGATTTGCATAACATCTTTTGCAAGGAAGAAGGGGTCGTCTCTGTATGTGGTCTTCGTGAGATCAACGGCAGTGAACCCTTCTCTGTCGGTGGTGATTTCCTTGAGCCAGACCCACTAGCAGCGAAAAAGGTGCCTTCAACCGACCATAGTCTAGCTCCCATATCTCCTCTATGAAACCATAGTACGTCGCTTGCACATTGCCATTTTCGTCGTGAGCATCGAAACAAACACCACTATTTTGGTATGTGCTCTTTCCATCTTGCTTTTTTGTGTAAAATGTAAATCTATTGATCTCATACCCTTGGTACTTAAGCAATGTACTCGAAGGTCCCTTGGCTAAGATATCCAGTTGATTACCCAATGTTGTTTCAATCAAGTGGCATCGCAACCAGCTGATAAATTCCTCCTTATATTTTTTTATCAAGCCAAGCCTACGACCTGCTCGGATACAAAGTTCACAGTGATTGCCTATGCTCGTCAATGTATGGCATCACATCCTCTGCTTGCTGGAGAATAGTGAACTATGCCTGTCTGAAAGAAACAGGGTTGTCTACTATGGTAGATTTCTCCCCGATTGTTCCTTTGCCACCTAGTCTTCCCTCATGATGAGATTCTGGAACTCCGACCCTATTGATGTACAGATAATATGTGCAGAACTCAATGGCCTCCTCCGTTGACCATCCTTCAACCATTCCCACTTTAGCCTGAATCTGTTCCTAACATACCTCCTAAAAATTTTCATCAACCTTTCGAAAGGGAACATCTGATGCAGGTACATTAGGCCAAGGGCTCTAATTTGGTCAACAAGATGAACGAGTAGATGCACTGAGATATCAAAGTAAGTCGGCTGGAAATGCATCTCAAGCCTAACAAGAGTTTCGGCTATGTCCCACTATAGCTGGTCCAGAATGGACACATCAATTACCTATTTTGAGATCGCGTTGAAGAACGAGCACAGCTTTATGATTGGGGCGCCATCCTTTGGGGCAGGATAACATATAGGGCAACAGGGAGCAGCTGAGTCATAATGACATGACAGTCATGGGCCTTCATACAGCCATAGTTGAACTTGAGTTCTCTCATGTTCACTAGCCTCATCGGGTTCGTACAGAAGCCCGTCGGGATTTTGAGTTCATTGAAGAAAGAAATAAGCGCATACTTTTCTTCCTTCTTCAAGGTCCATGAGACAACTGGAAGTTCGAACTAGCCATCCTCTAGCGCCACAGGATGTAGCTCTTTCCTGATTCCCAAGTGTTGCATGCCTAGGCATGCGGCTAGTGAATCCTTCGATGTCCCCACGGTATCCATCAAGGTGTTAAGCATGTTACCGCACATGTTTTTAGTAATGTGCATGTGATCAAGACAGTGGCGTACACTCAGCACTGCCCAGTAAGGTAGTTTCTAGAAAACTAATTTTTTCTTCCAAACGCTTCCATCAGGCGTTGCTACTGCATTGTCCCCCTTTCCAAGGACAACCTCTAGTTTGTTGACTTCTCAAAGTATCACAGGCCTATCTCGATATTTTGGAGGTAAGCGTTTCTCAATAGTCCCATCAAAATCTTTTATGTTCCTATAGTAAGGGTGATCCTTAGGTAGGAATCTATGGTGTCCCATATAAACTATCTTTGAGTTCCTTGGCAGATGTACTATATTGGTGTCATCCTAGCACTCGACACATCTAGTATAGCCTTTTGTCTTCTCTTCGGACAAGCAACCTCAACCTGGTAGGTCGGTGATTGTAGCGATAAGTACTGCCTTGATCATGACATGTTCTATTTTGTACTTGTCCCAAACATCCTCCACACCCTTTTCAAACATCTCCACTAGTTCATCGATCACTGGTTCTAGAAACACATCAATGTCATTCCTAGGTTGTCTTGGCCCTTGGATCAGTAGTGGCATCTGGAGGTACTACCGCTTCATACAGAGCAAAGTTGGAAGGTTGTATATACAGAGCATCATTGGCCATGTGCTATGATTGCTTCTAACCTGGTCGAAAGGATTCATCCCATCTGTGCTCAAACCAAACCAAAGGTGCCATACCTCTCCACCGATGTTCTTATAGAACATAGTATTGAGTGTCATCTAGTCCTTCCCATTGGCGGGGTGCCTCATCATTGTATCTTTCCTACGCTCTTCGTCATGCCAGCGCAACAGCTTGGCTGACTTTGCACATGCAAATAGCTTATGCACCCGGGGAGCTATAGGAAAATACCAAACAACCTTCATGAGACCTCTGGTCTTGGTACCCTCATTTGATGGCCCTTCCTTGTACCATGGAGCTTCACACTTGGGGCACGCATCCAAGTCTTTGTATTCATCTGCACAGTGCAATATGCATTCATTGTAACACGCGTGGATTTTTTTCAACCTCGAGGCCGATGGGGTAGATCATTTGCTTGCCCAGGTATGTCTTTTCTAGCAACACATTTTTTCTGGGAGCATTTTCCTTATTATACCTAATAACTGATCGAAGCCTTTATCGGTCAATCCGTTTGTTGATTTGAACTCTAACAGCATGATGTCGGTTTCCAATTTGCTCATTGGACAATTCTTATATAATGGTGTTTTGCCATCTTGCCTCATTTTCTCTAGCTTTCTTAGTTGTCTTTCACTAAGACATCTGGTCTCTACATTACGTAGCAGCTGAGAAATGCTATCGTTATCCTCGGTGTTGTCAGCTAGCGTGTTCCTAAATGCATTGTTAACTGTGGTCATAGGTTCCATGTTGACAATGGGTTCCTCGTTAGCATCGTGGATGGCTACGTCATGCTTGGCCACATCATCATCATTTTCCTGCAGAACATTCACACCAACCTTGCCATGCATAGTCCATATCATATAGTTTGGCATGAACCCCCTGGTAATCAAGTGCATTCGTACAAACTTAATTTGGGCCCATTTCCTTTGATTCATGCAATTTTTGCATGGGCAAAGGACAGGGTTCCCATTCCTAGCATGGGCTTTGTCATCGGTGATAAACAGGTTGACGCCATGCATATACCGCTTGTCCATTCGGGACAGATGGATCCACTCTCGATCCATCTCTGCACAAAAAAATATTGAGACAGTAATTATAGAAAAATTAATGAGAAGTGCAGCTTAATGAACAAAAATTGTAGCTCGAAAGTACCATTTATTCTACACTTATTTAATTTAGTCACCCCATTTTTAGAAAACATTATTGTACACTAATTATTGGAAAATTGAAATTGGTAGCCCGACCATATAAATTCAAAATCATAGCCCCATAAAAAACAATTATTGCACAATAATGAAAACAATTATTCTACTCCATGCCACATAAAATGGAGACACTAATTTAAAAAAAAAGAATAAAATTGGAGATATGATCATGAACAACAATGTAGCTCCAAACAATGCGTTGTTAGGTAACACATGGATTAATTTGCTCATCAAAATTGTAAAAGAATCTACTCTACTCCTAAGAACTAATTATACCATCACATACTAATAATGACGATCTTGACCACCGTGGAATAATTAGCTAGGAATTTAAATGTGTTCATAGACACTAATCTTTTGGATGATGGATTCACCACAATTTGCTTGGAAGCCTTGCACAAAGTCCTATAGAAAAGTGCTCTCTAGAATGGAGAAAGAACTAGAATGAGAATCAATTAATATAGCCATCAAAACAACGCTAATTAAGCAACAAAATCAAAGGAGTGGATGCTTGTTACTAACCTTAAAGAAAAAAGATCAAACCATTCTTCCAAATCCAAGAGGTAGCTTCACGGTGAAGAGCAGCCGCAACAATGGAGGGAGCGGTCCAAACACGTGCCTCTGTGCTTAGGATGGAATAGAGGAGGAAGGAGAGGACGGCGCCAGCTTTTTGTGCTATCAGTTTATCATCGTCGGTTTTTGGCTAGAACCGACAGTAATAGCACCAAATCACTGTTGGTTCTTGGCTAGAACCGGTAGTGATAAGTGGCCGCAAACTCACTGCCGGTGCAAGCCACAAACCGGTAGTGATATGGTCCTTCACTGTCGGTTTTATCCCAGCCCCTATCATTTTCTCATTTTCAAGCTCAGAAGCGGCAGTCAAGGTACATCACTGCCGGTTCTCACAAATCCGGTAGTGATGAGGCCGACAGTGATGTCCGAATCTATAGTAGTGAACGTTGGCTTCAATTTCTATAAACAAACGTGTGTGTTTACACTTGCAGGCATAGTGGTGTCAGCAGTGGCAGTCTGTGAGACGACGGTAGGGCACTTATTGCATGTGTGCATAAGACAGAACTTTAGTCCCACCTTAGTAGTTAGAGTGGAAGTTTAACATACTTAAAGATGCGAGCCCTTTCCACATTACCAAGACTATACACGGAAGAGAGAAAAAAAAACCCTACATGTGGGCTTGCTCACCACACTGGCCAGCATGGGAATAAACAAGGGCATGGGTGAAGGGCTTGCGGCACCTCCACGAATGGTCCACCGAAATCCAGTCTGCGGCTTTCCAGGAGTGTGGCCTCCTTTCGTAGTTTTAGCTTTTGGTTACTTGGCGTTTATTATGTTTACTACGAATTGGAATCCTCATCAGTTTAGATCGTGATCACGACAAGGGATCATTTGCAATTTCTCTATATAAACAAGTTATTGTCCAACGCAAGAAACATATCTATTTGAGTAAGGGTTCAACCTCTTTTTGTTGTTGTGATGTTGTCGTAGTTTCTCATCCCAATAGCCTCCATGCATCGACAATCAAGAGAGCAGGTCTTCGGAAGCACTTGTCCTTGCGATCCAGCACCAGCAGAGGATAACACATCTTCCAAAGGCAATGTCGCCACATCTTCAGCAGCAACATTCCTCCACCGTTAAGCAACGATGTAGCACCACTAGCCACAACATCTCCATCAACAAATGAAGGTACACAAGTCTTGGGGATGTTTTTCATTTTTAGTTATTCTTTATTCAATATTTTAATAATAATCGCTCCTAATAATAATCGCTCAGGCTGGCATGACTAAATCACGTTGTCGCGCCAAATGCATCGACGTGGCAAGATCTGCAACGTTGGACGGCGTTTTCGTCATGGAAAACCTTGTCATGCCACTCCCGGTGGCGTGACAAACTCAACCTTAGAAAAATCATAAGTCTTCAATACAACGTTGGATGAAGATGATTTTTATACAAAAATTGTAGATCTCGGCGTGATCTACATCTTTCTAGTTTTGAGTTTTTTCAATTGAGAACGTTAAGAGGCTGAAAACAATATAAAATTTAAGCAGCATAATAATAGCATACTAGGGCTTGTCACATTAGAAAAATAATATCTTTTTGTATGATGTTGAATAAAGATACTTCTTATATCAAAGTTGTAGCTCTCAAAGAGATCTATAACTTTATAGTTTTAAGATTTTACTCGTTAAGATACTCAACAAAATAATATAAAGTTTCAGCAGCATATTAATTGTGTACCAGGCTTGTCGCCCGACAAAAACTATATTTTTCTTGTATGGTATCAAACGAATATATTTTTTTATCAAAGTTGTAGCTATCAACGAGATCAACAACTTTTTCATTTTAAGCCCTTTCATTTGAGACAATTAACATGCTCAAGAAAATAATACAAAATTTAAGAGGCATATTAATCACGTACCGGACCTTACCTTCTTAGAAAAAATCATATATTATTTTTGATATCACATAAAAAAAGCTTTTTAAATTAAGTTGTAGATGTTATAGAGAGCTACACCTTTCATATAAAGGTATATTTATTCAACATCATATGGAGAGATGAATTCTTTTCTCAGACTCTCACGGTTTGGTACCAAATTAAGAGGCCTTTCATTTTCTCACACTCACGACATCAAATGTAAAGACTCAAAACTACAAACTTATAGATCTCATTGAAAGTTACAACTTTGGTATAAAAAGTATCTTCATTTGACACACCAAAAATATATTATTTATCTAAAGTGACAAGCGCTAGTACGCGATTATTATGTTGCTGAAATTTTATATAATATTTTTTAGCATCTTCACATCCTCAAATGAAAACACTCAAAACTACAAAATTGTAGACTTCGTCGAGATCTACAATTTTCATATAAAAATTATTTTCACCCGACTTCGTATTGAAGACTTATGAGTTTTCTAAGATTAAGTGTTGTCACACCACTTCTGGTGGCGCGACCAAACAATAGTGGCATGACAAGATTTTCCACGTCAGAAATGCCTTCTAACATGGCAGATCTTGTCGCACCAACGCATGTGGCGCGACAATGTCATTTGGTCACACCAGCCGAACTGGCACGATCAAAGTCACATCGCACTAGGAAATATTCCCCTAGATGTGGGATGATCTCATCTCAATTTTTGGTTTCTTGGCGCCAAATATAAAATGGGTCGGTCCAATCCCTTTTCAACCAAACACAAAATAGGTTTTGGATTGCTAGCCTTTGGTGGCCTAGCCCTCTCGATAACCACACTACAGAGGCATGCATGGGGTGGAAGGGCTGCGCTGCACTGTCGGTTACCCGTGGAGGAGTTCATGCTCGAGAGTCAGGACAAAATTCGGTGCAGACCCCTGCAACGCGCCTTCGTGTAGACCCACCTTGGATGGGCTTTTTGGGAAACGGCCGTGTGTGTTGGGCTTTTTGGTACACGTGGCTTCGATCCAAAGTAGATCTGCACAGAGGCGCGGTGCACGGGTCTGCACCCAATTTTTTTCCGAGTGTCTCCTTGCAGTGAATGTGTGGTGGGAGGAGGAGGGAGGGTGATGACTCGCCTCATCACTGCCGATCGCAAATCAGCATTGAAAGTAATGGTCTCCATTGGCTCATTATACAAAACAGACACTACTACAAAAATGATTTGTGCCGCCCCTACAAATGGTCCCCAAATAAGCCATCCCCATAA
This sequence comes from Miscanthus floridulus, assembly GCF_019320115.1. NCBI lineage: Eukaryota > Viridiplantae > Streptophyta > Magnoliopsida > Poales > Poaceae > Miscanthus > Miscanthus floridulus. Next base: position 103,335,274 of record NC_089589.1, read on the forward strand.
ATCCAGCCGCCCCTACAAATAGCCATATTTGTAGGGACAACTCTATATCCAGCCGCCCCTAAAAATAAGCGTTAAATAGTAAAAATTAAGTACTAAAATTTAATTTTTTTCAAACGACCTCGGATGGAAAAATGACCAAAATAAAAGTTGTAGATCTGGAAAAGTTGTACAACTTTGTTGTTTACTACTATTTCATTTAAAATCATTTACTGCTTCAAAATGTTGTTTGAAATTCAATTTTTAAATTGTTGAAGAACTCTGATTTCTCTTTTTAATCTCTGACTAAAACTTGTAATAAGTCTTTCTCCCTCATACTAACTTCAAATTTTATATTTTTTTTTGCTAAAATTTTCTAAAATCTTGCTCTATCAATTTATTGTGTTCTTACCGCTATTATTTGAGCCATCTTTTCATGTGACTTTGTTTTATCAATTAATTTTTTGAATTTCAAAAAATGACAACTTCAAACAATATTTTGACGTAGCAAATGATTTCAGCTGAAAAACTTATAAACATAAAAGTTGTAAAACTGATCAAGATCTACAACCTTTATATTGGTCATTTCTTCATCCCACAAAGTGATATTAACATTGTTCACAAATTTTACATATCTCTTTTATAGTTTATGAAACTATAAGAGAGATGTAAATTTATGAACAATGTATAGTACCACTTTGTCGGATGAATTAATGACCAAAATAAAAGTTATAGATCTTGATGAGTTCTACAACTTTTTGGTTGATGACTTTTTAGCTCAAATTATTTACTCTTTCAAAATGTTGTTTCAAGTTGATGTTTTTTGAAATTCATATTTTGAAGTCATAAAACAAAGTCACATGAAAAGATGACCAAAATAGAAGTTGTAGATCTTGATAAGTTACAGAAATTTGTAGTTGACAACTTTTTTATTTCAGATCATCTTGTCAAGAAAAACTATGATTGAAATACTCAAATTTGAAATTTTAATATTTCAAACGACCTCGGATGGAGAAACAACCAAAATGAAAGTTGTAGATCTCGAAAAGTTATAGAACTTTGTAATTGATAACTTTTTCATTTGAAACCATTTTGTCAAATAAAACTACGTTTGAATTTCTCAAAATTTGAAATTTGAATTTTCAAACGACCTCGGATGGAGAAACAAACAAAATGAAAGTTGTAGATCTCGAAAGTTATACAACTTTGTAGTTGACAACTTTTTGATTTGAGATCATCTTATTAAGTAAAACTATGTTTCAATTTCTCAAATTTGAAATTCAAATTTTGTAAATATCCTCGGATGGAGAAACTAGCAAAATGAAAGTTGTAGATCTTGAAAAGTTATATAACTTAGTAGCTGACTACTTTTTGATTTGAATTCGTTTAGGGCCTCAAACAATCAATTTAAACTAGGTTTATGATAATATGTGGGGAAAGAAAATCCAATATAGACATAAGTGAGTGTGAGGTGGAGTGGCAGAGGGGGTATGCGCGAGGGGGAGGTCACGGGTTCAAATCGTGACTTTCGCATGAAAAATACCAGGACTTGCCGGTGGGGACCTCCACGGATTAAAAAAATGCTATTTTTTTGCTCGATTTCGTGATTTCTGGAAAATGGATTCATAGGGTGGCTGGATATAGAAGCAACCCTCCAAATCTTGAGCTACCCCTAGAAATCGGATTTGTTGGGGCGGCTGGCCAACAGCCTCTACAAATCCACCATTTGTAGCAACGGTTTGGTAGGGTGGGTGGCCAAACCGTTGCTAGAAATGGTTATGAGCCGCCCCTACAAATCATATGAGACGCAATGAGCGGTGATAATTGAACAAACAAACAGAAATCAAGTTGTTGCCCACACCCCTGATGTAGCTGCCCATGCTGTCATCCAATTTGCGAGACACGACGTCGCCCTGTCATCGATGCTGCCTCCTCGTGCTACCACCCGCTACAACTGTCAGATCTGAGAAATAGGGTGAGGGAGATTGAAATAGGAGAGTGACATTTGAGAGAGAGAAAGAGAGAGGAGCTGACCTCCATGCGCCAGGGGACACAAGTTGGAGGCGAAAGCCAGGGGACCTCCACGCTGGGGCCACGGGCCACCTCTTGTGCCCACTGGGGCAGGGGCGATGGAAACACAGGAAAGGACAGAGAGGAGTTGTGGGTGGGGATTATTGATAGGGTGATACAAGGCCACTCAGGCCTGCCCATTATCTACCCATAGAAAGCATAATAGGTGTGACAGAGTGGCAGGGCGAGTAGTTGTGGGAGGGATCGGCAGGTGGTTTTTACTATATGCTCCTCACCCGGACCGATGGTGAAAATGTTGTCACCATAAGTTCGGGATAAGAACCATATGATTTTCACCGTCTGTTTATATTTTATCAAAACCTGCGGCGAAATGCCATAGGAAAAAATATTTTTGCAGTAGTGCTTCCCAAAGTGTTGTTTCTAATTAGTACCGATAGAGATAAATAGATAGATAGATGAATGGACAGTTGAATAGAGACATATCGTTTAGAATGGTTACAGCTTGCTTAGAATGGTTACAGCTTCCTAGCTATGCGAGATACATAGGTGGGACAGAGGCAGCGCGAGTAGTAGTGGGAGGGATCGGCGGGTCGTTTTTGCTATATGCTTCTCTCCTGAACCGATGGTGAAAATGTTGTCACCATAGGTTTGGGATAAGAACCAGATGATTTTCACCGTCTGTTTATATTTTATCACCAACAGTTCAATAAAACCTGCGGCCAAATGCCATAGGAAAAAATATTTTCGCAGTAGTGCTTCGCAAGTGTTGTTTCTAATTAGTACCGGTAGAGACAAATAGATAGATAGATGAATGGACAGTTGAATAGAGACATATCGTTTAGAATGGTTACAGCTTGCTAGCTATGGTAGATAGATAGATAGATAGATAGATGGATAGATGCTCCTGGACCAAAGTATCTTTTTTGAATAGGTATATAAATTAAAGCCGGATCCTATCAATTATCTCGAAAAGAGATAGATATATAGATATACATTAGAATGTATATGTGACAGGTCAATTATTTCAAAAACAAATGAAGCCATGCACCAAAACACACCATAGACAATGTATGAGTAGCATCTAATATTAGGATTTCCATATCCATCTAGGAAATTCAAATATAGCATCCGCAACATTATTAGTATTTCCATACACTACACTGGAGGTTACTGCCAACAGCAGCAGATGAGGGAGAGCGATGCTGAGCCAGCGGGATTTGGAGGCGGCATCTGTGCATGCACCAAGCAGTGCCTTGCGGAGGCAGAGGCGGCAGGTGGGCCGTCATCGCAGCCGCCTGTCGAGCCTCCACTGGGAATGCCTGGTATAGGGATGCTCAACTGATGGACTTTTGTAGCTTGTTGGCAGGCGGCCGGCCAGGGCATGTCAAATAAACTTTTTTCTTTCAACTAAAATATAGAGTAATATACATTGCGGATAGATCTGGGTTAGTTTCCTATGTACCTGATTCATTACAGTTATTTCAAGATTGGTCATCTGAATCTATGACATCCGTGTAATGTAACAGAAATTTAATTGCAATTTCAAATGGTGGCCTAGGCTTATGTCCCTTTGTTTTGAACAGATGATTAGTATTTTTCTTGTCGCTGCAGGAACATACGGCAAACACATAGTTTTCTTGATTTCTTAAACGACCATATGTTTTAACTACTACTCCCTCCGGCCTCTGTTCCAATGTGTAACATCTCTACTATTCTCTAAACACAACAATCTCATCCCCAGTTCTAACATCTCATGATCTAAGCCGGTGAAGACTTCGTCGACCGCACATGATGGTTTTTTTTAGAAAAAGAAAATTTTATTCCAGCTTCTGGGAGAGGATTGCACAACCGCACATGATGTGTGCATGACAAATGACCAACTTATGCTCCATGTCTAGGGCCTAGCACACACAACAAGCACGGCATCGAGATATGTGCATCCAGACATGAAGACAAAAAACACTTGTATAACTCTAAACACCGTAACTCCTTGCAACTCGTCCGCCTAACGGCTTTCATTAATGCGCTCTTGACTGCCGGTGCAAGCAGACATTCGGGATGGAGAAGTTACGTCAACAGCGCAATAGCGGAATGAGTCAAAAAAAATCATAGCTCGATTAGATGTTTTTGGCGAATAAACTGTTATATGCTCGATTAGATGTTCTTTTGGCCAAAAAAAAAACAATAGCCCACTACTGGAAACTTGAATTGCCCTGTGGGTGACGAATTTTTCCGTGCGTTTTTTTGGTACGCACAGAAAAATTACGATTATTATGTCGGTTCCAAAATATCCCGACAGAAAAATACGAAACCCCACAGAATAATTGTATGATTTTTCTGTGCATGACAATACACACACGGAAAAATCAGAACTCATAGAAAAATACGATTTATTCTGTCGGTTCTTTAAAAACGCACAGAAAAAATATATGCACGCACAGAAAAAATATATGCACCCATAGGATAAATAAAAAAACAAACAAGTCCTAACCCTAACTCGCCGGCCGCCGGCCCCAAACACCCTCGCGGACTCGCCTGCTTAGCCCTCCTCTCCCTGCCCCCGCTCCCTCTCACTTCCTCCCGCCGGCAGCCGGCCCCTCCCCTCCTCTCCTCCCACCGGCGGCCGGCACCGGCCCCTCCCCTCCTTGCCCCGCGCCGCCCCGGATCTGAAGCGCCGACCCAGATCCGATGCCTCCTCTCCTCCCGCCGGCGGCCGGCCCCTCCTCTCCTTTCCTCCCGCCAGCGGCCGGCCCCGGCCCCTCCCCTTCTTGACCCGCGCCACCCCGGATCTGCCCACGGTGGCCATCCCCGGCTAGAGCGCAGCGCGGCTGGGCTCCACCGGTGGCCGGCGCCGTGACTGCTCACCGGTGCTGCATCTGGTGTGTGCAACACACAGCACAAAACATTGCATAGTGGTGGAAGATTAGACATGAGATTCTGAATTTTTGATTGATAAGAGATTGAGCGATTCTGATATGATTTTGCTCTGTTTTCTTGTGCTCCATTCGCTTAGGTATTAGAGGGAAGAGGCAAAGATCTAGGCTTGGATTAACCTGGAGAGCGCCAAGGCTAAAGCACAATCAAGAAAGCTGGAGGTACAACAAAATTCGATACCATCTTTGTGCAAATTTTGATTCTACTAATTAAAATCCATCGGCAAATAGGAGTATAATTTTTTCCTAATTCATGTGATTTTTTTACGGCATCCTAGTCTGCATTATTGTTCAAGTTCAGATTACACATTTAGATGGTTGTAGGTGCAATGATATAGGTTGCCATACTATTACTAGTAGTAGTAGTTTTAACTGTGATGTTGAGTTTTAGGAAGAAAATATTTTAGGGCCATTTTGGAGAGTTGTATATATAGGAAATTGGGAATAGCTTCTCCCAACCCAATCTGACCCTGACTATATGATGACATACTGTGTGTGGGACCAGTTGAACTGCAACTTGATCAAGGTTTTTGAAATCTTGCAGCTCCATGTCTATTTGAATCTATTGATATTATATATCCTGTTCAAACTTCACTCATTGCCCTCTGAATCAAATATTGAATCCATAATGGCCAGCGTGTCAATAGAAACCAAAGCCAGTGTTCAGAAACCATGTGCTTAAGCTCGGTATTTTCCAAGCATCGAGAAATTCCAGAATTGAAAAATCACAGAAGGAGGTTGGGGGTGCATCCTGCAGCTTGGAGATGCTATGAAAACAGTATCTTGAATATCTTGCATATACCAACCTAATCAATCATTTTGATATGTGATATTTGCGGAGCTGAGATGATATGGAACCCCAGTCTTGTGCCGCGCTGCTCTCCCCTTCCCTAACTATGCCTTGTGACTTTTTTGTTTTGTACTACTCTTGAGTGGCTGTGATAAATCAAGTTTTCATTAGAGAACTTCTGCACTTTAGCACCTTATGAGCTGGTACTTGGGATATTTTGTTCTGTCTGCTGCTTAATTAGGATGAGTGAAGCTTCCTTTCTTCAATTACCTTTTGTCATAAGGACTACTCTGAACTTTGGTGGCTATGATGCAATTTCTTGTTCTATTTTCTGCAGTGCGTTCTATTTTCCTTGCTGTTTTTTAGTAGATGGCATTCGGTGCAAATCAAATTGGCTTCTGACCTGAGATGAAAGGTACTGAGCAGTCCCCACTATGCTCAATAAAAAGGCAAACTTCTTACAATACTAGTGTTTTTTTGTTGACTAAAAATATGTCTTTGCTTAGCAGGTAGAGATGGAGTGGAAGGTGAAGCAGTTTACTATTGGTTGAACAAGAAAAAGTAGTTGTTTCTTTTTCCATACCCATATTTGTGAATTCATTGTATTATTCATGTTGAACAAGTAGATAACTACATATCATATTTGTATATATGATATATGTGCTAATAGACTAGATTGATTCCATTTTTGACATCAAGTGTTAGACTCCATTCATGCTGGACTACTGATTTCTATGTATTATTTGAATGCTATATGCTTCTGTGAAAATTATATTAAATATACCATTTTCTATGAGAGATATATATTAAAGGTCTACTGCTCTTTTTTCTGTGAAGATGGCTATATAGAACCATTATTTTTAGTCTGGGTGAAAGGAATTTTTCTGTGAGTTAGCCTAACCAATAGAAAAAATACATGTTTTTTTGTGTGTGTTTGTTTCTTTTTTTCTGAGTGGATATCCACATGGAAAAATTAGTTTTAATCTGGGTGAACGTGATTTTTCTGTGCGTGTAAGACCGACAAAAAAACTATTTCTGACGGCGAACCTTTTCTGTCATTCTATTTCTGTGTGTTATTGTCTGCTCCGTGTGTATTCGCATTATTCTGTGGGTTTTTGCACGCACAGGAATATTCGAGTTTCCAGTAGTGGCGGATGGTATAGTCCTCATAAATGTGATATATTAGTGAATCATATGTTATATTATTCAATATATGCATTATGTTGATGACATGTTGGTGCAATCGTATGGTGTTTGGTGGATCTATATATTTTTGGTGAATCATATGTATATTTTTGGTGATATTTTAAATTCAAAATTTGAATTTAAAATTTGGTGGGAAAATAGATTGCACCAACATGTCATCAACTAGAGTCGGCGTGAGTTACCAGCCACCCCAAGAAAACATATTTGTATAGGCGGCTAGTAATCCCAGCCGCCCATACAAAAAGGTTTCTAGTGGCGCTGAAATTACCGGCCACATCTAGAAATCTGTTTTCTAGGAGCAGTTAGGCAGCTGCCCGTAAAAAACTATGATTTGTAGAGGCAGTTGGGTATGGGCGTAGCTGGCCCAACCACCTCTACAGTTGCTCACCAACTGCCCTGATGAATCCTGGGCATAGTAGCGGCAACCTAAAAAAACTTTGTTGATGGCAAGTTTCACCACCACGGCCAAAGCAACTGCTTTGTCTTTTCTTCTTTCTCAACATCATTAATTCATTATTATCGTGGATAAATTTGTACATACACTAGTTAGAACCCACCCCTATTCATTTGTTTTGTGTGTTGTGGACCAGATTTCTTATTGTTAATCTTATTCTAATCAATATTTTAGAAATAACCCCTTCTACCTATTTTTTAAAAAAAAACAAACTCTTTTGTCCGCGTGTCAATGTGCATCACGTGGCAAAACCACTCTGCTTGCCCAGCAGCACATGCACGTAAATGGCAGGGTTGTCGTCACTTTGGAGCAGTAGACCACCCTGGAAGGGTAATGGCTCCCATGGTCCCACCTTGCCAGGCCAAGCCACCTGGTGCAGCCGGGGAATATAGAGGGACTCTCGGACCCTCCTTCCTCTCCCTCTTATGTTTTTCTTCCTTCCTAACGCACGTCCGTCAAGCCCTATGGCCACTGCCAAAAATCTGGCCGTTATGGCCTCAGAATTTTGTGGGGAAAAGATCCTCTGCACAACATCAATATGAAGTTAGATTATCTACATTATGTAAAAAATTAAATGTTTTCCATCCCTGTTCGTTGTTTTCATCTTTTGATTGAACCTCTATGACTGTGCTGCATTAAGTTTTGTTGCGCATCTCATCTTGCAATATTAGACCATAAATCTAGATTTTGGCATCTAAATTTTGACTGTACCTATTATTTCTAGCCTACATGTTTAGTTAAAACCCTAGGGTTGTTGTACAAACAATATATTCTAAACTCATTGTCTGGATTTATCAATAACCTTGATTCTAGATGTTAGATTGCACTCCTCTCCATTATTGCACAATTCGTTAGGTTATTATTTGAATACCCTAGTCAAAAACAATATGCAACTTATAGATAATGCAGATAGCACTACTACACAAACGAATATGCGCAGCGTTGCACTTTTGCACTCCGTGGCGGGCACCTATTTTTGCCCGCTGCGGTAAATCCCATGATTTACCGCGGCGGGCATTTTTTATTTACCGCAGCGGTCACTTTTGCCCGCCACGGTAAATCGATTTACCGTGGCGGGCATCTTAATATGCCCGCCACGGTAAATACCCTATTTACCGTGGCGGACATATTAAGATGCCCGCCGCGGTAAATACCCTATTTACCGTGGCGGACATCGTAAGGTGTCCGCCACGGTAAATCAATTTACCGTGGCGGACAACGTTGAAAGCCCGCCACGGAAAAGCCCTACACGTATATATAGGTACACTTAGGCGCAGTCGGCCTCTCTTCCTCCCCACTCTCTTCCTCCCCATGCGCTCCAGGTCAGGCCGCCCCGACGGCGGCGGTGGAGGCCCCGACGGCGCCCCTTCCTCTCCCTCCTTCGGCCGCCGGTGGAGGCCCCGACGGCGCCCCTTCCTCTCCCTCCTCCGGCCGGCGTGGAGGCCCCGACGCCGGCATGGAGGCCCCGGTGGCAGCGGCGGATCCGGCGCAAGGTGTGGAGCCCTCTTTCTTCTCTCTCAGATCAATGGTGGATCTTGTCCCTCTCACACTCGCACCCTTGCAGATCCCCGACGACGGTGGCGAGCAGCGGGTGACGGGTGCTCCTCCGCGCACGGTGGCGAGCAGCGGCGTGGCGGATCCACGGCGGGGCGTCGTCTCCCTCCCACCCAATCGATGGCGGCGCAGATCCGGTGGGCGTGGCGCCCACCCCGGCCCTTCCTCTCCCTCCGGCGGTGCGGCGGGTTGGAGCTGCGGCGGATCCAATCGACGGCGGCGGCGGGATCTAGGTTCAGTGCGGCCCGGATCCAAGCCCGTTTGGGCTTTTTTTCTTTTTTTTTTGTTTTTCCTGAACGATTTGCCGCGGCGGGCGTTCTTATGTGGCCGCCGCGGTAAATCGAATAACCGCGGCGGGCGTTCTTATGTGGCCGCCGCGGTAAATCGAATAACCGCGGCGGGCAAAGCTGTCCGCCGCGGGAAGCCACGATTTACCGTGGCCTTTCGACGCCGGCCGACCGGTTTGCCCGCCGCGGAAAACGCAAAACGCCCGACACGGATAAATATTCTGTAGTAGTGTAGATGGAGATAGAGTTAGATGTAGCAACTAAGAAAAGATAATAAAAAGATAAAAGAATGCAAAATAATGACGGATTGACCTCTTATTAGAATGTTGGCATCGATCTCCTATTAATGACGTGGACGCACCAATGATCACATAATGACGGTGGTCTACCTGAATTATAACACTAGGTTTAAATCTATTATATATCTTTAGAACTCTATCATTATCTCTAATCGTGCATGCATATAATTGTTACAGATAGGACCTTAAATGCTGGCCTGCAGGGGCCAGCCTCTATAAATTACCAAACACATTGTTTCTTTTAGTACACTCGTTCACAGCAGTGAGTAACATTATGTCGTCCTTCAATAAGAAACCAGCAGTGGTTGCTTTGTTCCAGTTCACCTTGGCCTTGCTCCTTGTCTCCCGTAAGCTCTAAGAACATTGCATTGAACATTTCCATTATATTTCTACAAATATAAACGTTGGCTTCAATTTCCATAAACAAACGTGTGTTTTTACACTTGCAGGCACAGCGGTGTCAGCAGCGGCAATCTGCGAGATGACCGTAGGTCACTTATTGCATGGCAACCTGGATTGCCGAAGTGCATACACAAAGGCTACAAGGGTGGCTACCCCACATGCCAATGTACCAATAGGTTGGATATGCCTTTGCCATCACCAGGTGACCAACCATTGTTGGAGAACCGTCCCGGACGAAATGCCAAGGAGTGGGAATTAACTTCACTAATGTGTGACCGCTGTAGTGTGTTGTTATTAATTGTTAGATCATACAGGCTTGGTCTAATCGAAGTTCTCAATAATTCCAAATGAATATGAAAGGCTGACTCATGTGTGCATATGACAGAACTTTAGTCCCACCTTAGTAGTTAGAGAGGACGTTAACATACTTAAATATGCGAGCCCTCTCCACATTACCAAGACTATACATGGAAGAGAGAAAAGAAACCCTACATGTGGGCTTGCTCACCTCACCGGCCAGCATGGGAACAAACAAGGTCAGGGGTGAAGGGCATGCGACACCTCCACGAATGGCCCACCAAAATCCAGTCTATGGCTTTTCCAGGAGTGTGGTCTCCTTTTGCAGTTTTAGATTTTGGTTACTTGGCATTTATTATGTTTGTTACGAATTGAAATCCTCAACAGTTTAGATCGTGATCACGACATGGGATCATATGCGATTTCTCTATAAAAACAAGCTATTGTCCAACACAAGAAACATATCTATTTGAGTAAGGGTTCAACCTCTTTTTGTTTAGCTTCGCCCTCGCATATTTTTGGAGGATCGAAGTCTTCAGCCCTTAGGCTTTTTGTTTAGGTTCATCCTCGCATACGTATTTTTAGAGGTGTAAGAAAAATGGAACGTAGGCCCATTTACTTTGGATTTTTGTGTTTGATGACCAACACAACCAAATTGGATTAATGAATTTGCAAGTAATTGTTTTGTAGTTCAATAGGGTGCAAGACGTGACTTGGACGAAGGCGACATGATGATCCCATAATCAACACCATAAGCAAGACCCTAGAAGCACAAGAGAAGACCCAAGATATCAAGCAAAGTGTAGCACCCGGTTTTAAGAACAAAACCAGATACGCACCATATGTGAGCCCAGGAAGTCAAATCTCACATATAGCTACAAATAAAGGTAATATCAAAAGACAATGCTCAATATATAACGTACTTAGTACAAAGGATATAACCTTAGACAACAAACAGCGGAAAGACAACTCCGATCTTCGGGTGAAGACTCCAATCCACAGGGACAACTGACTGGTTGATCACAAGCCTAACTCCTCCAGACTAGCAATCTGGTAGCCATCCGGGATTTTTCCAAATATTTAAAAAGTAAAGCAAGCGTAAGTAAATGTCGTACTCAACAAATATAACATGGGGTTCATGAGGCTCAAAAGGCTGACACAGGTTAACTACGATTAGCTTGTAATGAGTCATGATTTTAGCAATAGGGTGGCAACAAGTTTATCCACAAGCCCACATAAACAAATGATCAGGTAAACATGAATAATGAATAGCATAAACAGTAATCATTGGTGAGCATCTTTATCATCAGTGTCCATCATCTAGTCCGTAAGGGTTCCAAGGCCGCTCGTGACCGTGAGCACGGCTGATATACCAATTTTACACTCTGCAGAGGTTGTACACTTTCACTATGAGTCATGGTACCCATATGCTCGAGTTTATAACTCCCAAAACACTTCTAAGGTGAGCAGGCAGGGTTCACTATGAAGTCTTTCAAAGGTTCATCTTACAAGTTAGGGCCACTAGATTCACTCGGCAAATAGATGTAAAGCCCCCCTTCCCGATGGCACAACAACGCGCAGTCTATACTCATGGGGACAGAGGTCGCACTATACCCAATTCGTCAAGCTATTCTTACGCGAATAAAGGTAACCACTAACAAGCTCCAAAAGGTCCTCATACTGAGCTAAAGCTAGAGCCATGTAGCTCTCACAGCTGTACTATAATTTCCAGATGATCACTTACAGATAAGTCCTTAGGAAGAGGAATCTATAGCATTTAGAAAGTAACTAAACACTCCAACCCCCTGTTTTCAAGTTGCTAAAAAGTCATGTATTGATGTTTATTGCATATACCATTAGTCAAGTTACAAGATCATGGTTTAATTTAGCACTAGCAAAGCTACCCAATGCATATCCCATAGGTGACAAGGTATAAGTTCAATTCTAGGGAATCCCTATCAAAGTGACACATGCAACATGAATTAAATGTATTAGAGTTGATAGGAAACAAGGATGATCCCATGCTATACTTGTCTTGAAACACCGATCCTTTGATAAGCTTTAATCCCCAACGTCCTTCTTCTTCTTCTTCTTAATCACCACGTATATCTCACCGACTGGACATAATCGTATAACACCACAAAAAATCCATACATATACATGAATAGCATACAATTACATCTATATTAGAACAATACACCAATCATAGAAAAATAAGTAAAAGAGTTTGAAATACGATTCTACGTATCGCTACGAACACACAGTCGTGAGAGGCACGCTAATCGGAGCTATGGTTTGAAAGAACCACTTCCAAAAGATCTACTCATAAGAGAAAATATAAAACTATAAGCTTCTTGTGTTTTAACTATATAATAGCTTATATAAATTGAATTAAGTCAAATTTAGATGTGAATTACAAAACTAAAGTAAAACAAATTATATTTTATTTATAAAATCCAGTTGCATAGTTATTATTCAAATTAAATTTTAAACCATGAAATTCCAGAAATAGTGGCATGATAAACATTATTACTAACACGTAGATCTCGTTGTAATGAATCTAGCGCAACTTGAACAGGTCAAATCGGAGCTAAAACGTAGAAGATATGAATTAAACAAGATTTCCTTTAATAAAATAATAGATTAAATCTAACCTTGAATTTTAAAAATTAGAAACATATCTAACAGTAGTATGAACATGTAGATTATGGAATTACCAACCTAACGCAAGTTGAACAGGTCAAATCGGAGTTAAAACGGAGAAGATATGGCTTAATGAAGATAGTGACAATTTTGTAAATAGATGAAACATGATTTTTGAATTAAAATAAATAAAATCTGATTTTAAAATTTGGCCGGGGACTGCGGGCACTAATAGGAGAAAGGGTAGGGGTCCTTTTGAAAGAAACTAGGGATGGAGGGTTGAGATCCAAATAATTATAAGGGCCTTTCTGCAAAAATGACAGGCGAAGGGGTACGGGCTAATCTAAGCCGTTGGATCCAAGATGGATGGCTCAGATTAGATCAGAGGGGAAAGGAGAGAGGAGAGCCAGCCAGAACAGTGCCAGACATGGCGGACCTCCATGGACGGCGACGAGAAGCTTGCTGGCGAGCGTGAAGAGGGCCCTATAGTTCATGATTCGACGTAGAAAAAACAAAGGGAGCAAGAGAAGACGATGGCAAACTCCATTTGGCAATCAACGGCGGCTAACGTCGAGCAGAGAGGGTCGGCTGTAAGTAATGGTGATGGAGGAGCGACAACGATGTGGTGAAGGCCAAAACAAAGCGAAAAAGAGGAAGATAAAGGGCTCTGTGGGTTCGAGAACTCTACGCGAAGCACGGAGATGCTCTTACCGTGATAGAGGAGCAGCTAATCGACATGGCGGCGTCGGCTTCTTCTCGGCGAGCTCGGATGGCGGTGCTGGGGCACAGGCGGCGCTGCGGCTTGCCCTAGGGCTTGGTGGGGGACAGCACGGGTGTGGAGGCTCATTATTTAAGGGCCGGGCAGCGTAGGGCGCAAGGCAGGCAAGGGAGGAGTCGAGAGCGGCGTGGACACGGCCTTGGCATCGCGTGAGTCCGGGTCATGTACTACCGGAGGTGAGGGATAGGGCTAACAGGGTTGGGCCACCTATCGGCATCCGAGAGAGAGAGGAGAGGGAAACGCGTAGGCGACGTGGCTTTGACTTGGGCTGGTTCAGCAGAGAGGAGAGAGCGGGGTTGGGCCGCCTGCGGGAGATAGGAGGGAATGGGACGCCGGGAATGGGAGCAGGCAACGCGGCGCTGCTGGGCTTCGTGAGAGAAGAGAAGGAGATGGGCCACGGGGAAACAAGGATGAACGGCCCAAATGCCAGGTAAGGAGAGGGAAAAATAAAGATTTTCTTCTCCTATTTCAAAACCACATTCAAATATGAACCAAATCAAGTTTGAATAGGATTTCAAATACACTTTTCAATTCAAACAAAAATGAGCAATTTTAGTAAGTTTTCCAAAAATATTTTTTAAAACTTTTTAATTTCTTTTATTTTCTAGTTTTCTTTTCTTCTATTTCAAAGCCATTTTCAAATTCATTTTCTAAAGCATTTTAAATTCATTTTGAATTTTGGATTCAACCACTTGTTGCAATAAATCAAATGCACCGGCATGTATGCACATCGATGTTGCTACTCCTTATGATGAATTTTAATATAATGAAAAATATTCTTTTTTCTATATTTCATGTGCACAAAATTCATAAATAATTCATTTTAAACCTATGATTTCATCCCCAACGGCTACTTTCTCTATGTGGCTTATAAATAGATCCCCCAACCGGCCATTTGAAAAGTGGAGAGCTAAGAAAACATACCAAGGGTGTTAATACACCATTTTAGTGATCTCTATTTGCATAGTGCTTCATTAGGTGATTAGCGTAGTTGCTTTGCGAAGTGCTTAGGTTGATTAGACCACCGCTTACGCGCTTGCTCTAGGTTTAGGCGTAGTGTTTAGTGAGGTTTGCACACCTCTTACTACTCGGTGCTTGCACACATCATTGTTGTACATCGGAGGGGCTTGTAGTCTTGCGAGATCACACCAAGCGAGTTTGTGGTGTGGCCGCCACCATGTACTGAAGGGAACAAGGCCCATATCGATTCGGCCGAAAGCTTGATAGTGAAGACGGCGAGGAGCAGTCCAGGAGAGGCTTGCCGGAAGGCACATAAGAGACCCACTTACGAGTGGGGAAGGCCCGGGGCTATCCATCGAGTTAGCCGACCGGGAGCTTGGCCCTTGCGAGGGCCTCCAACGAGGACTTGCGGAACTTGCGCGCTTCTCGGTACCTCAGTAGAAATACCGGAGTCGTCGATGTGAGTTTGCATATCTCTACCTTACTCTTTAGCTTCCGTATTTACATTGCAATCTTGGTTTGTGATTTACTTTCCTAGCTTAGTGATAGGCAATTTGATAGGTTTGGAACCTACGTTGCATAACTCCTTTTTGCGGTAGGGATAGCAACACACTAGCAAAACCGTAGTTGCACATTTAGATAGTTTATCTTTTGTATAGGTTTTTGCTAAAGATAGAAAAAGAGGCCACAGTTTAGAGTTAGAGTTTTAAGTTGCCTAATTCACCCCCTCTTAGCCGTCACAGTCCCTTACAAGAGGGTCGAAGTCTTGAGCCCTTAGGCTTTTCGTTTAGCTTCGCCCTCACGTATTTTTGGAGGGTCGAAGTCTTGAGCCCTTAAGCTTTTCGTTTGCTACGCCTTCTTATATTTTTGGAGGGTCGAAGTCTTGAGCACTTAGGCTTTTCGTTTAGCTTTGTCCCAAGATGGATAAAGAAATACTTAGTGAGGTCACAGAGCAACCCTTAAGAAGTCAACCGAATACAACTGAAGGAGGTAATCAATGTGATTGTTAGTTAATTGCAGGTAGCTGCGAATTCGGAATCCGCTGCGTGGAATGTTTAGTCTGGAAAGCAATGTAATATGCTTAAGCGGAGTAACATTGAAATGTTAATGAAAGTTTCCAAATGTTTTAATCTTCTGTGAGCATGTAGGAATTAAGAAATAATGCTTGAATGCTCTTGATTTGCACATAACCAAGAGCAAATGACAGTCTTGTAAAAGCACTAGTTAGGAGCAAATTTCATAAGTACTAGCTATGATTAACTACTGTGTCTTGAAAAAGACTTGTCACCAATCTGAGAAATTACCTAGTTCGAGATTCTGCACTTATTCTGAAGCCATCTTACCTGTTGTTACTATTGTTGACAGTCTGAAAAAGTGTTGCACTGAAATTGCATCTCCAGGATGACTTGTTACAGAGGCAACAAAACTGAAACAGAGAGACAAGAACCAAGGTACTGCAGACCAGTTGCTATTTTTGAAAATCAAAACTTCAGAAACAACACAGCAGGCGCCCTGAGTGTCTCCGAAAAATCTAAAACCATCGACAACCCATCGGAACGGAGGTGGCGGCGAAGAGGTGATGGGCTGGCACTTGGCACTCCTGAAATGAAATCAAAATACTGATTCAACCGGTCCTTGGGATCTCCCTAAATGTTGGGAATTGGAGTCACGATAGGAAAAAAAAAACATGTAGCTTTTGCTGAATTATGTTAGACATCATAGTATAAAAGAAATTGATTGCGTTCAACTGGGAAAAGTGACCTGGGAAAAGGCTGTTGCAAATAGTGATAAGGCCTTTGCTATTATGAGTTCCAAACTCAATTGGTGGGGTTTCTTTTTTGAATAAAAAACGAAAGTACAATTAGAATGGATAGTTTGCCCAAGACGACAGCGAAAATTGAGATATGAGTATGACAAAATAAATTGTTTCTGCAATATAAATAGGGCCAAGCGAAGAGCGAGATAAGCCATGGCTGATGGCTATATATGTGAAAAATTGGGAGGCAATTAATGAGCGAATAATTGATATATGTAAGGGACAGGTAGCAAAATAATGTGACTATTCCACGGAAACAAGTCAAAATTGCAGATTTTTGCGGAATTAACTGGTGACTTATCTGAGCAAACGAGGAAATATTACAAGGTTCGTGCCTTTCTGAGATCATACACACCAACTAGTGTTGTGTCAACCCTAGGAACAATTAGGAATATCCCAAAGCATCGCCGGAAGCAAGGCGGCAAAGTACAAATTAATTAATCACTGACTAACCAGCTATCACAAGGCTCTAAATAGCATGCGAAAATGCAGGAAAGAATTAAAGATCATAGGGAAAAGTTTGTGCACTGCTTTACAATTTTCGGACACACTAAACATTCACAGTAGCAGCCGTGTAAAACTCCTCAGCAAACAAATTAGCTCAAGCAGTAATCATTAGCATGTAATTGCTTTTGCTATAGCATGATGGTGACTATACACAAGATGGCGGCACACTGGTACAAAATCTCTGAATGTAAAAACTGATCGGCTTACTTGGATTTGTGTTGTAGGCGATTCAGTCAATGCAGCAGCAAAATAAACAAAAGTGCTGACCAAACCGGAAGGAGGCTGAACGATTAGCCGTTCCTTTAGTGAACTGAAATGATTCAATTATGCTGCTGCTAAAGAAGTCTCCAAAGAAGCCGAGCACAAGCGAACTGGGAGTCAAAAGCATATCTCCCATCAATGCTCCGTGCCGAGATGACCAATGACAAGCTGCAAATGGATTATCTTGCTGTCGAACAGGGAAAAGCACAACCATTCCAAGCAAGATGCAGAGGAGAATTTCCTGACTGAACTGCACACAAGGCGAACTGATTACTGTTGCAAAAAATGAAATTAAGACAGCTCTGCTTGTTACTGCTTCAACTTCCCTGAACCGAACAGACACTATGAAATACAAGGGAGCTAAGTAGTGCTGCTTCTGAGAACTGGATTGAAAAACCACAAGTAGATGTTTAAGAGTAGAACTATGGATTTTCACTCGCCGTCACTGATCTAAAATTGAAACGCCGGCCTGCTGAAAAAGAAACGAAGAACAGCAGTACCTTGCAATGGAATTTGACAAAAACTGTCAAAAACAATTCGAGTGAAGTGGAATTCGAACTACAGCTACACCAGATCATAAGCCTTCTATTCCAATTGAAGACACTGAAAAAGAAAGCACCTTTGACTCCAATTTCAAGAAATTCGGGAAACCCTGAGAAAGGGGGAATTTTTGGGGATCTCTCTAATTCATATCCAAATCTTGATTCAACACAACAGCATACTAGTATATCTGAAACAAGCATGCATTTTCAGATAACAAATCGATAAAGACCATAGGCCTACAATTCCGGTTACACTCATCCTATTCAGAAGTTCTTTGGCCCAAGAACCCTATGTGCACTGCTAGAGTAGAACTGACATCTACTGGTAAGGTTAGCTCATATTGGACTGATAAAAGGAGCACCCATGGCCGGTCATCTAGTATCTGTGTAAACCCAGTCATCAATACATTTTATGAATTTCAGAGTAAAAAGGGATAAAATGTTCAAAAGTTGATACACACGTGAGTGCTCCCAAAAAGCGAA
The DNA here is from genome assembly GCF_019320115.1 of Miscanthus floridulus. Lineage (NCBI taxonomy): Eukaryota > Viridiplantae > Streptophyta > Magnoliopsida > Poales > Poaceae > Miscanthus > Miscanthus floridulus. The sequence continues at coordinate 103,353,493 of NC_089589.1, forward strand.
ACTCGCTGCTATGTAACAAGAGGTTGAGTAATGCAGAGATATAGACTGATCTGAAGCTTGCACGGGTGGGTATAGTCTATGTATGCATGTAGGAAATAATTTGAAAAAGAACAAGTATGAGCATTAGTATTACTATGCGATTTCACAGTTAGAATCCCCTCGGGCTGTGGAGTCTTATGCAAAAGAAGCTTGCCAAGTGAGATTGCATTGCTTGCCAAAAAATGTTAGACTGAACCAGAAAAACCAACTGAATTCGACAGCGAAGTGTGAATATGGAAACCCTAGCTTACTTATTTTGGATGGCATGTGGGTGACATGTGAAGCTGCGAAGTGGCACCACCCAGTGCTCGGAGTGTCCATGACTTTTGCTCCTGAGTTTGTCGCTGCTGACGAAAAGGCTGTTGACGAACTGGCACTGTCGCTTCAACGCCTGCACTGCCGCTTCCATTTCGCTACTCCTGAACACGAGAGTACTTTTGCGTGGGCCTAAGCGAAACGCAGAGACCTGGGCGGCGGCAGCCTTCGGCTTTCGTCTTGTGGGTTCTGGCTTTGTCCTGGCGGCGGCACGAGGAGATCCCGCCTTCCGAAGCGGCTCGGACGGGCGCAAGTTGGATGGCCGCACGGGGGCACGGGCGCGAAACGCAGAGGACTGGGCGGCGGTAGCCTTCGGCTTCCTTCTTCACAGCAGCTGGCTTCTTCTTGGGGCGGCGCGCGGAGGTCGAAGAGGGCCACCACGCACGACTCCGCCGTCGCCTCAAGTGTTGGGTGAAATTGCTGAAATTCATTTACAGGGACGGCTAGTTTTATCAACCGCCCCTCACCACGGAAACAGGGCCTTTGTCGAGTCTAACTTTTTTTGTCGAGGGCTAAAAGTCGGGCACTCGGCAAAGAGTTATTTTGTCGAGTGTCACACTCGGCAACGATAAGCCAGACACTCGGCAAAGGCCCTTTTTGCCGAGTGTCAGGCACTCGGTAAACCCTGGCGCTCAGCTAAAAGCGGCGTCAGGTAACGGCCGCCGCCTGCCGTCTAGGTTTGCCGAGTGCCAACGGGTAGGCACTCGGCAAACCGCTTCTTTGCCGAGTGCCAGACCCTGACACTCGGCAAAGAATAACGGCAAACTATTTTTTTCCCACTTTTGAACTTCAAAATTTTTCTCGAGTCCTCCTACAGTACATGAGACTCCATGTTAAAATTTGGTACATTTTTATGACTTTTTGCTATATTTAGTTAATTTATTTCATTTAATTGAATTTTTTTGGAAAATGCAAATTTAAACTGCACGTGCATCGAATAATGGAATTTAATGATTCAAAAAATGATATGCATGGTATTGAGTGAAGTGTGAGCCCATATCTAGGAACGGACCCAAAATTTTGAACATCTTGTTCACGAAACATGACCACGAACTTGCGAATGAATTGTTTTTAAATTCTATAAAATGCAAACGAAGTCCAAAAATCATGAAACTTGTCGAGATGTCATGATATCATATGTGGAGGATGTGATAAAAATTTGAGAAGGTTTGGTGCACGTTATCACGTACAATGCTTACAAACCAGGACATCTCCACATGTGATATCATGTGGAGATGTCCTTCTCAAATTTTTATCACATCCTCCACATACGATATCATGACATCTCGACAAGTTTCATAATTTTCAGACTTCATTTGCATTTTATAGAATTTAAAAACATTTCGTCCACAAGTTCGTGATCATGTTTCGTGAACAAGATGTTCGAAATTTCGAGTTCGTTCCTAGATATGGCCTCACACTACACTCAATACCATGAATATTATTTTTTGAATCATTAAATTCCATTATTCGATGCACGTGCAGTTCAAATTTGCATTTTCCAAAAAAATCAATTAAATGAAATAAATTAACTAAATATAGCAAACAGTTCGGGAAATGTACCAAATTTCGACATGGAGTACCAAGTACTGTAAGAGGACTACAGAAAAAGTTTGGACGTCAAAATACAAAAAAAAATTGGTTTGCCGAGTGTCATCTTTTGACACTCGGTAAACATGCTCTTTACCGAGTGCCAGCTGCCAGGCACTCGGCAAAGTGTTCCCTTTGCCGAGTGTCCGTGGGCCACTCGGCAAAGAGCGTGCCAAATTTTTTTTAAAATGTTTGTCGAGTGCCTCTCCACCCAGCACTCGACAAAGTGGTATTTTTTTAAAAAAATACGATGTAGTGCGGTTTAGGGTTTAGATTTCAAAAAAAAGGAAAACACGTTTGCCGAGTGCCCTGATCTGGCACTCGGCAAACCGGCAGCCCTTGTCCTTTGCCGAGTGCCAGATCAGGGCACTCGGCAAATGGCCCATCCACAGTAAGACAAACCGGCCACCCAACCGTTACCTCCCTCCCTCCCACACATGCACACACACGCGCCGTCGTCCCGCCCCACCCCGCGCCGACCGGCCCGCCGTCCCGCCCCGCCCCACGCATGACCCGCCCCGCTCACCCGCCGGCGTGCCCCCGCCACTCCGCGGCCCACGCACGACGGCGCGCCCCCACCGGCGTGCCCCCACTGCCTTCGCCCGCAATGCCCCGCCGACGCGCCCCCACCCGCCCCACCCCGCTGACGCACCCCCGCCGCTCCGCCACCCGTGCACGGCGGTGCGTCCCCGCCGACGTGCCCCCACCGCCTTCGCCCGCCGGCCCCACCCACACCGGCATGCCTCCGCCGGCTGCCTCGGACACCGCGGCCCACCGGCACCCGCCGCCCCACGCCCGCTGCTCCAACCCCATGGCCCACGCCCCGGCCCACGGCAGCACCGCCCCGGCCCTCTCGGCGCGATCCTGGCCATTCTCGGTGCGCCCCTGACAGTCGCAGCCATCCTCTCCCTATCCCTGGCGTGCCTCGGCCGACCCCGATGCCCCGACGCCCTCCCAGCCCCTGACACCATAGGTGAGTAGTAGAGTAGCAATGGTAGTATGTTTTAGTAGAAGTAGAGTTCGGTAGAGTAGTAGTAGTAGGTGGTTGTGGTGGTGGTAGTAGTAGTACAATAGGTGGTTGTGGTGGTAGTAGTAGTAATAGATGGTGGTGGTGGCGGTGGTTGTAGTAGTAGAAGAGTAGAGTGGCGGTGGTGGTGGTGGTTGTAGTAGTAGAAGAGTAGAGTAGCGGCAGCGGCGGTGGTGGTGGTGGATGAATGTGACTTGGCAATGATATGTTGAATTGAATGCATATGTATATGTGGTTGTCGGCCATCGTGCCATATGTTTTTTTTGTAGGTTTTGGATGCCTCACCGTGTAGGGGAGGTTCTGCCAAAATTTTGAACTAAGATGGTATTTTGTTCTTTTTTTGTAGAGAAGAGCCATCGTAGCCGAGCCGGAGTATCTCGGTGACCCCAATCGTCTTCCTCATCGCTGCGGGTCTACCTGCACCGCGTTGCCTCGCCACAGCATCGACCTCGCCATGGCCCCACTAGCCTGACTCTACCGCCACCCTAGGTATAACCCCTCTTTCCGTATCATGGTCGTAGATCGCGTAACCCAGTTAGGCGTCTCCCGTTCGAAAGAGATACGGTTGGAGGTATACAGATCTTTGCATATCTACGACCGTATCTGTTTTGGATTGTCCACGTTTTTTGGACAGCCCACGGATACATAGATGGGTCAGATTTCATGGTCTGTTCCGATCCAAGATAGAGTTTTGGCATCACCTTCCTGTTGTTCTCTGGATACACACTCTCCCTGGCAAGACGTGTATCTGGAGAACAGCGGGGACGTGTCCTCGCTTTACCAAACACCACGCACTACAGATGCCGCTGTAGGTGAGGGGCCGTCGGACAGGAGGAGGAGGAGGAGCAGTGGCCACAGGAGGCAGCCACCGCCGCCTCCTACCACACAGCGTGAGGAGGACGAGGAGGAGGCGAGGCCTGGGGACGACGATGAGCTAGTTTAGCAAACAGACGAGGAGGAGGGGGCGCACGAGGGGGAAGGGACGCACGAGGAGGATGGTATGGGTTCCGCTTCCTCTGGTTCGTCTAACGTCTACTTGCGAGGTCCAGCGAGCCTCCCTCTAGTTCCGCTTCCTCACCAACGCCCAATGATTCGCCCCGAAGGGCAAAAGTAAGTAACTATAGATTTAATCACCACCACTTCATATGATATGTTGAAAATCGATAGAGAAACTAATATTTTTTCTTAATCACTTGTGTAGGAACTGGACGATTGTGTTGGGTGGTGGTCACGAACGCCTGGTCAATGGCGTCCTGGATCTTCTGTGTAGGCAACACTACCCTGGCCTGGTTGACTACATCAGCAGGAGGGAGCCGGCCTGGATGTTTGACCACTACGCCGCCGCCCCCGATGTGGGTTACCCCAACAAGGCGGAGTTTTGAGTAAGTCTCCCTCACACAACACTGCTCAATACATCATATTCATTGGACTTTTCTTGAAATAATGAATGGATACATCACATCTATATGCAGACTTATTTCAGATGCGAGGAGCGATCTGAGGCTAGGGCAGATTTGGTGGCTACCAAAGCCTATAAAAAACTCGTCACTGACATGCATCACGAGACGCGCATCCAGGCCATCATAACCTACTACGGGTCGAAACTTGGAGAGAAGGTCAGCAAAGAAGAAGCAAGAAAGATGACGCTGACCCGGGACCAGTACCTTGAGGTAGATAAAGAACATTAATATTGATTCGTTTTGAGATTAAGTTGGTTTAATTTGATCTTTTTATATGTCAAATACTTGATGATGTTCCCCTGGTGGTGCTCCTCGTATCCTGACTGTTGGGCGATGATCGTGGACAAGTGGTTCACGCTCGGGTGGGACGAGACGCACGATGCTGCCTAGGAGTGGCGTTTGTAGATGCAAGGTCTAGCACACCATCAAGGCAACTGCAACCTTGCCGGATACAAACAATTATGGGTATACGGATTCATTTATCTATTCTAATGCTCAATTATGCCAGATTTCTAATCATCTTGCTGTCTTTCTCGCAGTCGGAGGCACATGGTGGCCAGCAATGCTCCGACTTCTAGGCATGGTGTATGTCCCACAAGGGCAAGGCGACATCCGGTGTCTCCTACAACCCGGAGGACCCGCCTGAGGCGTATACCAACCCAAGTGTCCACACCCGCATCAGTGAGTACACATCGGCGGCAAGGTCGGTCCATGGGCCAGAGTACGACCCGAGCACCGAGGACTTTGATGCAGAGATCATCATGAGGGTGGGTGGAGGCAAGAAGCATGGGCGGTACTGGCTTGGTGACAGCATCATCGACTCGACCTCTACTCCCTCTCTCTCCTAGATCCGAGCACGGAGCACGAGTGCAAGCCCGGCCATATGGCCATGGCCAATCACTTCACAGCAACGGGTCGACGCACTTGAGGTTATTCCTATTTTACTCGTCGTACATTGATCTTTACACACCTTAATTAGCTTTGCATTACTGAAACATTGGAGTGAAATATTGTAGGCCCGGCTGGAAGAAGAAGCAAGGCAACGTCAGGACCTGGCGGCCTAGCTGCAGTCCGAGCAGGCCATGCGAGAGGCCTAGGTGCAGAGGATGGCGGAAATGATGCAGTTCATGCAGACTCTTGGGCAACATACGGGTCTAGCTATGCCACCTGGGCTGTTCGCTCCACCTATGACTCCTGCAGCTGCAACTACTCCTATGAGTTTTCGCTTGTGCTTTGCTTGTATGACCTAGATTAGCTATCCAAGTAATCTTGTCGAACGTATGCAATCTCTTCTCCTTTGTGCAGCCTCAGTCGGAGGGTTCAAATAATCCAGCTCATGCGCCTCCGACTGATCCATTTTTTCCTTCACCAGGCACTCAGTTTCCACCTTGGTGATGAGTAGCATTGGTTGTATTTGCATTTGTTGTTCACTTGGTGATGGATTTCTGATATACTTGTCATGCACTAGTGGTATATTTGGATAACTGTGATATATGTGATAGATGTTTGGATTGATGTATGTGATATATGTGATATATTGTGATGAATGTGATATATGCGATGGATGTGATAAATATGTGATGTATGTTTAGATGGATGTGAGATATATGTGATAATTTATGTTTGTAGTGATGGAATGTAAAAAATGAATAAAGAACCAGTTTTGGTCAGTTTGCCGAGTGCAATGGTCACTGCACTCGGCAAAGCTGGAAAAAGGGGCGCCAACCCGTTTCCCAGCTTTGCCGAGTGCCATGACCATGGCACTTGGCAAAGAATTGTTTTACAAAAAATTAAAAAACTTTGCCGAGTGCCACCCATCCGGCACTCGCCAAAGAATTTTTTTAAAAAAAAAATAAAAAACTTTGCCGAGAGCCACCCGTCCGGCGCTCGACAAAGAAATTTTAAAAATAAAAATAAAAAACTTTGCCGAGTGCCATCCTGGACGGTGCTCGGCAAAGAATTTTAAAAAAATAAAAATAAAAAACTTTGCCGAGTGCCCGCCCGGGCGGCGCTTGGTAAAGAATTTAAAAAAATGAAAAACTTTGCCGAGTGTCGTCCGGGTTGGCACTCGGCAAAGCCGCCGTCACCGTTTCCTGCGCCGTGACGGCTCGTTTTTTTTGCCGAGTGCTGTCTCGGCACTCGGCAAAAGCTTTGCCGAGTGCCCGGCAAATGGCTCTCGGCAAAGGCTGCTTTGCTGGCCATTTTTTTCCCTAGTGGCCTTTGCCGAGTGTATTTAGGGTTTTGCCGAGTGCCATACAAATAGTCCTATTTATAGGGACGGCTATATAAATAGGCGCATAATAGTAAAAATTAAGTACTAAAATTCAAAAAATTTCAAACGACCTCGCATGGAGAAATGACCAAAATAAAAGTTGTAGATCTCGAAAAGTTGTACAACTTTGTTGTTTACAACTATTTTATTTGAAATCATTTCCTACTTCAAAATGTTATTTGAAATTTAATTTTTAAATTATTGAAGAACTCTGATTTCGCTTTTTAATCTCTTGCTAAAACTTGTAATAAGTCTTTCTCCCTCATACAAACTTCCAATTTATTGATTTTTTTGCTAAAATTTTCTAAAATCTTGCTCTATCAATTTATTTTGTTCTTCCAGCTATTGTTTGAGCCATGTTTTTATGTGACTTTGTTTTATCAATTCATATTTTCAATTTCAAAAAATGGTAACTTCAAACAACATTTTGAAGCAGCAAATTATTTCAGCTGAAAAACTCATGAACATAAAAGTTGTAGAACTGATCAAGATTTACAACGTTTATTTTGGTCATTTCCTCATTTGACAAAGTAATAATAACATTGTTCAAAAATTTTACATCTCTCTCTTATAGTTTCGTTAGAGATGTAAATTTATGAACAATGTATAGTACCACTTTGTTAGATGAATAAATGACGAAAAGAAAAGTTATAGATTTTGATGAGTTCTACAACTTTATGTTATGCCTTTTTCAGCTGAATTGATTTACTCTTTCAAGATATTGTTTCAGTTAACGTTTTTTGAAATTCAAATTTTGTAGTCATAAAACAATGTCACATGAAAAGATGAACAAAATGAAAGTTGTAGATCTTGAAAAGTATAGAACTTTGTAGTTGGCAACTTTTTAGTTTGAAATCATCTTGTGAAGAAAAACTATGTTTGAATTTCTCAAATCTAAAATTTAAATTTTTTGAACAACCTCGGATGGAGAAACAACCAAACTGAAAGTTGTAGATCTCGAAAAGTTATAGAACTTTGTAGTGGACAACTTTTTCATTTGAAATCATTTGTCAAGTAAAACTATGTTTGAATTTCTCAAATTTGAAATTTGAATTTTTCAAACGACCTCGGACGGAGAAATAACCAAAATGAAAGTTATATATCTCGAAAGTTATACAACTTTGTAGTTGACAACATTTTGATTTGAGATCATCTTATCAAGAAAAAACTATGTTGGAATTTCTCAAATTTGAAATTCAAATTTTATAAACGACCTCGGATGGAGAAATTAGCAAAATAAAAGTTGTAGATCTCGAAAAGTTATATAACTTAGTAGTTGAAACCTTTTCATTTGAATTCGTTTAGGGCCTCAAACAATCAATTTAAACTAGGTTTAGGATAATGTGTGGGGAAAGAAAATCCAATATAGACACAAGTGAGTGTGAGGTGCAGTGGTAGAGTAGCATACGCGTGAGGGGGAGGTCGCGGATTCGAATCGCGATTTTCGTGTGAAAAATACCGCGACATATCGGTGGTGGCCTCCCCAGATTAAAAAAATTTGCTTGGCCCGATTTCGTGATTTCTGGAAAATAGATTTGTAGGGGTGGCTGGATATAGAGGTGCCTCTACAAATATTGAGCCACCCCTAGAAATCAGATTTATAAAGGCGGCTGACCAACTGCCCCTACAAATCCGTCATTTGTAGCAACGGTTTGGTAGAAGTGGCTGGCTAAACCCTTACAAATGGTTACGGGCCACCACTACAAATCATATGTGACGCAACGCGCGGTGATAATTGAATAAACAAACAGAAACCAAGTTGTTGCCCACACCCTCGACGTAGCTGCCCATGCTGTCATCATGTCATCCAATTTGCCAGCCAAGACATCGCCATGTCATCGACGCTGCCTCCTCGGGCCACCACCCGCTGCTGCTGTCAGATATGAGAGATAATGTGATGGAGAATGAAATAGGAGAGTGACATTAGAGAGAGAGAGAAAGAGAGAGGAGCTGACCACCATGCCCTAGGGGGCACAAGTTGGAGGCGAGCACTAGGGGACCTCCACGCGGGGGCCATGGGCCACCTCTTGTGCCCACTGGGGGCAGAGGCGATGGAAACACATGAAAGGATAGAGAGGAGTGGTGGGTGGGGATTATTGATGTGTGTCCTCCATGACCAGTCATTCATAGGGTGATACATTGGTGGGATAGATAGGCAGCACGAGTAGTAGTGGGAGGGATCGGTGGGTGGTTTTTACTATATGCTCCTCTCCCGAACCGATGGTGGAAATGTTGTCACCATAGGTTTCACTACTCCAGATCTTAACATCATTGTCGGTTCAAAAAACTCCTTCAGTGCTGGATTTTTAACCGACAGTGGTATACCAGCAGTGATGTGGGATTGACATCACTGCCGGTTCTTATGAACCGATAGTGATGTGAACCGGCAGTGATGTGGTTTCTAGGAAAGCCAAAAAAATTCATTGAAAAAATAGAGAATTTTTTTAATACCGGGAGAGGCCCCACTGGACAGCCACACGGTCGCGCGTCGTAAGTCACAAGTCAAGCGATTTTTCACCCAAAAAACACGTGCTTCACGGCCACCGGCGCTCGAACCCCTATTGTCCTGCTTCATGTCTTCGGCCCCTAACCATTCCACCTGCAAGCTGTTTGTGTCCAAATGAGATTTTTGTCCTAGCCATTTTGTGTTCATCTAATTTTGAAATGAGTATTTGGGACCCTAAACGAATTCAAATGAAAAAGTTGTCAACTATAAAGTTTTATAACTTTTTGAGATCTACAACTTTTATTTTGGTAGTTTCTCCATCCAATGTCGTTTACAAAATTTAAATTTCAAATCTGAGAAATTCAAACGTAGTTTTCTATGACAAGATGATTTCAAATCAAAAAGTTATCAACTACAAAGTTTCATAACATTTTGAGATCTACATATTTCATTTTTGCTGTTTGTCCATCCAAGTGGTCGTTTAAAAAATTAAAATTTCAAATTTTTTGACATTCAAACGTAGTTTTCCTTGAGAAGATAGTTTCAAATCAAAAAGTTGTAAACTACAAAGTTTTATAAATTTTTGGGATCTACGACTTCCATTTTGGTAGTTTCTCCATCTGAGGTCGTTTACAAAATTTAAATTTCAAATTTTAGAAATTCAAACGTAATTTTCCTTGACAAGATGATTTTAAATCAAAAAGTTGTCAACTACAGAGTTTCATAACTTTCCAAGATCTACAACTTCTATTTTGGTCATTTAATCATTTATTCATCCGACATAGTGGTAGTAATATTGTTCACAAATGTTACATATCCCTCTTATTCACTACAGGAAACTGGCTCTTTGCCGACTGCAATTTTCTTTGCCAACTGTTTTTTTTCGACACTCGGCAAAGAGGTCCCTTTGCCAACTGGAATTTCCTGCAGTCGGCAAAGCAGGATTTGCCGACTGCCTGGCTTTGCCGACTGCCAGGCAGTTGGCAAAGAATTGCAGTCGGCAAAGGTAGGCCATGGTTCACGCCATCCACACCATCACCTTTGCCGACTGCCACTCCGTCAGCAGTCGGCAAAGGCGCAGGCTTTGCCAACTGCCATCCTCCCTGGCAGTCTGCAAAGAATTTTTATTTTTTTTTATTTTCGATCCCAGTTTTTTGTGTTGCCTTGATACAATAAGTACGTGATATATTCCAAGTTTGGGATCATTTTGATTTATTTTGCTATATTCCGTAGATTTTTTCTGTTTCTTTGATTTTTTCCGGCAGCTCCAGATTTGAACTGCAGGTACATGAAATAATGGAATCCAGCGATTCAGAAAATGATATTCATGATGTTTGGAGCATGTTGAGGCCATGTGTGGGGCCTCGCATGAAATTTCGACCGTGTTGGTGTCGGAACACGCCGAGCCACGCGCGTGAAAAGTGTTTTTAAATTTTATAAAATCGAAACGGAGTCCGAAAATGACGAAACTTGACGACGTGTCTTGTCATCGCACGCGGAGGCTGTGGTAAAAATTTGAGAAAGTTTCGAGCAAGTGGCGACGTCGGGTGGCTAAAACCTGGACATCTCCACATGTGATAACAAGTTATCACATGTGGAGATGTCCAGGTTTTAGCCACCCGACGTCGCCACTTGCTCGAAACTTTCTCAAATTTTTACCACAGCCTCCGCGTGCGATGACAAGACACGTCGTCAAGTTTCGTCATTTTCGGACTCCGTTTCGATTTTATAAAATTTAAAAACACTTTTCACGCGCGTGGCTCGGCGTGTTCTGACACCAACACGGTCGAAATTTCACGCGAGGCCCCGCACACGGCCTCAACATACTCCAAACATCATGAATATCATTTTCTGAATCGCCGGATTCCATTATTTCATGTACCTGCAGTTCAAATCTGGAGCTGCCGGAAAAAATCAAAGAAACAGAAAAAATCAATGGAATATAGCAAAATAAATCAAAATGACACCAAACTTGGAATATATCATGTACTTACTGTAGCAAGGCAACACAAAAAAACTGGGATCGAAAATCGAAAAAAAAAATTAATTCTTTGCCGACTGCCATCAGTGGCAGTTGGCAAAGATCCTTTGCCGACTGCCAGGGAGGATGGCAGTCGGCAAAGAATTTCTGAGAAAAAAAATAAAAAATAACCTTTGCCGACTGCCAGGGAGCAGAGCAGTCGGCAAAGTATTTTTAAAAAAAATTAAAAAAATAATTTTTTGAAAAAAAAAATAATAGACCTTTGCCGACTGCGTCACATGCTGGCAGTCGGCAAAGGGAAAAAAATAAAAAAAAAAAGAAAAATGTCGCCTCTTATCCGCTCGGCCCGCCCTCCCCTCCCCAAAATCCCGCCCGCCGCCGCCACCCAGGCCGCCCCCGCCGTCGACGCCGTCGCCCGGCCGGCCGCCAGCGCATCCCCCCCCCGCGCCCTCCCCCCTCCCCTGCGCCCCTCCCCTCCCTCTCTTCCGCGCCGGCGGATCCCCTCCTCCTCCTCCCCCGGCCACGCGTGCCCTCCCCGGCGGCGCGGCGCCCCTCACCCGCACGGCGCGGCCCTCCCCGGCGGCGCGCCCCC